>NC_061113.1:43721436-43754804 GCF_002878395.1 Capsicum annuum | reverse complement strand
CAGTGCCACATAGGCAAAAAAGGTCCAATTGGAACAAAATGTGGGGGTTTAGGGGCCTGATAGGAAGATGTCTTAGTTTAGGTGTCTAAGTGAATTTTGACAATAAATTTGAGTGTCTATCGATGTTTTTGACTTAAATATAGTGTATGGTTGTGTCTTAGTTATGTGAGAGTGTGTGTGTGCACGAAAAAAAAGTGGGACGTGAAGGAGTAATGATCGGAAGTTTTGGAGAATGGATGAGGTTTTGTTTTAGGTTGAGAGAAATTAGGGGGAGAAAAACGTGAGGTATAAAGATTAATGATTTGTTAGTTTTCTAAGAAATCCTTTCCGCCCGTTCTTTTTTTTTTTTTAGATGAAGTACATATGTGTCCATATTAATAGAATGTTAATGGATAATTTAACACTAATAAAACGTAGATCAGGAAAGTTAGATAGTACAAAAAAAATGATTAAGAAAATATTAAAATCAATTGCTTATTTGTTAAAACCTAAATTAAAAACAAAAATGTATCAAAATTTTCTTATTCTTTTAAAAGTAAAAAAAAAATTATCATAAAATGTGATTTATTTTTTTAAACGTTTTTCACAATTTATTTCAAATAAAACCTACTAAAATTGAAATAGAAGCTAAAAATAAAACATTAGATAAAACTAAATATACAAAGTTAAAATGGGTTAAAACTCGAAAAGGATCAAAAATTACTTGTCTACATATGTCGCAGTAAATATTATGCAAGACAGTGAGAACCTTGAACCTCCATTTGTCGAGGAATGTTAACAAAGATGTGATTGGCCAAAATGGCAAGAGGCAATTCAATCAGAATTGAACTCCTTTGCTAAACGTGAGGTTTTTGGACTTGTAGTTCAAATCCCTGATGATGTAAAACAGTTGGCTACAAATAGGTCTTTGTGAAAAAAAAAAAGAAATGAGAGAAATGAAATTGTAAGATACAAGGGATGTCTTGTTGCACAAGGATTCTCTTAAAGACCCAGTTTTGACTATGAAGAAACATATTCACCTGTTATAAATTTGCAATAATATTTCAATGTCTCGTCGGTCTAAGTGTACATGAATATCTTAAAATACATCTAACGGATGTGGTTGCAACTTATCTTTATGGTTCACTTTATAATGAAATCTACATGAAAGTTTCAGAAGGATTAAAGATGTCTGAAGCACATAGTTTAAAGTCTCGAAAGTTATATTCATTCAGATTATAAAGATTGTTATACGATCTAAAACAATTAAGACGTATGTGGTATAATCGCCTTGATGAGAACCTGATCAATAATGAATGTTACATAAATAATGTCAGTTGTCTTTGTATTTTCATTAAGAAAACAACATCACAGTTTGTTATACTCGCTATTTATGTTGATGACATAAATCTCATTGGAACTCCAGAAGAAGTCCAAAAGAAAATTTAATATTAAAAAAATTAATATTAAAAAAATTTGAGATGAAAGATCTTGAAAAGACAAAAATTTATCTTAGTCTGCAAATTGAACATTTAGCAAATGGAGTCTTCATTCATCAATTTGTCTATACTGAGAAAGTTTTGAAACAATTTTATATGAACAAAGCATATCCATTGAGTACTTTAATGATTGTTCTATCACTTGAAGTGAGTAAAGACCCATTTCAACTACTAGAAGAGAATGAAGAGATTTTTTATCCTGAAGTATCATATCTCAACGTTATTGGTGCGCTTATGTATCTTGCTAACGCTCAAACCGTTTTCTATTAATTTGCTAGCATTGTATAATTTTTTTCCTTCACATAAATATTAAAATGGAGTTAAGCTTATATTGCAATATCTAAAAAGGACTATCGATATGAGTATGTTTTATATTAACAAAGATGGTGCAAATTTGTTGGTCATGCAGATGTAGATTATTTATCTGACCCACATAAAGCTCGATTCTGCACAAACATATTGTGTATTTACGTACGGAGGTACAACTATACCATGTCGATCCACAAAACAGTCTGTTATTAATACTTCTTCAAATCAGGCCAAAATAATAGTTATTCATGAAGCAAGTAGAGAATTTGTATAGTTGAGATCGATAATACACTTCATCAAAAGAAGGTGTGGTCTTGAATGTGATACCAAAAGTACCCAACATCCGTTATGAAGACAATGTCGTATGCATATCCCAATTAAAAGGAGGCTTTATAAAAGGAGAGAACGAACCACACCTCGCCAAATTTATTCTTCAGACATGATTTCAAGAGGAATGGTGATATAGATGTACAACAAATTCTTTCAAGTGACAATCTTGCAGATTGTTCACTAAATCATTACCAACTTCAATTTTTGAGAAGATGATACACAAGATGTGCGAAGACGGAACTATCTTCATCAGGGGAAGTAAGAACACGTGTATGTTCTTTTTTTCTTAACCAAAATTTTATCCCACTAAATTTTTTTAGTAAGCTTTTTAATGGGGCAACATTCAAAGAGTATTCACTAAATTTTTTTCTTACATGATTATCCAAGAGGGAGTGTTGTAAATATATTAAATGACCATGTGAAGAAAAGCACAAGGACAACTTTGAAGCCCAAGTACTCTTCCACGGCTTGTAGTTAGCTTGTTTGCCAAGTAAATATTTGGTTATATGTTTCCATCCTTTCTCCATTGTAAAGTACACACAAACACTCCATCTCTTATTTTAATATTTACTTTAAGTATTAGCTTTAATTATTTAACATCATTACTAAAAGATGGTGCTTTTAAGAAATCAAAGTAGGGGTGTTTACGGTTCGATTTAGACTGGATTATGTGTAATAAAAAACAATCAATTAAATTAGTTATACAAATTGATAAATCAAATCAAATCAAGCCAATTAGGTTAATTTTTTATCAACTGGATTTTTATGACTTTTTAAAAAAAATTATTAGTTCTTTTTATTTATTTTTTTAAAAGTACATTACAAGTAGAGCGATTTGGATTATTTTGCTTTCTAAGCTAGAATTTATAGTCTTTCAAGTGTATTGCTACATTCACATAGATTCTAGGGATTGATGTATCTTAGTCTATTTGGTTATCAAGTTGTAACCTAGCTAAAATCACTTTTGTTGTTTAGTAAAGTTTTGAGGCAAAATCCTACACTAGATAAAAATGGTGCACACATGATTCACCTCCTTTTTATTTATATATACTCTCAAAAATAATTAGTATACATCACCTGTCTTGCATTCATTAGTTGGTGCAAACGTCCAAAATGATAAAGTGATTTGATGCCATGAAAGTTACGTGTGTCTGAGGATAAATTTGTGAAACATGGATTTTGTGTGCGCGTGCCATTTACTTGTGTGGCGTGGTTGTCACAAAGAATGGCTGTTCCTCCATTGTTCTATTCTATATATGAAAAGGAGTTACATGTTTGCACAAATATTATTTGAGTTGAAATTGAATAAAAGGAGAATTTGAAGATAAAATTGAATTAAAATTTATGGGAGTTAATGTGCTTGAACATGAATTTTGTTTGAACTAAAAAAGTTTGTGAATTTATCTCATCAAGCTGATATTTTCAAAATTCACTTTGAAGTTCAATCTATACCTACAAATACGCATGACCAAACTAGTAATATTTGCAAATAAAACTTACAGTAATTGCTAACAGTGAAGTAGTATTTCAGAACTATACTTGGCAAGTGTTATCTCTATATTAAATTAAATTATATAGCCTTTGGATTTAAAACTAGTTTTAATTATTTGATTCGACCTTCCTCCACTCCTTTTATTTCTTTTGTTGAAGTGTTTATATTTGGTCTTGGGATATTTCTTAAAAAATTCTTTTGGTCTTAAAATAATTTATCTTTTTATAAGTGTTTCTTTTGGAATCTTTGCATTAATTTCCTTCACAAGAATGTTTGAGTACTTCTTTTAGTACGTTGTCTAACACATTTTAGCAAAGGCTGCATCAATGTTATTTTTAAGACAATGCACTTAATTTGGTTGAAAGCAAAAAATATAGTAAGTGGTGGTAACATGCTTACACGCCCACATATCATGTGACCCTATTAGTAGTTAGTCAACTTCTATAGTTTAATTAATACATTAAGTTTAGCAAAATTATATTATGGAATATTAATTAATACCGACTTTGTTAGATTTAGATTTGACAGGAATGGTACTAGGAGCACCCACGTTCTCATAGATTTGATAGGGACTACCAATAATAATCATCATGATAGTTCTTTGTTTAATTATTTAGTTTCTCTTAGACAATATACGCACGAATTGAGCAATCCTTATAATTCTATTATATTACTTTTATAAGATCAATGATTGACTATTGAGCCGTATGACGTAAGAAATTCTCAAGTACGATTCTAAGGGAAGGAATTAAACTACAGGGAGATTCTAAAATTGCAGAGGCTTGGTTCGATCAAGCCGCTGAGTATTGGAAACAGGTTATAGCGCTTACTTCCGGTAATTATATTGAAGAGCATAATTGGTTGAAGATCACAAGACATTTCAAATAAAAGAAGACCCCATTTATTTATTATCCTTTATTTAGAATATAGATATTTGTTATAATTAATTGTTTGTTGGACCCATCAGATCAGTTAACTAAAAACGGATCATGAACTGCCTAAACAAGAATTTTTGAATAGCAAACAACCAGTTCAGATATTCACGACCAAAAGTACTGAATTCTCTTTCGGATAGGCCCTGAAAGGAGAAGGAAGGTTGGAATGCCAACAAGCGACTATTATATTGAATTTACCCGATAGTCCCCATTTTGGGAACGTCCAGTGTCAAAGTCACTGAATGGGTAAGTCACCAATCCCTGGACTATGTAATGTACTTTATCTATTGGGTTATGGGAGCATTTTATCAGAGGTTTCTAATCTATCCTTGTGTGGTTCCTGTTGAAGTATATACTCGGGAGGTGGGTGCAGGGCGGATGATTTTAAAGCGAACTCCCCATTCATTAGATAGAGAAGATCACCAAGATTTCGTGACCCACTGCCGAATTTATTCCAATTCAAAATGCTCATTGAATGAGCATTGTCAATATTATGCCTTGAAGAAGACTCGGACCTCCACGCTCTTTAGCATGAGATTTTGAGTCTCGCGTGATACGGGTATCATGGGCTCGAGAGCAATCACTAGGAGCCAAGCTCGGAAACTACAAAGGCTTCAAGGCACGTTTATGAAAATAGACATGTTTGAGCTTATTGTGAACTCGTCCAAGGGAGTATATGCTTTGACATGTGAAGGCCAGACTTAGGTGCTCTAAAATACACCCAAGGCTACCCAAATACACTCTAAATGCACCACTCCTCATTAAGGGTAGGGGAGTCTTTTGCATCACCTTTTGTAATAGACTATTTAAAGAATCTTCTTAGCCTTTATTGAGTAGTTAGTTCACTCATATTGAAAGTTGTAATATTGTAACATCATTTCTCTCAAGAGAGAGTAGACCACTAATACTTGACCTCACAAGTAAAGGTTTTACTTGTGTTGTGAATCAGCTAGAAACGTGAGTTCTTGAGTAAATCGAGTTCCTCTTAGGTTTGCGTAAGAACTTGATGCTTGTTAACGTGTTTTGTAGAGGTTTTAGAGTTTAATATACTCTTAAGTTGCTACATTATGTGTTCTCCTTGTGTCAAGTTACCTATATTCTTTATCGTTTAAGTTTGTATTAGTTGTTACCGTTTGGTGTCTTGTGCGTGTGGACTGTTTTGTGAGATTGTGGACTGTTTTTGTGCTCATTTAGATTTCGTATAGTATCATCGCGTGTCTATCATTTCACCACCAAGGCATCTTGAAAGTGAATCACATTCCATGAATATGATATTTATCTAGTGTGATGTATGGAACGTATGACAAAGGTGGATCAATTGATCAGTCATGTCATATAGACCCGAGTTGGACATCCAATTACTTCGATTAGAATTATCTGGAGAATGCAATACCTAATATATATCAAAAAGATGGACAGTCAAATCTATTTCTCGATTCACTCAAAGAGGTGAATAGGGTCCCAATAGAGATATGTAAAAAGCAGATTCTATTATGCGTATTTCTAATCCTAAATGGAATGTAACGATGTAGGGATCCATATGTAAACATAGTATCTATTTAGATAGTCCCAAATGGCCTCTTCTCATAATGAGAATGTATATAACCCTATTCCGGCCTTGTCCGGTATGGAATGAACTTATAATTATGGAATCGACTCGATCATCAGATTATAAGCTCATAACCCTAGCCCATTCCCATTTAAGGAGAAACGGATCTACTAATTCTTTGAATCCAGTTAGTAAGAGGGATCTTGAGCTAAGAAATAGACCCTAGAAGCTAAAAAAAACTATCCTGGGCAATTGCAATAATCGGGTTCATTGATATTCCTGGTATACTAGATGTTATCACACATACAATCATACTCAATTCGGTGGAATTGTTTGATCTTAAAGGGAAATTTGGGTAAGCAGAAAGATCAAAGAAGAAGAGATCGAAGAAGAAAATTAGAATTGTTTGATCGAAGAAGAAGAGATCTAAGACGAAATAGATACTATGTTTACATATCCATATGTTTACATAGATACTATTAATATGTTTCTATCTCAAATCCTTCTTTTCTTCTTCGATCTTTCGTCTGTCCTAAGAATTCTACTTCTCTTCTAATGAAATAAAATACGAATATGAATTTTATAAAATGAACTCTGCATCAAGAACATATATGATAAGGGCGATTCCTACATTTTAGAAACTATATCCAGCATCAGAATATTTTTGAATTCTATTTTGGGATTTTTAAAGTTGCAGCTAAATTTTAGATGTATTATTGTATCTAAAATTATTTTCAGGTTGTATTTAGAAATCTAGTGACTTTCGAAATCACAACTAGTTTGTATCTAGAATATTTTTGAATTCCATCTAGAATGTGGTAGTTTTTAAAGTTGCAGTGAGGATATATCTAGAGTGCTTTTGGTTTTGTATATAGGATCGAGATATGGATTTATTGTGATGGTTGAGGTGAGTTCTAGTAATAATACAAGTGTATCTCATATATATAAGTGTACATAAATTGTACAGATGCGCATCAAATAGCCATTGTTGATACATGCATGATATTCAATTTTATTTTATTTTTAAAACACTGATACAAAGATACAAAGCAAGTTTTAGAAAATCGTACCATTGATACAAAGATACAAAGCTAAGCTCTTTTTTCTCCTTCCTTCAATTGTTAGTTTATGGGTAGAGCTTCAAAGAAGCTAATACCACTGTCTTACTAACATTAAATTAGAAAGAAAATAATAGGATCCAGATGGTTATTGTTGTAGATATAAACTATATATGTCAATAGATTAGCATTTTAGATTTGATTTTCTACTGTTTACTTGCATTAACCTTCTATATCTAAAATTCTCACTGGATGTAGGTGTATAAATCGAGGAACTCATTTCCAACAGTAGATGAAATCATAGTCCCTGTCAATCCTTGATTCATGTAATTTTCAATCTACTCACCCTTTTAGTTTAGTTGTCATCTAGGTTGCATGTACATTCCAAGAATCTCAGTTGTATTAAGCAGAAAAGACGAGAAATCCTTGCTGCTAACAAGTTCTTGTTTCTGACAATCTCATCTTGTACATAATTTTTATTTTGTTGTAAAGCACAGTCTTCTTTTTTTGCTTCCCTTTGTTAGTATTGTTTTCCTGCTTGCAAATTTTGGGCATTATAATGACTAGTAGCTTCTTGCACAATTCTTCTGATTTTAGAAATACTTGTTTTATCCAGTGTTAAAATAGCTTTTTCTTGACTTGGTAGTTGCTCCTCATTATTGAATTAATAATTACCTACACAAGTAAACACAAAGTTAGCCAAAAAAATCAGGTAGAGTGTTACCTTCCCTAAAAGAATGTACTACTCTAACTGATATACATTCTATCAAATCCTTGATGGATATAAGCGCCATTGCAATACTTCAAGGGATTTCCCACTGTGAGTTCAAAATCTGCACCATAATTCAGGAGTCACTTTTCAAAATAATCTGCTTAATGGAGTTCTTACTACAATATAGTAGACATTCTTTCATAGCTAAAACCTCAGCCTCCAAACATGTTCTTTGATTCTGAAACCTTGAGCTATCACCAAATTACCCCTCTCATCCTTTATACAAAATGTAATAGAACTAGGCTCAAAAATTTCTTTTGAAGCTCCATCTGTGTTTTTTTTTAACCAGCCCCTTTAAGGAGGAAATCAGGAAATCAACTTAAAGACAATCATTATTCTCACTGCATTCAGTTCATACACAATTATGCACCACTCTCTTCTTTTCACTTCAAGCTTAAATCTCAGCTTGATAAATCTCACTATAGTCTCATTAATCTCCCAGAATAAATTCCTTTTCAGATAGAATCCATCGTGTCTAATTGTATTTCTTCTTTTCCACAAAAAAACAAATAATATTATAAGGCACAACATTATACACCATTCTTTCCCTGTAAGTCCCGCCATGATTTCTTCACATTCTCACAGTTTGTTTCAAGTTCAATCTTGTCTTTATTAATTTAATTCCTGTAGAATAATACTTCCAAACCTTTATAGCAATCTCCCTTGAAAGGAAAAGATAAGAAATTATTTTCCTGGTAGTTATCTTACAGCACACACAATATTTAGAAACTTCAGCATTCCAGTTGTTCAATGGAGAAGCAACTGGAATCAAATACGTCTACACTCTCCAGATAAGAAAGCATATTTTGAAAGGTAATCCTTTAACCAAAATGCCTTTCAAATCTGCATCCTTCTCTTTCTTAAGCCTTAATAATTCCCATGCAGATTTAGTAGAGAATCTTCCATTACTATTCCTTGTCCACCAAGGTTTATCCATATGTCTTCATAGTAAACACAATTCATGAACTTTCTTACATGTTCCACCACTTCAACATGCATTTCATCCTTCATAGCATCATAGTTCCAACCTTCTTCATTCAGGAAATTAGAAATGTCAGACAGTAAATGACACGTTGGAATCTTAGACTGATGCTTAAATAAAGGATAGGTGTTGATCTAATTATCAAACCATATAGTAGAAGTTCTCCCTCTAGGTTCCCACCATATATATTGTTCCAACTTGTCTCTGTTTTCCAACATGGCCTTCCACACTTGAGACCCTCCCCTCCATTGTACAACAGTAGGAATCTATTTTTTACAATACTTATTCCACGTAAAATTGGTCCACAAATTATTCTAAATTCTAAACCTCTACCATAATTAAGCAAAATATCCCAAGCCACTTCTGATATACCCCTGAAACCCGCCCCACCTTTCTTTTTGGGTAGATTCAATCTATTCCATCTAACCCAGTGTTTATTTCTTCCTAAATCTTTATTCTACCCAAAAAGATTTGTAAGAATTTCCTCCACCTCGTTGATAACACTTTTAGGAGGAACCACAGATGATAAAATATAAAAGGATATTGCTTTGAAGCATACTTTTAATAAGCACCTCTTTACCACCAAAGGATGGCAATCTCCCTTTCCATTTTTTAAGATTATGAATTTTAACTAGTAATTCAGAATAATGGTCATTTTTTCTCTTAGTATGAGATAGTGGACAGCTAAGATATTTTAAAATAAATACACCCATTCTCATTCCAGTAGCTTGTTCTACCTTTATTACCATATATGTTGAGGACTTCTGATGTATATAAAAAAAGCTATTATTCATGTTTATTTTTTAACCAGATTCTCTTTTATATTACTTTAAAATCTGCATTATCTCCCAATAGAATACTCATTAGATGAAGTGAAGATAATAGTATCATCAGCATAAGCTAGATGATTCAATTCAAAACTCCACTTAGGCAAACCATACCCTACAAACAAAGGATCTTCAAAAACCCGATTTAAAGATCTAGTCATAACCTCAGCTGCTAAAATAAAGAGAGCGGGTGAAAAGGGTCCCCTTGTTTAACTCCCCTTGTAGAATGAAAGAAGCCCAGAAATTGACCATTCAACAGGATAGAGTAATAATTATTAGAGAAGAGTCTCCAAATAATATCTACCACTGTACTAGAGAAACCCATTTTCCTCAACACTTTCATCAAGAAAAAATAAGAAACCCTATCATATGCTTTGGCCATATTAAGTTTCAAAATCACATTAAAGGGCTTTCCTCTTTTCCCTATATCAAAAAACAACTCCTGTGTAAGAACAATTTTTACAATACTTTTGTTTTTAACAAACCTAGATTGGTTAGCAAATATCAAATTTGGTAAAACACCTTCCACTCTATCATGAATGATTCTTAACAGAATCTTATTGATAAAATTACTAAAACTAATTAGTCTCAAATCTGAAAAGGTTTGAACATTAGCTTTTTAAGAATAAGAACAAAATTAGTATGAGTAACTGATTTTGGAAGGGTATTACCTGCAAAAAAAACTTCTGACCATTCTAAAAATATCTTCACAACTAATGTCCCAGCAAATCTGAAAAAACTTCCTGTCAGGCCATCTAGTCCACTAGCACTATCACCATTTAACTTAAAAATCACCCCTTTAATCTCCAACTCATCCAGAACAGTATGTAAACTCTTATTTTCATGGTTAGACATCATCTCTGGAATGTTATTCAGTAAAGGAAAGTCAGTAACATCTCTTTCCTAAGAAAACTATTTTTGGTAAATAATAATGGCCTTATCAGCAATCAACTCGTTTTCCTCTACCCAGCAACCATCATCATTGAGGATTCTAAAAATCTTTAATTTATTTCTTCTTCCTTTCACAATACTATGAAAAAACTTAGTATTTCTATCTCTACTTTCAAAACAATCATACCCAGCTTTCTACTACCAGAAACTTTCTTCCAGCTTAAGATATTTAATATATTCAGCTCTAGCGTTTCGCATCACACTTCTGTTTAAAGAGGAAGGATTCTCCTCAAATAGATTTTCTTTTACTTTAGAAATCTCTTCTCTAATAATTAACTGTTGGAAATGTCCCCAAAGGTCTGCTTACTCCATAAAGTTAGAGCCTTCTTAATTTTTTTTATCTTCCTTTTAAAGTCATTAAAAGGATTATCAGAAAAGTCTACCTCTCAATTCCTTCTAACCACCTCTTTGAATTCTAGATGTTTTGTCCAAAATTTCAACAATTTAAAAGATTTATGAATCATAACATCAGTCTTCTCACATTTCAACAACAAAAGTGCATGATCAGAACCATCTCTAGCAAGATGTTCCACCTTCATCAAATTAAATCTATCCTGAAAAGCATCATTCACAAACAATCTATCTAACTTCTCAAAAATACAATCCTCCCCTGCTTTTCTATTCTACTAAGTATAACGGCTCCCTTTATGAAGAATCTGTCTCAAATCACAAGCCTCCACACAGTCTTTGAAATCTTCTATATCAGCTGCAACAACTGTTAGCCCACCAACCAATCTTGTCAGAAGCATTCATAATTGCATTTAAGTCCTCTTCAATAATCCATAACCCTGAAATTCTGCTAGCCATAGTTACAATATTATCCCATAACTCTAGTTTCTAATTTTTGTCACACTTTGCATAAACTAACGTTAGTACAAACTCCAAACCCATAGAATTATTGTGAAGCGGTAAAGAAAGTTGTTGATCAGTATCACTCTCAACTGAAACACTGAACCCATGATTGACAAAACATCATATTTTTTTATTATAATTATGAAATATATGAGGCATCTGTAACCTTGCTCCGTATTTATAAATATATTTGTTATATTGAAAATGTTCTAAAATTACAATAAATGCAAAATTGTGAACTCTATTCAGCATCTAAACTCTTTGAAAAGCCTTTTGGGACTTCACTGACCTAATATTCCAAATAAGAGCTTTCATACTTATTTATTAGAATTCTTTCCACCCTCTCTTTTAGGTTGAGACCTGATAGGCATAGATTTCTTTGTCATAGATTGCTTATTTCCTTTTTTTTCTTGTCTTAAGGATTTAATAACCCTTGGAGAAATATCAACATCCGTCAGAATCTAATCATCACTATTGCCATTGTGATCCATCACTTTTCCATCTTCTAGATAAACACTCATATCCTCTACACCATCAAGATTATGAGTAAGAATTTTATGTAACACTGAATAGGAGGCTTTAAATCTCCACACCACATTGGATCAGCTATAACTATAGGCACATGAACAATAGCTAAACTTTTATCAACAACTTTTTTACTATGCTCCTCTAAAAATCATTGTTGCATTTGTGGATAACAGATTCCACTATGGATAAACATGTAGTATCATCACTGTTAATATGCTTGAATTTGTTGACCGCCTATTCTTGCTCCTTTCCTACTTGATCACTCTTTTGATTACCTACTTTCGTCGTCAAAAATTGGTCATCTTTTAACTGACCATGAACTGATTCTGTGTTCACCTTTGTTACAGGATGCTCTATTTGATTGATGCTTGTATATGTTGTTGTTGTAGCTGCTTACTGGTGAAAGAATTGTGTCACCCAATACTTAGTTGAAATCTCCTTCTTCCCATTGTCAATATCAGTATTTTATACATTAGAAGCACCTGCTATAGCATTATTATTATTATTATTCTGCATTTTCTCTTTTGTTTCCTCTTCCAATGCTTGAAATTGATTAGTAATATGAACTTTCTCAGGAGTTTCATCCTTTTCCCCTTGATATCTTCTATTTGGGAATCTTCTTCTTGTTGGATGTCATGTATTCCCTTGAGAAATTTGATGTTTCTACTGGCCCCTTATCATAACCTTTCCATCCACATTATTGACATTGTGACCCTGAAGGTTATTTTGCTCATCCCCAACCACTTGTTTTAACTCGGGATGTAATATCCTACACTCCACTTCATCATGCCCTTGTAACATACATTTCTTATAGTACTTAGGAAGGAAGTCATATTGAATTTTCACTCTTTTAATTCGAGACTCACCACTTTAAAAATTCACTATCTCCATCTCCACGTGAGAAAGAAACTCAACCAATAAATCAACTTGGACCCTAACTGTTTTTTGAAGGTAACTTTGGAAAATTAATGATATCATTCTCAAGATTGAATTAATCAGCATGGCCAAAGGCTGACCAATGGCTTTATTGGCCATAGATGGCCGAAAAATCACTAAATCTATACGTCGGCGACTAGGGTTTATGCGGCTAGAGAGAGAGCATTTTAAAAGTACTTGGCTTAATTGGAGTCACCACCTTTAGTTAAAATCTACAATATTAATATTAGTTATTATTAACTATTCACTTAAGATAGCTATACAACGAAATGAACTTTAAGGGTTGTTCGGTATAAAGGAAAATATTTTCTGGAAAATATTTTCTATTTTTTTTTGCTAAAAGTTTTTGAAAAATATTTTCCTTGGGAAAACAAGTTCCTTCAAACTAAGGATATGACTTCCTTAATCAAAGTAGGAAAAACAAGTTACAATGTTCATACCGTTCTTAGAATCACCCACCCCACCCTAAAAAAAAATATTTTTGCTCACCTCCAACCCAACCCCGCCCCGCATGGCCCCCACTCCCTACCACCCCTCCTCTAAAATAACATTAGTTTTAAAATTTGTTTATTTAAAAAAGATATTTTTTTTCTTACACTCCCCCAAAGTATATATATATATATGTGTGTGAAAAAATTTAAAATGTTTTTCTTATCCCACCCTCATCCTACCCCGACCCCCACCCTCTCACCTCACACCCCCACCCTTTAAATTTTTAAAATATTTTTTTGAAAATTTTCTTACCCCACCCCTATCCCTGCCACCCCCTTCCATCCCACGCACCTCCTACCAACCCTCCTCTAAAATAACATTATTTTTAAAATTTGTTTATTTAAAAAGATAATTTTTTTCTTGCCCCTCCCCCAATATATATATATATATATATATATATATATATATATATATTTGAAAAGATTTAAAATATTTTTCTTATTCCACCCTCTCACCTCACACCCCTACCCTCTAAATTTTTAAAATTTGTTTTTAAAAATTTTCTTACCCCACCCCCAATCCCTGTCACCCTGTTCCATCCCACGCACCCCAATTTTTTTTAAAAAAAATATTTTTTAAAAATAACCCCCGTCCACCCTCCCCTAAATAAATATTTTATAACAAAAAAATTTAAAATTTATTTTAAAAAATTTAATTTTTTTTCTTATTCCATCCTTTTATCCTATTTATTTTTGTGTCAAATATATATAGATGCTTTTAGCAAATATTTTTTTATTTGCGTAACGAACATAAGAAAATAAGTAAGCAACAATTTATTTTTCTAAAAAATATTTTCTTGAAAAATATTCTTCATGAAAACTATTTCACCCCACGCTGAATACACCCTAAATTCTCAATAACATGTTTTTCTCAAGAGTAGTAGAACTTTTGTTTTTATTTAAAACTATGTTTATCAGGGAAGAAAATTGGAGAACAGAAAGATTTTAATTTTATAACTAGAAAAAATTTAATTTGAGTGAGACACAACTTACAATAGTTGTATAAGGTTTTTTTTATTTTTTGACAAGTGTTTTGTGGGTGTTATGAAAAATAAAGTAGAGAAGAATAAGAGTAGAGAGAGTAATTCTTATTTCTCTTGAGAATTCTCTTGAGGTCTTTTACAATGAAGGAAACTTTTCTATTTATAGGGGAAATTACTTATAGTTTCTTTATAAAAGATAGATATTTCATATCCTGATAGATATTAAATAGATCTTGATAAATCTTATCTATATTCTTAATAGACATTCACTATAATGTAAATACATTTATAGCACTTGCCATTGAATGTCAAATTGATAGATAATGTGTCTCGTTAAAATCGTACTAGAAAAAAAACCAGTGGAAGAAAAAATCTCATGAAGGGAAAAGAATACACATTTCTAATAATACGCATATAGGCTGCCTCATTAAAAGCCTTACAAGGAAAACCAGTGAGACAAAATCTCGTAAGAAAAAAAGAGTACAACGCGTATTAACTCCCCCTAATGAGATCATCCTTGAACCTTTGCATCCGGATCTTGTGCATCATCTTCTTGAAAGTTGCAATTAGAAGAGACTTGTTGAATAAATCAGCCACATTGTCACTTGAACGAATCTGTTGCACGTTAATATGGTCATTCTTTTAGAGCTCGTGTATATGGAAAAGCTTTGATGAAGTGTGTTTTATTCTATCTCCTTTTATAAATCCTCCTTTAAGTTGTGTTATGCATGCTGCATTATCTTCATACAAAAGTATGGGTACTTTGTCACATTTCAAATTATATTTTTCTCAAATGAGATGCATCATGGACCTTAATCACACACATTCTCGATTTGCTTCATGAATAGCTATTATCTCAGTATGGTTCGATGAAGTATCTATGATAGACTACTTTATATATCTCCAAGATATGGAAGTACCACCACATATGAACACATAGCCTGTTTGAGACCGTGCTTTATGCGAGTCAGATAAGTATCCAACATCAACATGACCAATAAAATTGGGACTGCAATATTTAGAATAATATAAGCCCATATCGATAGTCTCTTTAGGTACCGTATATGTGTTTGATCTCATTCTGATGCCTCCTAGTAGGAGCATAACTATGTCTTGCTAACAATTAACGAAAAAGGTTATATCAAGCCTTGTAGTATTTGCAAGATACATGAGTGCACCAGTTGCACTAAGATGTGATACTTCATAACCAATCCATATTGGTATATTTCTCATTTCAACAAATAATCTATTATTTTTGAAAACTCTCCAAGAGTTCCAATAATATTTAAACCATCAACTTCTCCCTTCTAATAATAATAAATAAGTTTCCTAAAAACTTTTGTATGCTTTAGGCATTTTGAAGCCTTTAGGGATTTTCATATAGATTTTTGTCAAGTGACAATATCCAACATTTTATGTATGATATCTTTTAGTATCTGGACTGTAAATCAAATAAATTTTATGTTTATCAAGATGAATCCTTTCATGTCACTTGATAAATGTTTCTACGCCAACATGCTTAAATAAACATAAATTCAGCTCCTCGTAACCTTTTACAATGTTGTGTCAATATTGTATCAAAGATATCATTGATGATATATCATTTCATATCAGTTCACAGTGTGGCATAACATTTTGAGATCTCATCACTTTATTATTTTCAAGTACTTGAACCTTTCATGAAGTATTATGTCGTGGACTTTTCAAGAGCACATTGACTTTTTATTATGATTATTTGCTCCTTATCCTTTTCAAGGATTATTTCATTTGAAATCGATTGATCTACCACACTTCACGCATGCATAGACTTTGTCTTTTAGGAACATAATTTATGAGCACTTGCAGCTTAAATATGAGATGTTTTCGGTATTTGATTTGAATTATCTTTTGAATTAGGATCTGATGATAATTTTTAACATATTTCATAGTTGCTTATAATCTCCCTCATATGGTAGGAAAACTAACATGCATCCTCTATCTTATTTGAGGAATCCATCGCTATGCATCATGGTATATTCATTAATCATATACCGCACATAAAAAAATTTAGATGAAATATTTGGTTCAAGACCTTGAACCAATTAAGAGGGAAGAAATAATCATAATTTATTGGTCTAATGCATAGAAGTGTTATCATATGCAATATATCATATTTTAGACCAACAGATGAAGCTTTGTTCTCATTATCAGTAGTTCAGTTATCTATTGAAGGCATTCAATTCTAAACCACCATCATCAAGATGAATTGTCTTGATTACACAATCTGAAATTATATTCTTAACTCAATTTATATTGAGCAAGCAACTTTATGAATATCAAACTGAAGGTTGACAATAAATGTACATATGATCAACTTATTGATGCATCTTTTTAAAACATATCACATAATAGGTGAATAAGCCCTTATTCACCTTTTATACTTTTCGTATTTTAAGAGATCCAATCCCAAAATTAATTGGTCTAACCAACTTATCATGACAACAAGTAACATTACGAGTAATGAAGAAATTTCTAATTCTTCAATATATATTCAATACTCAGTATGCACATCTTTGGGATGTCCCAATCGTTCATGTTAATTTATGAATTTTTATTCTAGCAAACTCCAAGTTTACCATGACATATACCTTTTAATTTAGTAAATTTTAGATTTACTATTACATGAATAAATTTCAGATTTACTACTTTAGAAGTAGATTTCAAACTAACTCTTCTCAATTATTCAGCCTCTTTCGAAGGTGAGTTGTGATACCATCACAATCAAGTGCAGTTTGCATTAATAAACTTCCCATTCCCTGGGAATAGAATATAATCGTACCTTAAGCCTATCAAATTCTGATAGGTTATAACCCCTTACATGATATTGCTACTTCAGAAGCACATCGAGGTATACATATCTCTCAATTTATATCATATATTGCTACCACAATCACCTTCAAGAATGGATAAAATTGTCATCTTTCAGACCTATCATATATTACTACCACATTCACTTCATGAAATTGAGCATATCACATTCACTTTATGGAATGAAGCATATTTAATGAGACAGGTTTAATGACTTTTCACCAAATGCATATTACTTTGCCTTAGCCATCATACTATCATCAATATGGTTTTCACCAAATACATATTATTTCGCTTTAGCCATCATAATATCATTAATATGGTGCATGGAGATTCAAACTCAACGTCTTATCCATATAAAGACGTCTTAGGCTATAAATTGATGGGACATAAACCCAATATGCTCATCATAGTGCATCTAATCCGATGTCTTGCTCTCTTAATGGGATGAAATTTAAATCTATCGTCATACCCTTAGTCAATAACATAATAAGTCAAAAGTATAATATATAACTCAAACTTGAGCCTATAATGATGTGACCACTTATAATAATTATAAACATAGATAAATTTAATGATACACAATCATATACTTTTTTTGTACATCCTGTTAATAGTTAGGGACCAAACAAAAGATAGATTTAAAGTTTGTGCATATAAACCTTATGGCAGAATAGTATGATGGGGCTTTTGATGACTTTGATTTCAAGATATATAGTAAAAAAATAAGATTAATAATCAAATTGCATCAAAGTGATGTCTATTAACGATAATACATGGTGAACATGCACATGTAAGGCTATCAAATATATTGGGAAAAAAACCACTTACCTGAAAACAATAAGACATCGAAATATACGACAGAGATTAAAGATACTACAAACATACCTTAATCGGAAAGCAAGTAATCTCTATTAATTATAGACTCGTGCTGATAACGTGTTATGAAAATAAAGTAGAGAAGAATAAGAGTAGAGAGGGTAATTCTTATTTCTCTTGAGGATTCTCTTTGGGACTTTTACAATGAAGGAAACCTTTTATTTATAGGGGAAATTACTCATAATTTCTCAAGGATAGATACTTCATATCCTGATAGATATCAACTAAACCTTGATAAATCTTGATAAATTGTTGTGGTATTGTTGATAAACATTCACTATAATAATGTAGATACATTTATAATAGTGGCCCCTTTTTGTCAGCACAACCTCTCCCCTCATTTCCTATACTTTCGTTCCTAATTTGCAGTTCACTTTTTTTTTCTAATTGCTTCCCTATTTTATACCTTCATTTTTCTTTGTATTTTTCACCTCTTTATATGCTTCTATCTAGGGTGTTCATAATTTGAATAAAAACTAATTTTAACAAAAAAAAATTAATTATTTTTCATTTAGTTGATTTGCTTTAGTTTTACCTATTTAAAAATTGATAATATTTGAGTTATTTTAATTTTGTTCAAGAAAATCAAAGACATATATGATCGTAATACAACATTATATTATAATTATATATACATAATATATTATTTGTTATGAGTTTTTAAGTATCTTATAATATGTTTCCATCATAATTTATTTATTATTTAAATATCTTGTATTAGATGTACATTGTGTTACTGTTTTATGTAGTGATATGAGGGTATATTTTTTTTTCAATGAATTGTTATCTTTTTCTTCCTATTTTTTCAAACAATCGAACAAAAATCGATATATATATATATATAAATATTTTTATATATATATATATATATATATATGTTGTTTGATTTTAAGAAATTAAAAATTAATTATATTGATTTGAGTTTTTCCTTTAATCAATAACCTACTCAAATCGACCCCTAAATACCCCTACTCCCTCCAACAAAATAGATCGATATCATCATTGTTTATTTTTCTGCCCTTTGTATTCATATTTTTTTGTGTTTTTACTAACTAACGTGATGGACTCTTTCTTTCTGATTAAACATTGTGCCCTTCAACTAAATCAATTTATCAAGACAGCCCGGTGCAAACTAAATCAATTTATAAAAGTTAAATTTTATACTTTCAACTAAATCAACTTAAAGAAAAAAAGTTAACCCTTGTACCCCCAGAAGAAAAAAAACTGAAAAATTTTATTTTACATCTCGAAAAATTGAATCTAAGGAAATCTCAAAAAAAAAAGAAAAAAAAAATTCTTGAACAAAGAATTCACATAAATTTTTTTTTTATTTACAGTTAGCATATTTATTAAAAGTCAAAATATCCAATCAAATCAAAGAATGAACTCTTTTACCTTATATTTCACCAGTCCTCTCTTAGTTGGTCATCTTACTAAAAATAAATATTTCATATTAGTTGATCACTTATTAAATCAGGATAAAATTAATTAATATTTTCCTCATTTTACTCGTACAATTAATTATGTACATTAAATGTAGGCAATTACAATTTTAATGTCCATTTTTGTGCCCAATAAATACCATTGATATTGTATAGGGTAAAATAATAAAATTCATCATTCAATTATAATTTTTTAATAACCATGTAAAATGAAATAAGCCCAATAAAATGAGACGAAGGAAGTAGGTCTTATTGTGTGTTATTTTAACTTATGTATGCCTAATAAAAAGGAGAATTTATAATAAAGTGGAACCCACCAATATGAATTTTATCAATTAAAAATATCCTCATACAACTATTACATCGCATATCCCACTAACCATAAATTTTTTCGTATAACTATATCTATACAATCAAACCTTATATTTGTAATGGGAAGGTAATTATGTTATGAAAACCATGTTTTTACACCAATGGGCAAGGTCAATTAACGAGTAAAGTTTTCAAGCTTATCCTAAATACCACAATATTAATTATTATTGACTATTCACTTAAGATAGTTAGGACATAAAAATGAAATAAACTTTAAATCAATATTTCATTTCAATTATATTATATATATATATATATATATATATATATATATGTATTATATTATTATTATTATTATATTATATAGAAGTGAAAGTCCTTGGTACTACTAATTTGTCTTATTCTCTTTCTTTCATTTTTTTTAACTATTATTATTACTACTATTATTTCTATTTCTATTTATTTATTATTATTATATTATTTTTTACTACTATATATAAGTGAAGGTTGGGGTGACTGTATTTCGATAATTTTAGTCACCCCAACCTCCACGTAGATATAGTAGTAAATAAAATGGTTACATTTTTTTCTTATATTTATTAGTTTTGTTCTCATGTATTATTTTAATAATATTTTTATTTAGACCTTTGTAATTGAATTATACATCGTAGTATTTTTTATAAATATCTTTTTGTTCCTTATTAGGCTGACTACCAAAGGTATTTCGGTAATTTATGTATTATTTTAATAATATTTTTATTTAGACCTTCGTAATTGAATTATACATGATGGTATTTTCTTATAAATATCTTTCTATTCCTTATTAAATGACTATCAAGGGTATTTTGATAATTTTATGGTGCAATAAATGAAGGTTGGAGTGACTACAAAGGGTATTCGATAATATTAGTCACCCCAACCTTCACTTATATATAGTAGTAATACCTTTTGGTTCCTTATTAAATGACTATCAAGGGTATTTCAGTAATTTAATGTAATGGTGCAATAAGTGAAGGTTACTACATGGATATTTTGGTAATTTTAGTTACTCAACCTTCACTTATATATAGTTGTAAATAAAATGATTACACATGCATATGATTTTTTTCTTATATTTATTAGTTTTATCCTCATTTTTATAATGCAATAAAATGATTACACATGCATATCGTTTTTTCCTTAGATTTATTAGTTTTGTCTCATGTATTATTTTAATAATATTTTTATTTAGAACTTTGTAATTGAATTATACATGGTAGTATTTTTTTTAAAATATCTTTTTGCTCCTTATTAAATGACTACCAAGGGTCTTTCGATAATTTTATGATGCAATAAGTCAAGGTTGGGGTAACTACCAAGGGTATTTCGGTAATTTTAGTCACCCCAACCTTCGCTTATATATAATATTAATATCCTTTTGTTCCTTATTAAATGACTGACAAGGGTATTTCAATAATTTTATGGTGCAATAAGTGAAGGTTGGGTGACTACCAAGGGTATTTTGGTAATTTTAGTCATCCCAACCTTCACTTATATATGTAGTAAATAAAATGGTTACACATGCAAATGATTTTTTTCTTATATTTATTAGTTTTGTCCTCATGTATTATTTTAATAATATTTTTATTTAGACCTTTGTAATTGAATTATACATGGTAGTATTTTTTTTATAAATATCTTTTTGTTCTTTATTAAATGACTATCAAGGATATTTCGATAATTTTACGGTGCAATAAAATGGTTACACATGCATATTATTTTTTCTTACATTTATTAGTTTTGTCCTCATTTTTATGGTGCAATAAAAAGGTTACACATGCATATTATTTTTTTATTATATTTATTAGTTTTGTCCTTATTTATTATTTTAATAATATTCTTATTTAGATTTTTGTAATTGAATTATACATGGTAGTAATTTTTTATAAATATCTTTTTGTTCCTTATTAAATTACTTATTTTTTATACCCAAAGAATATTTTGGTAATTTTATGGTGCAATAAAATGGTTACACATGAATATTGCTTTTTTCTTATTTTTATTAGTTTTGTCCTTATTTTTATGGTGCAATAAAATGGTTACACATACATATTATTTTTTTCTTATACTAGTTATCTGTAGCCCGTGCTAAGCCTAGGCCCAAACTCTAAATATAAAAATAATAATGCTTTAACTAAAAAAAATTATTTGTATTATATTCTTTTACTGTATAATTAATAAAACCTAATGACAGTCAAAATGAATTGTTCATAAATTTTCATTATTACCTAATTTGTCAAAAATTTACAATAAAAATATAAAGAGTAATTTAATTGGCTTTTTTAGTCATAGTTATAGTATTTTTAGTTTTGACATACTCCTTACAAAATTATTTTCCTCCATGAATAATAAGTAATCTACATTACGCTACCTTAATTAAATAGTACCAATTTACTATAAGCTTTTGGTTATGTAAAACTCCGTTGTCTTAATTTTGATTTTTAAAAAATTATTAAGACCACCATCATTATATAAAACATATTCATTATAATTTAAGTATAAACATTAAAAATAAAATATAATATAGCAAAAAAAGTAAAAAGCTACAAAAATTCATAAAAATTTACTATTTGTTCATCTCAATTTAAATGTCTTACTTCTTTTTGGGTATATCTCAAAAAAATAGATTTTTCTATATTTTGTAAGTTTTTCAATTTTAACATTCTACATGACTAGTCTAAGACCACAAGATTTAAAAACTACATACTTCATTCATCTCATATTAGTTGTCCATATTATAAAAAATAATAGCTCAAATTATTTGTCAATCTTCAAAACAAAACAAAATAGAATTAATTAATTTTTTCTATTTTTCTCTTACAATTGAAATTCTTTTAAGTGTATGCAAATTTATAAAAAAAGAATTAAAAATTATAAAACTACTCTTCTTATTTATGATTATGTAAGGGCATGTGATGAAGAAAGTAGACAACTAATATTGAATAGAAGGAGCAAATTTTTAATTTAAAATCATAAAATTCAAAAACTTCAATTAAAATGGAAGGAGTACATCAATCATAAATATTCATGTACGCTTAAGCAAGTGTCGGGGGTTCGATTCCCGCCTTGTGCATGCAACAACCAATTGGTCAGCGACATACCCTTAAATGGAGCTCAGATCTGTGGACGATTAGTCCTTGGCCTGTCGGGTTGGGGGATACCTTGGGAAACCCCAAAAAAAATATTCATGTAAGAATATGCTTAAAAGAAAAAGATTTTTTTAAAAAAATAAGAAAAGAAATAGAATTGAGAGTTAAATAAATTAAAGAAAAGACAAAAGAAAGAAATGATGGTAAAGAAAAAAAAAAGTAATATGGAGCAACATGAACAAAAGAAAGAGTCATATGGAGCAACATCAATGGATAAAAAGTTTTGTGAGGACTACCAAAACTTGGTATCCTCACTTATATATAAGTATAATTTATTAGTTTTATCCTCATGCATTATTTTGATAATATTTTTCTAGATCTTTGTAATTGAATTATACATGGTAGTATTTTTTTATAAATATCTTTTTGTTCCTTATTAAATGACTACCAAGGATATTTCGGTAATTTTATGGTGCAATAAATATTTCAGAATCGATGTATGTCTCCTCAACTTATATATTTGAAACTTTCAAATGAGACGTGCATCATGTACTTTTCCAGGAATGTTCAAACGAAAAACGTGTCGACAACTGTAGTTGCAACAATCTAGCTAAATTTTTATCCACTTATATAATCACTTTTGTATTGGTTGGACCAGTCTAACAAGCTTAATTTTATTCCACACTGAATGTATATATTATCTTAACATCAGTTCATTGTACTATATTTTTTTAACTCCTATACTAAATAATTAAAACAAATAGGAAATAATTTTCCCCAAATTTGAATCTCTTTTGCACATTAGTGTTATCAAAATGCCCGTGTCTTGTACAGGCACGAGTATCTAGTATATATATAAAGGAGAATGTTAATCAATCTTATGTGTCATGCTTGAGAGATCTCTAATGCTATTTATCTTTTTTTGTGATTTTTTGGCTATTTTTATCATATTTCTTTCATTTATATGCAATATAAAATGCCTCCAAAAGACACACAATAAATTCTCTATAATTTGACTTTCTTTGACATTACATAATTATAAATTAGTTATTATCTCTTCACCTTTTCGTCTCTTTTTATATTTTCATAAATTTTTTATTTTTTTAAATAATTTTTTATTTATTTTAAAAAATAATCAACCAACCATTATCTCTCTATATATAAAGAAAGATTGTAAGAATGATGATGTAGCACCTCTCAATTGCCTCCAATTATATTTATCTTTTTTCTTCTTTTTTTTCACATTTTAAAATTAATAATGTATTGTATGATAAGTACTTCAAAAGCCTAATTCTCTTAATTACATGTTTTATTTACCTACTTAATATTCGTATTTAAATTGTAGTTACTGATCTTGAATCTAAGGAAGATCAAAAGCCTAATTCTCTTAATTACATGTTTTATTTACCTACTTAATATTCGTATTTAAATTGTAGTTACTGATCTTGAATCTAAGGAAGATCAAGAGCCACTAAAAATAGTAATGCTTAATAATGAGGGCTACACTAATATTCATTATCGTCAATTTAATAGAAAAACAATAATTATATAGAAAATTAAAAGTCACTTAAATAATATTTTGTATTTAAGGATATAGTACAATATCATTCATGATTGATCAACAAAGGACATGGGACAAAGCAGCGACAACATCAACATCAAGAGCTTAAAATTCAACTTCATCATAATTTTTATAATAAACTTTGTAGAGGTACTTTTTTTTCTATTCATGTGTTTCATGGAATACGATAGTATTCAATCTTATTTCTTATAGAGACAGTTGACAATTGAATTCAATTTTAATTATTATTTTTATATGCGTAATAGTGCGAAAAAAAGCCCGACTTTAAGTTGTTCAAGAATAGTAATGTTGAATTTCTTGATCTTTGCTTAGGATTAGTTAGTTCTATTCTCGGTGAAATGGGGAAGGGATATTATAGACTTTGCCAAAGATATTTTTTTAACCAATTATCATATTTTGATAATTTGTATAATGATTTAAATTAGATTTATCAGATCAATTTTTGTGTGTTTGTTGAGGTGGAGGGGGGAGAGAAATAACATTTCCTATGTTTATACACAAATATAGATATAATCAGATAATAAATTCAAAATATGAGATACGTCGCATAAATATTTTCTCCTTATAAACATATCGTGTAATTTTTTCATTTAGCTTTTATGATAAGTTACGATATCTTTTCATTGGGAATGCATTACAACTTAAGTGCCAGTACGTTCATATTTTGTTAGCCTTGTGTTATTATACTCTAAAGAAAGTAATCGAGTAATGACATCTTTTAGTGTTTTCATAATACATTTGTTATGAGTATTTCTTTTTACTTACTTATATATGTAATGCTTTGTTCTTTTATGTATTTGATTATTCTCTACATATTGGTGGTTGCAGGGAAGAGTTGGTAACAAAAAAAGATTAGCTCAGTAGTATTTTGGGTCTATTTAGTCAAATACGATCATTATTTTGTCAATAGTATTTTGGGTTTATTTAGTCAAGTACCATTGTTATTTTGCCCGTCGTTATTTTGTCTAAGTCTTTTAAATTATCTTTTTTTATTTTTGATATGTTAGATTATAAATTTACTCCTGATAAAATCACATCTAATTATATTTTATTTAGTCTTCTTTCAAAAATAAAATAAAAATGAGATTCGTAGACCTCATATATTAAAATAAAAGAGATAGAATAAGAATAAACAAGTAAATCGCCCAAAAGAAAATAAGATTGAAAAACAAATTTCATGTGCACATTTGAATTATTTTGCATTTTTTCTCTTCTCTCCCTTCATTTACTATATTGAATAATTCACTCTTTTCTTTTAATGGTAATTGAGATGTACGTACATGTTTTTTCCTCAACAAGATTTTTTATTTTGTTAATACTAATTTTATTTATTCAGAATTTACGAGACTTAAGAGTAATTTCTTAATTGTAGAATTTAAAGGAATTTTGCCCAATTAAATCTTGAACATCACTACACTACAAGAAAGTGTATCTATAGCTACCAAACTTAAGCTATGAATTCAAAAATCACAGTTATTAGTAAATAACAGCCATAAAAAATCAATTTTCGTAGCTATTTATAAATTCATAAAATTTCTCAGCTACGAATATTAAATTGACAAAGCTAATTTTTTTATTTTTGCTACAATTACTAACATTCGTGACAATAATTAGCTAAATAGCTACAGATTTATTGTTACGATAAAATTTTATAGCTAATCATAAGTTTTTGCCATGCGATGAAAATTATTGTAGCAATAGTAGTTTTTTAGCCACGATAAATTATTTGAAGCAAAATATTGTAGCTAAATAATTTTTTTTCTTCAAGTTGTAAAAAAAGTAATCTTTTTGTAAAAACAAACTATTTAAAATAAAAATTGTTAGTAAATAATATTTTTTGCTTCAAGTGGCAAAAAAATTGTGGAAATAGTTAAATACTATAGCTACGTATTTTTTGCTATAGTAAAATCTTGTAGCCAATTATTATTTTTTGCCACAGGTTAAAACTTATTGTAGTAATAGTAACCTTTCAGCTATAATAAGTATTTAAAATAAAATATTGTTACTTCAAGTTATAAAACATTATTACAAAAATCAAACTATATAGACATAGAATTTTTGTTCTGTAAAATCTTATAGCTAATTATTAATTTTTGTCAGGTGCTGAAATTTTGTAGTAATTAATGACATTTTAGCCGTTATAAAAGGTTACTGAAACAAAAGAGTATAGCAATAGTTGTCATGACAAAATGATTTAGCGACGAATATATTATTGTGATTAAATTTTATGAATAGTAATTATTTTTACCACAAGCTAATGCTTTAGCAATACTAATCTAGAGTGATTAAAGATATTAACCATTCAATTCAATCTAGTAATACATATGTCTACTTGTAAATTTCAAATATAATTTTAGTAATAGGTAATTATATCCAATTAATTTAATTAGTTAATTATACTGAGCTTAAACATAACTTTACTAAGCTCACAACCTAATCAAATGCTTCTAAAATTATTATTTGGTTCAAACTAATTACATTAAATTAATATATTTAGCGATCTAATATGATTGGAGGCATTAATCATTTGATTTAACTCACTTTTATAAATTTTAAGTCCTAAATATAACTTAAGTAAATACCTAATTATATTTATTTCAATTGACTAATTATATCAAATTTTAGCAATACTCTATTCAACTTCATCTTGGCCAAGTGTTTTCACAATTATTATTTGACATTTTTTGAAAGTTCTATCGTAAAATAATGTCCAAACTTAAAATTTATGATGATGACACTTGTTATTATGATATTATTTCACTTCTCCTATTCTAAATAAACGTATTAAATAGAATTCTAAAATTGGCAGTTTTATTTTATTTTATTTTTGGATTTTTTATTTTAAACTTGATATATAATTTATATAATTTTACATTTTAATTCAAAAAAATAAAAATTATAACTCAAATTGTAATCTTTTCTTTTGAAAAGGTCAAATTGAAATAATCAAATTTTGTGAAATATGATTCCACCATAATAGGACACCTTATTTGAATTCATATTTTGATGATAAAAATGAAAATTAAATTGACATTCTTTGGAAAGTTCTATAGTAAATTATTGGCTAAACTAAATTTTATGGTGATGATGCTAGCCATTATAATGTTATTTCGCTTCTTCTATTCTATTTGGACAAACTAGATAGCAGTTGTAACATTGACAGTTTATTTAATTTATTTTAGATATCTGTTTTATATTTGCAATTTTAATTGATGTAATTCATATTAAATTTATATAATTTTTATATTTTTAATTCAAACAAAAAAAATTATAATTCAAAATTCATATATTTTATTTTGAAATTGGAATTGAAATAATCGAATACTGTGAAAGTATAATTCCACCATAATAGGACACCATAGCATGAATTTGAATTGACGTTGATTCTAAAAAGAAAAATTAAATTGACATTTTTTCTAAAAAAAAATATTTAATTTAAATAATTTTCAAACTTAAATTTTCTGATAATTACCACTTGTCATCACAATATTGTTTTGCTTCTCTGATTCTATATGGATAAACTAGGTAGATTTTTTGATATTGAATATTTTATTTTAAAATCTTTTAAATATGACATTCTAATCCATATAAATTATTTTAAATTAATATAATTTTTATATTTTTAATTTCAATTTAAATAACAATAATTCAACACTAAGAATAGTCATAATATTTAGAATGATATTTATTTCACATAAATAAATAACTTTTTCCATTAACTTAAGTAGAACATATATGTATTATTAACAAAATTAATAATATTATAGAGGACCAAAATAGTTGAAAAGGAATATACATCTTAAAATACTATCTGTTTCATAAATATTTGACTTTTCCATTAATTTAGAGTAGAGTATATATTTATTATTATTATTATTATTATTATTATTATTATTATTA
Source organism: Capsicum annuum (assembly GCF_002878395.1). NCBI lineage: Eukaryota > Viridiplantae > Streptophyta > Magnoliopsida > Solanales > Solanaceae > Capsicum > Capsicum annuum. The sequence goes on along the minus strand of NC_061113.1, from coordinate 43,726,241 downwards.
TTATTATTATTATTATTTTCTGTTAGATATTTTTGTGTGTTACATTTGTTAGTTACAGAGTAAGCATTTGTGCATAAAGAATTTTTTTTAATATATATATATATATATATATATTACTACCATATATAAGTGTGAAGAAGTAGACACCTTTTCGTCGTCGTGCCTCCTTTCAGACGAATTTGCTATATTATCCTTAATTAATTATTATAAGTCATTACCTATTAAAAATTTAATAATATCTAATTAAAAAATAGAGATTTATGACATATCTGCTTCAAACGTGATTTTTTTATATAACCCCTAATTAATAATTATAAGTCAACTACGTATAAGAAAATTAATAATATTTAATAAGAAATAGAATATACATTTATGACATGTCTGCTTCAACCATAATTTACTATATCACCCTCAATTAATTATTATAAGTCATTTAAGAATTAAAAATTAATAATATTTAATAAAAATAAAAAATAGACATAAAATGATAAATTAACTCTTGATATTTAAATTAACTTGATGTCTTATATGAGGATCTTTAATTTTTTTTCACAAGTATTTTTTATAATAATTTTGTTATATCACTTCTAATTAGTTATTATAAGTCATTTAAGATATGTCTGTTACACTGCTTCAACAGGAATTTTACTATATCACCCCTAATTAATTATTATGGTGTGCCAATTAAATTGATATAGAAGAAAAAAGTATTATAAATCACAATAATTAAAAGCTTAATTTTTTTAAAAAAATATAATTAACTATCAGTGCGACAAAAGTTTGGATAAGGAGAGTAGCATCTATTATGTGAAAATTACATAAAAAAGTATTATAAATTACAATTGTTAACAACTTAAAATATCCAAAAAAAAAAAATTAATCTATTTTATATTCCAAAAAAATACGTAAACAATACTATAAATCACAATAATTAATAATTAGAAATATTTAAAAGATATAAAATATTTGACTGAATCTCAAAATTATAATAGTGCCACTTAAATTGAAATAAATGAAAAAGTATTATAAATCACAATAGTTAAAAACTTAAATTATTTTGAAAATATAATTGACTATCAACACAAAAAAAAAATTGGACAAGGAGAGTAACATATATTATTTAAAAATTATATAAAAAATATTATAAATTATAATAGTTAAAAACTTAAAATATCTAAAATTATATTAAAAATATGATTGGTTATCTAAATTATATTTGTGAATTGAGACAAAAAAAAATATATATTGAGACGAGTCTCTCGATATCTAGTGTGTATATATATTCCATCGGACGAATATTGTTCGACCATTGTCACTTCTCTTTTTTTTTATACTCATTATTACATTGGTTACTTCCATTTCAACAATATTAATTAAACAAATTTCCTTGGCATGTCTGCTTCAAATATTGATTATGGTATATGGTAAACGATATGTGTGATTCAAAAGGGCAAGTCAAAAATTGCTGCAAGAATCTCATCAAAAGGAACACGCTAATTTGATGAAATTAATTATTGAATAATAAAGAAAGTTGTTATAAAACAATAAAGAATAAATAAGAAGAGTAGAGAGAATAGAGAGAGTGGTTCTTATTTCTTCCCTTGAGGAACGAGAGATCATAAGATTGTCAACACAATGAACAAAACCCATCTATTTATAGGGAAAATTTACTCCTAGTTTGAGTAAAAGACGGATGCTTCAAATCCTAATAGATATCAAAGTAAATCTTGATAGACATTCACTATAATATAAATACATTTATAACACTCTCTCTTGAATGTCTAGATAGATAATGTGCCTCGTTAAAACCTTACTAGAAAAAACCCGGTAGGAAAAAAAATCTAGTGAAGGAAAAAGAGCACACATTTCTAACAATACGCATATCGGCTGCCTCATTAAAAACCTTATAAGGAAAACCCAGTGGGACAAAACCTCGTAAGGGAAAAAGAGTACAGCGCGTATTAACTCCCCCTAATGAGAACATCCTTGAACCTTTGCATCTCGATCTTGTGCAGCATCTTCTTGAACATTGCAATTGGAGAAGATTTGGTGAATAAATCAGTCACTTTGTTAGTTGAACGAATCTGTTGCACGTTAATATCATCATTCTTATGTAGCTCATGTATGTAGAAAAGCTTTGGCAAAATGCGCTTCGTTCTATCTCCATTTATGAATCCTCCCTTAAGATGTGCTATGTATGCTGAATTATCGCTGTATAAAATTGTGGGTAAATTGTCATATTTCACACCACATTTTTCTCGAATGAGATGTATCATGGACCTCAACCATATACATTCTCAGCTTGCTTCATGAATAACTATTATCTCAGCATGATTCGATGAAATGGCTACGATAGTCTGCTTTGTATATCTCCAAGATATGGCAGTACCACCACATATGAACACATAGCCTATTTGAGACCAAGCTTTATGCGAGTTAGATAAGTACCCAACATCAGCATGACCAATAAGATCGGGACTGCAATCTTAAGAATAAAACAAGCTCATGTGTTTTATCCCATTTCAATGTCTCATAGTAGGAGCAGAAATATACCTTGCTAACAAATTAACTGAAAAGGCTATAGGCCTTGTAGTATTTGCAAGGTACATGAGTGCATTAATTGCACTAAGATACGGTACTTCATAACCAATCGAATTCGATATATTTTGAATTTTAGCAAATAATCTATTGCTTTAAAAACTCTCCTAGAGTTCCAATGATGTTCAAGCAATAAGCTTATACAATATAAGAATTATAAATAAGTTTCCCAACAACTTTTATATGCTTCAAGCATTTTGAATCCTTAAAAGTTTTTCACATAAGTTTTGTCAAGTGACAATATTCAACATTTCATGAGTGACATCTTCAAATATCTGGACTGCAAATCAAATAAGTTTAATACTTACCAAGATGCATCCTTTCATGTCACTTGATAAATGTTTCTACGTTAGCATGCTTAAATTAACGTAGAATTAAGATCCTCGTAATCTTTCACAATATTGCGCCAATATTGTGTCAAATATATTGATGATATATCATTTAGTATCGGTTCACAATGCGACATAACATTTTGAGATCTCATCTCTTCATTATTTTCAGGTACATGAACCTCTCATAAGGTTTCATGAAGTGTTATGTCGTAGGCTCTTCAAGAGCTCATTGCCTTCTTATTATGATTATTTGCTCCTTATTTTTCAAGGACTATTTCATTTGGAACCGATTAGTCTACCAAGCTTCACGCATGCATAGACTTTGTCCTTTAGGAACACAAAATACGAGCACTTGCGCTTAATATGAGATGCTTTCGGCATTTGACTTGAATTATCTTTTGGATGAGGATCTGGTGATAATTCCTAATATATTTCATAGCGCTTATAATCTCCCCCTTATGTTAGGAAAACTAACATACATCCTCTACTTCTTTGAGGATTCCATCTTTGTGCATTATGGTATATTCATTAATCGTATACCGCACATCAAAATTATTAGATGGAATAATTGGTTCCCGACCTTGAACCAATTAAGAGGGAAGAAATAATCATAATTTATTGATCTAATGCATACAAATACTATTGCAATATATTATATTTTAGACCAATACATGAAGTTTTGTTCTCATTGATAATGATTTAGCTATTTATCGAAGGCATTCAATGCCAAACCATCATCATCAAGATAACTTTCTTGATTGCACAATCTGAAAATTATGTTCTTAACTCAATTTTATTGAGCAAGCAACTTTATGAATGTCAAACTGCAGGTTGAAAATGGATGTAAATGTGATCATTTTATTGATGCATCTCTTCAACATATCATATGATAGATGAATGGGCCCATATTCATCTTTTATATTTTTCAGATTTAAGGAATTCAATCCCAACATTAGTTGGTCCAACCAACTTATCATGAGAATAAGCGACATAAACAATTCTCGAAGAACCTTCTAGTTCTTCAATACATGTCTAATATTCAATATGCACATCTTCGAGATGTCACAATCGTAAATATCAATTTATGAACTTTTATTCTAGTAAACTCCAAGTTTACCATGACATGTACTTTTTTCTTTAGTAAATTTCAGATTTACTATTACATGAATAAATTTCAGATTTACTGCTTTAGAAGTAGATTTCGAAATAACTCTTCTCAGTTATTCTGCTCCATTCGGAGGTGAGTTATGATACCATCACAATCAAGTGCACATTTGCATTAATAAACTTCTTATTCCCCAGGAATGAAATATAATCATGCCTTAAGCGTATCAAATTATGATAGCTACTACAAAAACAAATTGAGGCATACATATGATTTATTGCTACCACATTCAATTCAGGGAATAGAGCATATCAATGGGATATATTTCATGAATTTTCATCAAATACTCATTATTTTGCCTTAGCCATCATAATATCATCAATACATGAATTGAGATCCAATCTCAACGTCTTATCCATATAAAGACATCTTAGGCATAAATTGATGGGACTTGAACCCAACATATTATCATCCCTTTTGATAATATTATTCTTGAGGAATAAATTTAAAACATAAATGGTTCCAAACCAATTATTTTTCCTCAAATTCAACAATAATTATATTATTAGTAGCAAAAGATAAATAACATAAGAAATTACTAACCTTGAAATCCTTAAGATTTATAATCTCACCTTGTTTGACAGAGTCTCGTGCTAATAACGTGTTATAAAACAATAAAGAATAAAGAAGAAGAGTTGAGAGAATAGAGAGAGTGATTCTTATTTCTTCTCTTGAGGGATGAGAGATCATAAGATTGTTAATACAATGAA
>NC_061113.1:43714098-43718436 GCF_002878395.1 Capsicum annuum | reverse complement strand
AAAACCCCTCTATTTATAGGGAAATTTACTCCTAGTCTGAGTAAAAGACGGATGCTTCAAATCCTAATAGATATCAACGTAGATCTTGATAGATCTTGATAGACATTCACTATAATGTAAATACATTTATAACAAAAATCATTTTTTTCTCTAGTAGTAGAGTCATATGTAAAGGAAACAATAATTTTTACCCAAAATAAAAAAGGAAACACGAAGGCCAATTGGCCAAAAATTTCTCCCAAAAGATCTCCCTCCAAAATTAAAAAATTTAAATTACTAAAACTTCCTCCAAAATTTTTAAATCCAATAAAATAACATACTTCTCCTTCCCTCTTAAAAAAATACCTCAAATCTCTTTCTCCTTTCCCCTTTCTCTATTCCTTTCTTGTCCGTCACCTCCCACCCCACCCCCACCCACACCCCTGACTCCTGTGTCCCACCACCTTTTCCTTCACCTTCATCCCTCGATTTTGAAATTTTTATTTATGATGTTTTACTAATTAACTTCTTTACTCTTTGTAGGCTTTGTGACATGAAATTCTTCAACTACATGAGATAAGTTTTTATAATAAAAGTAGTGCATTGAAGTGTGTGTGTATATATATATATATTGATGTAAAATTCACTTTTTATTTGTGTGAATTTTAGAATTGATATTGAAATTTGAGATCTATATTTATAGGTTTATTTACTTCCTTGGTTGGCTTGCGCTTTTTCTTACTTTTCATCCTCCTCGAAATGTTATATATACATACTTCTGGATATATAATTAGTTTGTATTATTGACAGAGTCATTGGTGGAATCAAAGCATGAAGGACAACAAGTTGTTTGCAGTTGAAGATCGAGGAAGGAGAGATAGAAAAATACTATGTTATTTTGGACTAATTATAATTTTTAAAATTGTAAAATGCAATTATATATAACTTAATACTTGTTTTGGAATCTGAAGAATAGATTCCCGGCTACATTATGTAATTTTTGTGTCTTATTAAGGTTGTGGAGAATTTTTTAATTTATTGTAATAGAATTTTAGGAATATTTCTTGAATTTTTTGAAGTTACATTATAGAAATTTTACTGATTAATAATATTTATGACAATATTTTTTAAGTTGTAGCAATGAATTTTTATATTTGTGGCCAAACCTATATGTAATTATCAAAAATCTGGCTATACATTTTCATTTTTCATAGCAAATTATTAGCTACAATTTATGTATTTTTTGATAAAAAGAATGAATTCTTATCCATGTATAAAAATGTTTGTGGCAATTACTTCTTATAGATTATAGATTTTTTAACTTGTAGCTAAATAGAAGTATTGTTACAATGAAATTAAAATATAAAATTGCCACAAATTTTAAAATTTTTTAGCAAAAAAATCAAATCTTTTTTCATAATAAAATACGTTGTGGCTAAATTAAAAAAATTACTATAAATTTAATTTATCATGGCAACAGAGTAAACTATTAGCTACAAAAATATATTTCGTAGCAAGAATATTTTTTATCATCACAGCTACAACAATGTTTTTTGTAGCTGTAAGTAGTAATTCTTAGCCACAAATCATGTAAAGTCTATAGCTACCTTTTAGTTACGTCGCTTCTTGGTACGAAAGCTACGGAAAAGAAAATTGTGGCTAAAGTATTTAGCCATTAAAATGTTCACATTTAGCTACAAGGTATTCTGAAGCTATACATGCTTTATGTTGTAGTGCTAATTCACTATATATGCTCCGACAAACAAGGGCGGACCTATATTGAATTTTGGGGTGCTCTGACACCCACTAAACTCGACGCGGAATAGATATAATTACATAAAAAATATATAAAAATAGGTATAAACATATAAAAACACCCACCATAATAAAAAAGTTGGTTGGGTGCGTGACATTTAGGTTGATCTTAAGGTCCTTCATTAGAAGGGGTGCCCTTGGTTCGAAAAAGTAATGCAATGAGTTGCAAGTGTTTCTTAACTTCTAATACATTTTATCGTAGAGATATTTTTAGTAGCCGTTTGGCCATGAAAATTAAAAATTCTTGAAGTTGGAGTTGGAGTTGGAGTTGTGTTTGACCATGTATTTTTGAAAGATTTTTTTAGACTTTTGAAAAAACTTTTTAAATATGATTTTATGCCCTCAACTTTTAAAAACTATCAAAATCACCCAACTACTAATTTACCTACTAGCATACAATCAAATGTGATTCTTATATATAGACACTTCCATTACTCAAATTAAGTTTATATTAACGAAAAAAATAGCACTCAAGAACAAAGATTGACAACTAATGATTCTCTTAGCAAATATCAGAACTACAGGAGATAGAATGATTGATTTGGATCATTTGTTTAGATGCATAACTTGTTTTTGATTTGGATCTTCACTAGGTCCTCACTTGTTCTCAAATAATTTTTCAGTTTTTTCAATTGCAAGAATTAACTCAAGCTGTTGAAACAAAATTTAAGAAAGATAATGCAAAATGCAAAAATGTTCAATCAACTAAAACACCAAAATTAAAGAAAGATAATGCAAAAATTGAAGAAAGATATAATTGAAACAAAATTGAAGAAAGATAATGCAAAAATGTCTTAGATGCAATCTCAGCCGAAATATGGTGATATTTTTGTATTAATCACTGTTCAATCAACAATCATGGAAAAAAATCATCATTAATTGCATCAGTGACTAAACACTTAAAGCTTTTAAACATTACGAGGACTTTATGTAAAAATTTTAAAAATTAGAGTTATATGTAATAATAATAAAAGTTGAAATTGGAGTTGGAAAATAGTGAAAATAACAAAAATCTATTTTCACTTTTTAAAGAACAATTTTAGAATAATTTTTGAAATTTTTATGGCCAAATACCACAACTTTAATAAACTGAAAAAAAATCCGAAAAAAAAATTATTTTTTATGGACAAACGACCTCTTAGTCTTTGGTCTGATTCTACTATAAGATTTGAAAAATGATTGCATTGATGGCCATCTCCTCAAAGAAAATTTAATTTATTTTCTTTTTCAAAGATCAATCTTTTGAATATTTATTGTTAGAGTATTATATGAAAATTATTTTTGAGTTGTAGTATAATTTTTTTATTTTGTTATTTTCTAAAGCTACTTAATTTTATTTATTAATAAGAGTGAAGAAGCAGGCAGCTCTTCGTCAACATGCTGCTTCTTCACCTGCTTCAGCTGCTCCGTGATTTTACTATATTATCCATAATTAATTATTTTAAGTCATTTATATATAAGAAAATTAATAATACTTAATTTTAAAAAAGGTAAAATAGACATTTATGACATGTTTATTTCAGCTGCTTCAATCGTAGTTTTATTATATCACCTCAAATTAATTATTATAAGTCCTCTAGGTATTAAAAAATTAATAATATTTAATAAATAGCAAAATAGATATAAATGATAAATCAATTGTTGATGTTTTAAATTAATAGGACATCTTATATGAGATTTATTTAAAAAAAATCACAAGTATGTTTGGTCCACGATTTTACTATATTACCCCTAATTAATTATTATAAGACATTTACATATAAGAAAATTAATAATATTTAATAAAAAAAAGGTAAAATAGACATTTATGATATGTCCACTTCAACTGTAATTTTACTATATCACCCCTAATTAATTATTATAAGTCATTTAGGTATTAAAAATTTAATAATATTTAATAAAAATAAAATTGACATAAAATGATAAATTAATTTTGATGTTTTAAATTAACATGGCATCTTTTATGAGACTCATTTAAATTTTTTTCACAAATATTTTCTCATAGTAATTTTGCTATATCACTTCTAATTAGGTATTATCATTTAGGACATACCCACTTCGCTGCTTCAATCATAAATTTTGGTTGACTTTCGAATTTATTTCAGTGCTACTTAAATTGGAATAGAAGAAAAAATATTATAAATCATAATAATTAAAAACTTAAATTATTTTAAGAATATAATTGAATATCAATGCCACAAAAATTTGGATAAGGAGAGTAACATATATTATTTGAAAATTACATAAAAAATATTATAAATTACAATAGCTAACAATTTAAAATATTTAAAAACATATTAAGAATCTAATTGATTATCTAAATTATATTTGTGTCACATAAATTCGGGATAGTCTTGACATTTTATTATTTGCATGTTTTATTATTTTAATTTAGTAATTTGTTGATCCAAATGATGCTTTCGAATTTAACATGTTTTAAAAATTTATTACTTTATTTATTTTAGTTTATTTACTTTATTTTGATAAAATAGTATATATTTAAAAATTATGTAAGAAAATAATTATAAGTTATAACTATTAACA
>NC_061113.1:43701968-43711098 GCF_002878395.1 Capsicum annuum | reverse complement strand
AGAATAGCAGTACTTGCTATTTCTGAATTATGCCCTATGAAGTGCTTTGTAATATATTCTTTTCCTTTTTGTGTTTGGTCACCAGTCGAAGTATACTGGAAAAGAAGCTTGCAGATGCTGATGTCTCAGAGGAAGACCAAAATAATGTACTGAAATTTCATGAAAAGAAAGAAACTGAATACATGCGTCTGCAAAGGCACAAAATGGGAGCTGATGATTTTGAGTTATTAACAATGATTGGAAAGGGTGCATTTGGGGAGGTATATTTTCTACTGAAAATCTAATTGCCCGTTAACATCTTTGTTGTTTCTTGTATTATTTTGTTCTGATATTAATACAATCTTCTATAACCACAGTTTTTCATTTTGTCTAGTTCTGAATGTGGATGGTAAAACGTCTCTCATGAAATAGTAAATTTTACTGCTTTATTTCCCCTTGCTTTCTGGAAAATGTAGATGCCGAAGTGTCATGACCCAGAAAAGGGGGCAGTGACCGGCATCCAATGAGTGCCACAATCACCGAGTGAACCCTTTCTCTATTGTATCAACTAAATCTAAAGCATGAGCATCCCATAGAGAGGCTTGAAGCATTACACATCTGAAATTAAGTCTCGTGAGGCATAGTTGAAGTACAAAACATATAAACTTACCCAGTGAGTCAGTGGAGCTTCTATTAAATATGTTACATATATGTAAAGACGGTACATATCATGACATGTGATATTAATGGAATAAAATGACAAGAAAAGCCACCACTTGTCCGAGCTTGCCGCTGAAGGTATGTAACTAGATCTCAAGCTATTTTGCTCTGTTGAGTTACGGGACCTAAAAGCCAAGTAGTACAATAAGCTTCATAGACCTCCCTTTAAAAGGTGGGACGAGAATGTTAAGAAAACATGCACTTCATTATCAAAATTATATTCCTCAACTGTATCAATAAAAACTCAAACAATAATAAACACATGGTAAATCATTTAGAAATCAATTGAAATTCAATGTTGCTCATGGGCCATAAACAAAATATTTCATAATACTGGGGAGGTTCCATCTATAAACTGACATAATACACCATGTGCATATGATGATGATCGATCTACGTTCCCCAATCGTCTGGGAACTACACCTACCAGTATTGCCTTACGAGTAGGATAGGGAATGCTAGCATGATCCAAGAGAAATCCAAATAGACCACTAGTCTTTAGTGGACAGACATGATCTTAATCATAATCCCACAACAGAACGTGTGATTCTTGGGAAACACCAAATATCGCGGGGTGAATAGCCACCCAGTCATCTAATGATTCCTCCCAAGACATGCTTTTTATTTTTCATATCGCACATACAACCCTCAGACTTATCCATGAAGATAGCCACGTGTAACCATCTTCTTTATAGAAACGTAACAATTACGTGTAAAAATATTATCATTTATAACTTGTTTCTTTCCTTCAAATATCATGAATTATAGTTGTAAAATGTATAAAAATGATCACACGTATCAGTTGAATCAATTAGTGGACATAAAATTCAAAAACATAGTGAAACCCGCACAAGCTCATCCCCGCATGTACCAGAGCAAGAAAGCTAACATTTAGAAAATCCAAAAACATGGTGAAACCCGCACAAGCTCATCCCCGCATGTACCAGAGCAATAAAGTTACCATTTAGAAAATTCTTTTAATGCACTTAGAGCATAAATAGAAACTTCTGGATCAATGCTACGCTGATCAAGTAATATTTTCCTGTTATTGCACAATATAATCACGTTAAAATATAAATCCAACTATTAAAATGTTAATGTTTCTATGATGTTTTCTTGTAAAAAGGAAAACAAGTTCTAAATAAGGAAAGGAGAGATTACTTACTGATTGGGGTAAGCTTCTTAGGTAACTTGGATCAAGTCTAGGTTTGGTGTGATTTGAATACAAGCGCGAGAAGCTGATATATGTAGACGTTAAATGACGGCGTAGCTACACTACTGTTGAACCAACTTGTTAAGACAGCAATGAGGAGATAATTGAGTCCTTAGCTCCTATGTAGGCTTCTAGAACTCTTTTGAAGTAAATTTGGCTGGCTATAAGGTCCGGTCAAATATTTGGTGAGCTGTGTGTTAGATCTAATGGGATAGTTAGGGAGGTAATGCTCTATTATCAGTAAGTGAATCCTGCAGGAGTCTATTACTTAGCCTAGGACTTGATTATTATGAATGTCAAAAATGGTTGACACTGTCTTTTTATGTGGAAGTAGAAACTACCTAGATCCAGGTGACTTTAAAATTATCTATACAGTATTAGATTCTAGAGCTTTTACTAACTTTTCCAAGCAACAAATCTCCCTGGCATTTTTACCATATTAGATTGTAAAACTTAATGTATGTATATATATTTGGAGAGAAAAATATCTAAGAACATATTATATCAAATTCTCACCAGCAATATAATCTTAGAGTATCACATATTTCTAGTTAAAAACTTATATCATACTTCATGAGAAGACCAAAAATGTGATTCCCACATCAACTGGATTCGGGTCCCGAAACCCCAACACGTTCTTTGGACTGTCAAGTTCCTTTTTTCTCCTTCATGGATGAACTCCGTAGAAAACTAAAGGCTTCAATATGGATATTCATAATAATATTTGTATGTTTAGTTTATAGTAAAAATGTGATGTAGTCATGTCTATATTCGTCAAAGGGAAAAAAAAGAAGAAGGTACTACAACACAACCATGAATTCAACCAACAGCACTGTGAGTACACGTGGCTTTAGGAGCTGTTTAAGAATCACGCACTTTATCCATTTCTGGGGATGAGAGGGCGTCTCTCTTAGACCTTATTCAAGACTTTCGAAGTATTAAGTTGGAATTTTTCCATCTTTTCTTTGGGTCTCCTAGCCACTGCCTCGGATAGTTTGCCCCTCTCTGATTGATATTAATTTTTCTCTCTCAGGAAGTGTTAAATTTCTAATCCTCTTATCAGATGATTTTGTTGGTTATGTTTCACCTATAGTATTAGCTTAGACCAAGAGATATAGATATTTATTGTAGTTGGGGCGAACTTCCAAGTGTCATCTATACAGAAACTATTTTGAGGTGGCTGAGCAGAGCTAGAGGCACACCAATTAGCGATAGAGGGTGATTTTAGGCCTATGCTCCATAGTGTTACTTGAAGTGAATAACTAATAGAGTGACCGATTCCTTTCCTGACAGGTAGTCAAGTACTAGTCATTCCATGGTCAAAGAATTGAAAGTAAAAGACATCCGAAGCTTCTGTGGAATCTAATGACCTTTTAATCAGCATTAAGGAATTCTCACCTCACTCTTTCATGATTCTGCCCCTTAATTAAGGCTTCTCGGATGGATAAAATAGGCACTCCTTATTCTTTGTAAGCTGAGCTTTGTATTTCCCTTTTTCAATTTAATTTATACTTGCGAGTTAATTGTGATGCTTCTGAATTTAATAAGGTGTTGCCTCTTTCGAGAAAAAGGTTTTGTAGAAACCCAGTTGATACAATTCTCTTCCTTTCTCTTGTCAAAACTAATGGTTTCTTAAGCAGTTCTCTGTCAAAGGCTCAAAGCTTGAAAAATTGAGCTTTCTGCTGGGTAGCGCTCTCCTCATGAGTCACAAGTTTGTCGTGAGTCTCCATTAGGTGGTTATCTTGCCAGTTATGGAATGTCATCATATAAGCTGGTTGCCCATGATATGCTAATTTAATAGTCGGACTAAGTGACTTGTTGAATATGCTGGAGTGCTTGCATTATACTTTCAACACACTGTGCTCTAGCAGCTATATATTTCTGAGCTCAATATGATGAACTGTGGATATGAAATTCCATTCTCAGAAAGTCTAAAGGATGTAAATGTTTGTCTTTTCCCCATTACAGGTAAGAGTTTGTAGAGAGAAAACAACGGGTCATGTATATGCAATGAAAAAGCTTAAGAAATCAGAAATGCTTCGTAGAGGACAGGTACATGATTATGAACATCAGATTTCAATAATGGTTCTGCTACTATATTTACTGGTCCTTAGCTTTTGGGTCCTATTAGGTTGAGCATGTAAAAGCTGAAAGGAATCTGCTCGCAGAGGTGGACAGTAATTGCATTGTCAAACTGTATTGTTCTTTCCAAGATGATGAGTTTCTTTATCTAATCATGGAATATCTACCTGGTGGTGATATGATGACCCTACTCATGAGGAAGGATACACTAACTGAAGATGAAGCCAGATTTTATGTTGCAGAGACTGTTTTGGCTATAGAATCTATCCATATACATAACTATATACACAGGTGATAACTTCTTTTGATGCCTGGTTGCAATTTGTCATGTGATATTTCTACATTCGTACTGGACCTTTTAAAACATTCTAATCTTGTTTCCCCTCTACTTCTTTGGAGGTAGCGGTATGGACATTTTACCCTCCCCAGACCCCACTTTGTGGGAATACACTGGGTTTGTTGTTGTTGTTGTAATCTTGTTTCCCCTACGCTGTATTCGCTGCAGAGACATTAAGCCTGATAACCTGCTGCTTGATAGATACGGTCATTTAAGACTATCAGATTTTGGACTTTGTAAGCCATTGGACTGCAGCACCCTTGAAGAGAAGGATTTCGCAGCGGGTGATAGTGTCCATGGAACTTCTCGGAGTGATGGTTCTTCAGTGCCAAAACGCACTCAGCAAGAGCAATTACAACATTGGCAGAAAAATAGGAGAACACTTGTGAGTCTCCTCCCATTTGGGTTTCTTTTTGGTTGAACTTTCCTGTTTTATTCTTTCAGAGGACACTGGTTTACCTCTTATTGCACTATGTCATTCTCTTTTGGTAATGTAGATGGAACAATCATTAGATATGCTACATGATAACAATTAGCGTGTCCCGCATTGGTTGAGGAAGTGGTTGTTGTCTATGGTCGTGAGCGATCCTCATCTTGTGAACTATCTTTTGGGTTGGTTAGGACCTAGGTCTATTTTCTTAACATGTTATCATCACTGGACCAACACCGAATTGTTTTATCCAATGTTCAGATCCCATCTCATATTGTCCTTGCTCCAAATGTTCAGTCTTGGGTGGGGGGTGTTAGAATGTCCCACATTGATCGAGGGATTGAGTTATTGTTTCCTTGTATGGGTTTGGACAATCTAGTTCATGGATTAGTTTTGGGGTTGAGTGTATGTTTTCTACACAATGACCATATTGCTTACCACTTCACCTGAAATAGCAAAATTCATGCAGTTTTGTGGATCATTTTAGAGTTGATTTTGTGTAGTTGAAGAAACAGTGCTCATAAGAGTCATTGCTTTGTTGCTTAAAGCGATGAAGAGATGTGAAGCTCGAGCTGTTGTCCTTCATAGGTACGCTTCAAATAATGATGCACAAAGGGATTCCAACAAGAATCAACAGTTTCTTTGAATTTCAACTTTGAGGAGTTGGATCAATACAACCTTATTGTATGTTAGATGCTAAAATTAGTTATTTTAATTGCAATTTAAATTTTTATCATGTTAAATTCATAGATTTTTGATAATTTTTAAAATCCCGTTAACATGTGAGCTTCACTTCTTGCTTTTTGCTTCAAATTCCATGGACCTTGCCACTTTTATAATGCTTTTCACTTTTAATAAAACTGAGAAGAAGTCAGTTTCCTTATCTAACTAAATTCCTCCAATTGGTGGGGTAACCCAGGCATATTCTACAGTTGGTACACCAGACTATATAGCTCCTGAAGTCCTGCTGAAGAAAGGTTATGGAATGGAGTGTGACTGGTCAGTAAAGTTTTCTCATGTATATGAACGGTCTCTTTGAGTATTACCTTCTTTGCTTTTGTTAATTTCTGGAAAATGTGATCTTATGTTTAAGTTGCTCCAGTTCAAGTTTGTTCTATCACTCGTGCCTACTATGGTTATTTTTGGTGTATTCCTTTTCTTTCTTTCCTTTTTTTTTTTTTTTTTTTTTGGGGGGGGGGCTTAATCCATGTGCTTTTGTGTATTTGGCCTCATGTATTTGGCATACATTTGTTCTTTTTCTTCAGGTGGTCGCTAGGTGCTATTATGTATGAAATGCTAGTGGGTTACCCACCTTTCTATTCTGATGATCCCATGTCAACATGTCGCAAGGTGCGCGCTTCAGTGTGCTTCCATTAACGATCATCATTGAATTTTCTTGTATATTTTTTCCTTAGTTTGATTTCCTTATTTTGTATCTTCTTCATTGGAACAGTTTTACTATGGTCTCATATCATCTTATTCAGACCTCTGAATATTTTATTTATCCTGCCAAGAATTATTTAAACAAAGAAATTATCAGATTCTTAACTTTTTTTTAAGAAAAAAGAATCTCATCGCTTTGCTTTTATTTTACTCAATTTTAACTTTAAGGGCCTTTAGGGCAAATAATTTTGAAGGCCATGAGAAATCTACGGCATGTAGCCTAAGTACTTGAACTATTTTAGACTCAGAAAACCACTTCAACTGCAAATGTGGCTTCTATATGCCCTTCCACTTGATTTGATATTGACAGTTCAAAAAGGATACAATTCAATGCTTTAAAACTTTTGGGGTGAGGATCATTTTTACTCTTTGTGTTTCTTAAATTCAACTTAAATAGAAGCTGTAATTTGTTTGATCTTCTAGCTCCTCTCTTCGGCTCTCTGTCTATTTCTCTCTTCCCTGCAAATGTTATGATCAACTTATGTGCATTCTTGAATAATGTCATAATCTTTTAGAATGGTAGTCTCCAGAAGGACAAAGGAAAGGAGATTTGCATTGAAAACGATGGTGAGGTGAATTAGAGTGTGGTGTTGATGGATTGGGGTGGGCAAAGGCAAAGAAAATTACCAGGAATAGGAGAACCTGCTGGTACCTGAACATAAAAGTAGAACTGAGTAACTGAAACTTAAGCTTTTCCTCATTTGTTGCTGACATCGATTCAGCCTATTTCTGATGTTTGTTGATCATAATCTTAGGGAATGGGCCTATATATATATATATGGGTCTTGCTAACATACTACATGAAGGCGGTATCTTAGCAATGTACCCACTTTTTAATGTACAAAAATATCCCTGCCGCCTCATTAAAATGGGGAAAAGGGTCCGAAATATACCTAAACTTTGACGAAAGTTGCTGGAACACCCCTCAACTTTGCGGGGTTCCTATGACCCCCTCGTATTATGGTTGCCTTAATTTACCCAGCTGGACCACTTACTCATTCCATCGAAACACAGTGATTCACACACGCCATTTAAATTAAAAATTAAAGGGCCTTGAGTACAATTTCGCTCTTTCCAAAATGTCGTTGTTTCTTAAGCTTCTGAATCTCTTCCTTCTGTTTCAATCTTGTCCAATTTTCTTTCACATAGATCATCATATTCAAACTCCCCTATTTTTTCCTCTCTGTACAATGAATCCAAAATCTTCATACAGATTCACCTTTCTATTACTCCTATCTATTTTCCTCCATTCTATTGTAAGTTTCTTCTTCTTTTTTAAATTATTAATTAATTGGCTTTATTTGAAGTGTAAATTTCAAAATTTGATGTTTGAATCTTGATATATTGATCCAGGTTGTTTATGGAACCTCATCGATGTTTTTTATTGATAATCCATCTCATCGTTACTTCTGTTCTCCTTCTTCCGAGGTATCTCACCGTTAATGGAACCTCATCCGTGATTTATTTTCTTCACTAACTTTGGAATAATGAATTTAGATTGTTCATCGTCCAGTTTTACCTCTTCCATGTCTAACCCTAATTTAAGAAATCAGAAATTACTGTGACTAAATTAGAAACTAGTGAGTAGAAGTTTTTAACAAATAAAGAAAACAAAGAAAGAAATCAGAATTTTGGAGAATGGCGAGAACAAAAAAAGCTTACTTTCAAGGCTTCAACGATAATGGTGAGAGAATCAGAGAAGTGAAGAAAAATGGAGGTTTATACCTATCTATAATAAATTAAGATAATTTATACCGAAAAGAAAGGGAATTTAATGATAAATATGCAAAATAAAGGACACCTGAGGTGCTACGTGACAATTAAAGATAGGTTTATAGTGATTTCTTTCGATCCTTACGCGTTCAGTGTGCGTGTGTTCACGCAGTGGTTCAGCTAGATAAATATATGCTACTATAATACGGTAATAAATAGTCCATGGGGTCAAAGGGCCCTCAACAAAGTTGAGGCGTGTTACAACAACTTTCGTCAAAGTTTATGTATATTTCGGATCATTTTCCCATTAAAATGGAAACTTTCAGGGACTTTTTGGTCTTTCACCAAAATTTTCCAATTATCCCCCAACTCCATCTCTACAATCCCCAATCCCCATGGAAATCAATTCTTGTAAAATGGGTATTTACTTCCAACCACGCTTGCAAGCTAAATGTATTGAAATTATGGTAGATTTGTATTACATCATAACCTTGCAAAATTATGAAAACCAGGTCTGGAAAGACAATAATTTTATCAAGTTGGCGATCCAATTTCAATACTCATTGATTTTGAGTCAAATTATTAAAGAATTCTCGGTGGGAGATTATCATAGACAACCTATGTCTTTGTGCCTTTTAAGGAACTCTTCCCATGATTCAACTTTATAAAAAAATTCTTCCAGTGCTTAGTAAATCGACAGTACACTTTAGCGACTTCCAAAGAAAAATGAAAGTGATGCAATTTGGTCTGGATTTTTCTTGATTTAAATCGGCCTTTATGCCATTTATGAGTCCTTCAAATGGTATTGGAGAACTGCAAAGAATACCATGGAATCAGTGGCGAGGGGTGAAGAATGGAAGAGATGGAATTTGTGGGGTATTGGATAATTTGGGTGAAAGACCAAAAAGTCCCTGAAATTTCCCATTTTAATGAGGTGGCAGGGATATTTTTGTGAATTAAAAAGTGGGTACGTTGCTAACAATACTACCTTCATGTAGTATGTTAGCAAAACCCTATATATATATTTCAAAATATAGAAATGCCGAAAACGAAGAAGGCCATCATCTTACAAAGAGAGGAGGAACCAACCAAGCCTGAACACTAGCCCTATTTTGTACACTGAATATATATATATATATATTTAGTTAGTTGTGAAGGCAATCCGTCCACAAAATGGGGCTCCACCAAGTGCAAGCAGGGAGAATATTCCATC
>NC_061113.1:43680400-43698968 GCF_002878395.1 Capsicum annuum | reverse complement strand
TGAAGAAAGTGATGCACAAGTTAGTAGATACTCAACAAATGGCCTTCCTAAGAGGAAGGCAAATCACTGATGCAGTTCTAATTGTTAATGTGTGTAGACTCAAGGGTGAAAGGCAAGTCCCAAGAATCCATGTGCAAACTGGACATAGAATAGGCATACGATCATGTCTGTTGGAGGGTTTACTTGATATCAGGTTGAGGCTGTGGTTTGGATTGAAGTGGATCAGGTGGATAAAATTTTTCATAAGCACTGTCAGATTCTCAATATTAATAGATGGATCTCCTGAGGTTTCATTCCATCAGATAGAGGTCTAAGACAAGGTGACCCCCGCTCACCGTTTCTATTCATACTAGTGATGGAAGGCCTATATAATATGCTAAAACCCGCTCATAACAATGGCTGGATAAGGAGCTTCAATGTAGTGAAGGATGGAAATGCAAGAGTAGAAATCACATGTCTCCAGTATGCATATGATACTTTCATCTTCTGTGATGCAGAAGAAAGCCAACTCAAGATATTGAGGGTGATACTCATTATTAACTGGAGAAAAGGTCACATGATCCCAATCAATGAGGTGAACAGAACTCAGCAATTGGCAGAGAGTTTGGGAGGTGAAATAGGTCAGTTGCCAACTGTATATTTTGGGGTGCCTTTGGGAGCCAAAAGAAAATCCAAAGAGATATGGAATGAGGTGGTGGAGAGATGTGAAAGAAGATTGTCTAGATGGAAAACACAGTATTTGTCAAGTGGTGGAAGACTGGTTCTGATCAACTCAGTCTTAGATGCTTCGCCATCATACCTGATGTCAGATTTTCCTCTCCCAGCTATGGTAGAAGAAAGAATTGATGCTCTAAGGAGAAACTTTTTGTGGAGTGGAGATAAGGAGAATAATGGATTCCATTTAGTCAATTGGAAGACTGTAATTCTCTCAAAGAAACAAGGTGCGCTAGACATCAAGAATTTAAGGATTCACTGATGAAGTGGTTGTGGAGATTTCCTAAAGAGGAGCAGGCTCTATGGGTTAGAGTGATTCACGCCAAATATGAGAAGATGTCCTGGAAAATTAAGGAAGTGACCTCTGTGTATGGCATCAGTTTGTGAAGATCTATCAGAAATCTGTGGCATAGTTTCTTTGAAAAAACTAGCTATAATGTAAACAATGGAAGAAAGATCTTGTTTTGGGGGATGATGACTGGTTAGGAAGTGGCAGCCTCAAACAACTTTTTCCAGATATCTACTTGTTGAACCAACAACACAAGGCCACTTTGCAAGAAGTGTGGTCCACTCAGGGATGGAACTTTAACATACAGGAGACTTTTACAAGACTGGGTGGTGGGTAGACTGGCTGAATTCTATGGCAACCTAAACCAATTTGCAGGATTGAAGGAGGGAAAATAATATACTCATGTGGAATTGCCACAACAAAGGCATTTTCACAGTCAGCTCAGCCTTACAAGAATAGTCCAGATGGGAACTCAAATCAGCTTTTTGCCTTGGAAGCTTATATGGAAAGTTAAAATTTCATACAAGGTGGCGGTTTTTACTTGGTTGGTAGTAAAAGAGGCAGCATTAACCCAGGAGAATCTCATGAAAAGGGGAATACATATGTGTCCAAGATGTTTTTTTTGTGAGCAACAGGCAGAGACAATCATCTGCTTCTTCTCTGCAGGGTAGTTAGGCTACTTTGGAACATGTTTATCAGCTTTAGGGGCATAAGGTGGACTATGCCTGAAAGGGCAGACAGGCTCTTGAAAGTTGGAAAAATGAAGATAGTGGCAGTACATACAAAAGCAAATGGAGAATTGTCCCAGCAGTAATTTGGTGGACCATATGGAAGAAGAGAAATTTGAGATGTTATGAGAGCATTAGCAGTCCTTTACATAGGATTAAGATGGGTTGCATTATCACTTTTTGTTATTGGTGCAGTTCTGAGTACATAGATGATCCTGTAGCTATTATAGATATTCTAGGTTCCTTGTAAGATGAAGTAGGACCGAAAGATAGTTCTTTTTTTTGTTTTCTGGCTGCTGAGTTAGAGTTGTACTCTGTTTGTAGCTCTATGCTGTAAATTCTGGGATCCCAGGTTTTAATGCTGAAGATTGATATAAAAACTTGTTACCTTTGTCAAAAAAAAGAAAAAGAAAAAGGAAAGGCTTATCGAGGTAGGAGCAGAGGATTAGAAAGATAATGATGGAATCCCATAGTGAGGCTTGGCTAGTGTAATCATACATATCATCATTCATAACAGGCATTGGAAAAGCTCTGCACATTGCTATGGTCAATTTACTACTATTTTCTTCCCTTATTTTTAAGATATTTTTCTAAAGCTTTATATACATTTTGTTTACTATTACCCGTTTTTTCTCATTGGCCTCCTGGAGAACCTTTTTCCATTTTTATTTTTCTTTTCCCTAAAAAATCAGGATTCGTCTCTTCATCTTATAAGCAACTCTACCCTTGACTTTCCTTAAACCATTGCTCTTTTTCACAATGAAACTGCTAAAGAGGTCCCTTAGAATCTCATCATCTGTACAATCTTATCCTTGTACCTGCAGATTGTAAACTGGAAATCACATTTAAAGTTCCCTGAAGAAGCAAAGCTATCTTCAGCAGCGGAAGATCTTATTAGCAAACTCCTTTGCAATGTTACCATGCGGCTAGGTTCGAATGGTGCTGACGAAATAAAGGTGTTGTATGGTGTGTGCTATTCTATGTTCTTTTATCTGTTTCACTGTAATTGCCAAGTGTAATTTGCCTGTTTTTTCCGTTTCTTTTATTCTATATCAGGTTCACCCGTGGTTTAGAGGAATAGACTGGGATAGAATCTATCATATGGACGCTGCCTTCATCCCTGAGGTTAATGATGAGTTGGACACCCAAAACTTTGAGAAGTTTGAAGAGGTATTGGTGTAACTTGTTTCTTTTGCTAATGTGTTAACTATTATTTGCTTAAGTCGCTTTTGATATATTCGTGTTGTCTCTCTGCAGTCTGAAACTCATTCCCAGAGTTCATCAAGATCTGGTCCTTGGAGGAAGGTATTCATTATCATGCACCATATGGGATTTCGTTTTACATTCTGCTTACTGCAATTTTAGTGATAATTATAGATGTGGAGCATGGCACTCATATTGTTTACTGAAGTTTCAGACGAGATATTCACAGATAACTCTTGTCCTAGTGTAAATTATCATTAATGAGCAATAAGGTTGATTATTCTGTTGTAGTACATGAATTGTCCGTTCTCCATCTTCTCCCTGTTTCTTTCTTCAACTTTGGAGCCTTTTTTCTTAAAAGTTTTGCAATCTGTGTCAGTTGCAATTACAAAACATTAAACAGAAAACCTGTTAGAAACTTCAGATGTAAACTTGCTTGAGACACCTTTCTGATGGGGAACACTCGTGCTTATCAAGACAGTGAAGAGAAGTTCAGATGCTTTCAACAGTGTAGCAGACATGTCCGAGTCGTATCTATATTGGATGTTTGCATAGAAGTTCTCGAGCTTTGCTCAGTAGTTCTACCTTTTTGTTAAGAGTCTTGTCAGGATTTCACTGACGAGTTGAATAGTGATGTTAAGTTTGAGCAAATTTTTGCAAACTTGAAGTTGCACAGTTTTGCTGCTGAATCTGGATTAAGGTGAGAAAGAAGAGAGCAGCAAATCAAATCCGTTGAGGGAGAAAGTCTTTTCTTTTTTCCAGATATACATTAAGGCTCCCAAATGGATTCTACATTACATGGTTGGATATTTAGGTGCACCGTATCAGTGATTCTCACTTTAGAAAGGCCTGCAGTTGGACTTCTTTTGTTATTGAATTGTCTTAGTTTTTCATGTTGTTCCTGGGGTTTACTGTTTTCATTATTTCATTATTTCTGTTGGTCGTACTCATTATTTATTGGTCCCTGCAGCTCCTTCACCTTTGTCAATTCCCTATTTATCTCATTCTTACCTACATTTGCGCAGATGCTCTCATCAAAGGACATCAACTTTGTAGGGTACACGTACAAAAACTTTGAAATCGTGAATGATTACCAAGTGCCTGGAATGGGTATCTGTCTCCCTCCCTCCCTCTCTCTCTCTCTCTCTCTCTCTCTCTCTCTATCTATCTATCTATCTATCTTTCTTGCATGTAGTCCAGAGGACTTGTGACTTGGTGGAAGCAACTAGTAGTGTTAAACCTAGAGAAAGTATGATTTTATGAGATTAAGATTATGATATATACATAATTGCTGACACAGCAATTTTCATTCTTTGTTTACATGGATGGCTCTTCTGGAATTTTCATGCTTCTGCATGCATGGACCTCCTGGATATCTATTGATTGTAATGTTGTGTTTGCAGTTCGATTTCATTTATGTAAACTAATATTAAATCCAACTTCATGATATCAAAGCACAATAGCATAGTGGGTATTAAATTCAAGATACATTAAATGGCCGGACCTCATTTGTTAGCTTCTTCTTGTTGCTATTTTTGCTGTTTTTTCTTTCTTATTACTATATCAATGAGCTAAACTTGAAATCACGGTACTTAAAGAGGCTGAAGCCTTTTGAGTACTGGAATATTAAAGGATCTGGTGTTCCTTGTGAAAATTTGATGCAAGTAATTTGAACAACATTGTCCTTTATGGTGGTTATTCACGTGTGTGCCCCCACTGTGTTTTCATAGATTAATGGTTGGAATGCTTGACTTCATGTTACGTTTTCTTAGTTATCGACTTTGGAGGACCTGAGATATGTTGAGTGTCATGCTAAAGGGATAATTGCTTTAGTTGTATGCTCATTTATAGAGCTTTCAGTATTTCTCTATTGTAAATTTCTGCATTAAGCTTTGACCGGGTTGTAATATAGTCAGCCAAGCACATTTAGGACTAGTAGTTGGGTTCCCATTCGAATCCTTTATATTGGTTCACAGTATTCATTGGTGAGTAGATATCACAAACGAGTTGACTACTATGTTATTCGATTTATAAACTCATTATTAAAGTTAGTATTTGGTGTATTTGTAATAAATTTCTTCATTACTCTGCGAATCTTAACCGACTTTGAGGTCTCATTTTTTTCGCAGCTGAATTGAAGAAGAAGAATACCAAGTCAAAGAGACCGTCAGTCAAAGCACTATTCGGTAATACTTTCCTAACTCATCTCTTTATTATTAAGGAATGTATCTAATTAGGTTTATTCTTCCTGTGCGTTGTTTGTCTGATAAAGTCTATGCTGTTGAATTAAAAACTCTAGTTATGTGTGTCAAATTCAGTTTCATGAATGGGGATGTTAAATGACTGTAAGTCCTATGTTGGCTGTGTCTTGAGAGAATCAATGCTCTTTTTGCATGTTTTTGATGCCTTTTGCTCCTCTTTTATTTCTGCATTGTTTTTCAACAGAGGACGAGTCAGAAGGATCGGAAACAAGTAAAGGATCAGAGACGAGCAAAGGATCAGGGGCAAGCAAAGGATCAGAGGCAAGTAATTCTCAGCAATCCCAAGGAAGCTTTGTAAATCTCTTGCCTTCATGAGTTGGAAGTTTCTTAACAAATGAGGATATATAATCGTGGATCTTGCAGTTACAGTTAAGAGAGCTTCTGAACTGTTGTTAGCATGAGTACAGAGTTTTGGCAGTTGGTTAGTGGCTTATTTGGTCAGGGATGTAAGTAATTAGGCTGATATCAAAGAGAATTATGTTGGATATGAAATTACTAATACTGTTAAGAGTTTGGTTGTAACAGTACTGATCTTTTGATTAAAGATTTAGGAGGTCATGAATGACATCTTTGATCTCTCAACTTTATTATTATTGTTCTTTCTTAAGAAGTTAAGGCATATTCAAATGCACTGCAGTTTTGGTGATTAATGTGGCTAGAGGCGGATCCAGTATTTTACCTATCACTGCGTTATGTATAGGGAAATGGCATCTGAGTCAAATTTGGATTTGATAAATTAATTGGCAGCACAAAACAATTACTATTATAATTAAACATTGTTGAGCCTTGTTGCTCTCTCTATTAAGGCAACTATAGCTAGCTTATCAATTATAACTTTTTACTAACTAGCTGCCTCTTATCAATTATTACTGTATATGTATAAACTCCAAAAGCGTCAAATCTGGAGCCCGCCTCTCATCTCACTAATAGTTAGATAGCATATCAATTGTAACTGACAATTTCTGTCTTAACTACGCCTATCGAGGACACTCCTCCGAACTCAATAATATTGGTTCATAATTTCATTAAATAAGTATAATCTATATATTTGGAACTCAATAAATCAAATCTATAACCGTCAAATCTTAGATCTGCCTCCTAGCTAGTCTCCGGTTTAAAAAGGAATCAATCTATGCCACCGATTTAAAAGGTTACAAAAATAGGCTGTTTGCACAAAATAAATGCACAATAATCTTTTTCCGTGTTGACACCGTTAAAATAGCATAATGCACTAAATAAGTGCACTATCCATTTATTTTATGAATAGTGCACTACAAAAATGCACTAAACTATATAAAAAAAAAGGGGAGGAATAATGCACAAAAAAAGTGCATATATCAAAAATAATTGATAGTGTTCTTTTTTAGTGCACTATCCATAAAATAAATAAATAGTGCACTTATTTAGTGCACTATTCATAAAAAAAAGTGGATAGTGCACTAAATCCTATTTAACGATGTCAACACGAACAAAAGAATATTATGCACTTATTTTGTGTAAACAATTCATTTTTATAACTTTTTAAATCAGTAACATAAATTGATTCCTTTTTAAATATGGTGGCATATTTAGGTTTCGCACTCTCAAAAGCTCAAGTTTGACTTTGTATTTAACTTTTTTCTTCTGTACAACAATTCTTAGCTGCCTTTACTGTTTCCTAGACCAAACAAATTAAAACCGTACAACAATGACCATAGATTAGAAGTTGATATATATTATTACCACATCAACTGAGTTTTTCCTTTTGTTTGTGTCTATTTCTATTTGTTTGTTTGGTTGACAGTTGACATGTACTTATATAAATTAATTTGCAACAAATTTTCCTCCATTCATGCAATACATTGACTTGTTCCAATTGCATTCCTTTAGAAAGGATATCATTAATCATATTAAAGACAGAGCAGTGTTGTTTTATTTAAGTCATATTCCTCACGATTCGTTTTACACTATCATGGCAATTTGAACCGGTTATAGTGAGCTATTAGTTTAATTTTCAAATTAATATATGAGGCTTGCTATGGAGATCAGTTACTTGTTAATGTTGGTCATCTTAATTTTAAGGTACAAGAAACTTATACCTCGACAGTGTAGAAAATTCAAACCCCCATCGTATTTGGCAGCGTGAAGGTTGCATGCCTTGCAATTAGTGTACATCCGAAGATCTAGAAGAGAGTCTAATTTTTACACATTACAGGTGCCACCTAATAAAATAATCGTTAAATATATAATGTGTGAAACTGTATATAATTAGGGATCGTTTGGTTGGGAAAGAGTATATAATATTAGCTGACGGTTGATATTATTCACATCCGAAAATCTAAAAGAAGGGGATTTAACGTATTAGTATTGTTTTCAAAAGATGATATATCCTAGGATTTTACAAACATGTGAATCATGTTTTATCTTATACTGTACTAATCTAGTAGATCCCCAAAACAAAAAACATTTTGTTCCTAACGTCAAGTTTAATTAGAAAGTTCCATTTTTCGGTTGAGATGTCCAAGCTCATCAACTAGGTTTCTAGCTACTAGAATGATATAGCTTTTACTATTCTATAAATACAAATATATCTCTAATGCAAAGGAAAATCACAACTCTATGAATATTTAACTTTTTCTAAAACTGTTTTATATTTAAAAAAAAAAAACCATCTTTTATTTTCTCTAATTATCGATAACTATTTGTTTCTATATCTGGTTTACATGTATCGTTCTTGTCTTCATGGTATCGTCAAAGAATTAAATATATTGAGTGAGACAAATTAAATTCTCAAGAGTTTACGTAATTAGGTATGTTATTGCAATGACTATAGTCTTTTGCGGTGTGAGCAAAATTAGTATAAATATAAATTTTGAGAAACAAATTTAGTTGGTGTATCATTACACTCACTACTATTTTTAGAAAAAAAGAATCACCAGTAAATATACAACTTGGGCCAAAAGAACTTTTTAAGACTATTTACTAGTTTTACTTGGTGAAAGCTAAGACATTGGCGCAGACATGACAACTATGATACATTTTATGCATAACACATTATCTTTCTAATCACATGCTAATTTGACGATTTGTAAACCATCCATTGTTAAGCCTTGACCTGCGACGACCCTGATATGTTATTTTTACTTGCTCGAGAAATTCTGGTTAAGGAACTCTCATATATTATTGGTAATACCAGAGTTAGTTGAATCAGAATATAATGTATTAGGACTTATAATAATTATTTACTCAGCATGGTTACTGTAATAAAATTAGAAAAATCACCATTTGAAGTGGCGTGTGGTTTGTCCTTTAATATGTTAACATTACTTGCATGTCTTACTATGCCGGCCATATTTGTTCAATTATAAACTAATACACTAAAGTTGGGGTTTACCTATGACCATTTCTTTGTACATTTTAGAGTCCAACTTACCTAATTCTCCTACAAATATAGCCTATTCAGCATCCCATTAATCCTCCTCATCTACTACTACTACTACTCAATTTTGTGTTCACATATTTGTAAGTACTCACATGATGAAAGGAGGGTCTGGAGTACTTCATCAACATGGTCCTCTTGATCATAGTATTACACAACAATCCAACGAACAATGGGATTGTGCTAGTCTTGGATTTTCTGGAATTAGTTCTGCCCCTAACACCTCCGCAAGTCGCGCCAATAATCCTGAAAGAAATGAACTTTCCCAGTGGGTTGAGCAGGTCACTAGGCAACTCATTGAAGATTTGCCTGAAAATGAAACTGGAGTAGGCTTACAGACTAATAGTACAGGCACATCGACATATCAGGAAAACATTGTTCCCTCACTATTAGGAGAGCTGAGGCCTAAGAAAATTGCACGAAGAAATTCTTCTGAGTGCATTGGACACCACCACCACCACCAATGGAGCTCTCATGATGATCATCTCGCAAGAGATGATAATAATAGGAATAGAAATGAGACGATAGCTAAAGGATTGAATGGGCTAGATGATCAAGGACTCAACTTGATCACTCTTCTTTTGGAATGTGCAGTTGCTCTATCAGTAGATAATTTGGGAGAAGCTCATAGAATGTTGCTTGAGTTAACACAAATGGCATCACCCTATGGAACATCTTGTGCTGAAAGAGTAGTGGCCTACTTTGCCAAAGCAATGGCTAGTAGAGTCATCAACTCATGGCTAGGAATATGTTCCCCTTTGATCAATTACAAGAGTGTCCATGGTGCTTTTCAAGTGTTCAACAACATCTCACCATTCATAAAATTTGCACATTTCACCTCCAACCAAGCAATCCTTGAGGCATTTCATCGTCGAGACAGAGTCCATATCATCGACGTGGACATCATGCAAGGTCTACAGTGGCCGGCTCTTTTTCATATCCTCGCCACTCGCATGGAAGGCCCTCCACATGTTACAATGACGGGAATGGGGATATCAATGGAAATTTTGATTGAGACAGGGAAACAACTTTCCAATTTCGCCAAACGCCTCGGAATGTCATTTGAGTTCCACCCAATAGGGGGGAAAACAGGGGAAATTGACATATCCATGTTCAAAATTACGAGAGGAGAGGCTATAGCCATACATTGGGTGCAACATTCATTGTATGATGCCACAGGCCCTGATTGGAAAACAATGCGACTTCTCCAAGAACTATCACCAAGAGTTGTCACACTAGTAGAACAAGAAATAGCACTAGGGGGTTGTTTCTTGGACCGATTCGTGGGATCCCTCCATTACTACTCAACCGTTTTCGACTCGTTAGGAGCATTCTTGCAGAGTGATGATTCAAGCAGGCACAGTGTAGAACATGGCCTGCTTTACGGAGAAATCAATAACATATTAGCCATTGGAGGACCTGCAAGAAATGGGGAAGATAAGTTTAGACATTGGAGAAGTGAACTATCAAAAAATGGATTCATGCAAGTGCCAATGAGTACAAATTCAATGGCACAAGCTCAGTTGATACTGAATATGTTCCCACCAGCTCATGGTTATACTCTCGTACGAGGTGATGGAACATTAAGGCTTGGGTGGAAGGATACTAGTTTGTTTACTGCATCTGCATGGACATCTCCAAATTCTAGATAGCATTAATTTGGAATATGTTCTGATAAACTATTGTTATTAGACAACGAAATAATGACTACGCCTCAATTTGGGATCCGCTATTTAAATCTTTGCTATTCATGTCGCTCCATTAATTTAAGCCTGTTACAAAACTATATTATATTGGACTTTAAATTTACAAAATCCTATCGGCTATCACGTTTTTTACTAATTATGTAAAAGTTTTAAGATTTGTGCATCCTCAGTGCAAAAGATTCTTTACACCATCTGGTAAACTAAATGATATGGTAATTTCAATAATTAAAATTGAGGAATTAAAGATATTAAAAATCAAAAGAGTCCTAATCAAAATTTGCATTTCCTTTTCTGGCCTAAATCAATTTTTTTCCTTTTAAAATATTGAATCAAACTCAGACGCTCTCATACCTCAAATATTTTGAACCTTTCAAGAAGTAATTATTCCTCAACAACTCTATCATTGTTGACCATGGAGAGGTTCTTTTGCTTAATTGAGGGTCAGAAATCATATATGTTTTATTTTTTCAGACTGCTCTATAAACAAATTTCATTATTTTTCCCTTTTAATGTGGGAAACATCTAAAATGGCATATATATATATATATATATATATATATATATATATCATATAAAACTTTCCATTAAAATCTTAACGTATGTTAAATGCTTCAATCACATTAAAACATGAGTAAAATATGAGGTTGGAAAGAAAACCAATGAAATAAACATGGAAGGAGGGTTTGGAGGAGAGAAAGTCGGACAAAATATTTGGAGAGTAACAGTGCACATAGTATTTATTTCTTTTTAATTTTTTTAAAAAATTGGAAAAATAGTTAAAAATAATTGATAACAGTAGGTAAATTTATGTGACGGTGTAAAGAATTTTCTGCACTGACAGTGCACAAAATTTAACCTTAGATTAGTTACTTTTAGCTTAACGTTCATCTAAGTATGAAACAAGTTGTCTAACGTGTTTCAGAAAAGAAGTAAAAAACACAATGTTTTTACATGAAAAATACCCAGCTTATAAAAGGTATAAAAAACCACAACCTTTACCTCTACTAGATTTTACCCCAACTTTACTAAATCGCAATGAGCCTTTCAACAAAAGATTACAACCTATATAACCTACAAAATTGTCATTCTAATTCCTAAGCAACACACAAACCCCACAAGGTATGTGATCCCAAGTCTTCGAGTTTAGGTCATCGAGTTTCCCTAAACTCGAAAACTACAATCCTAAATCAGTTTATACTTCACTGAACTAAGATTACATCAGCATTACAATCTGATAATCAACTCTTCATACATATAGACTAAGATTCCTTATCAAACTTAGTACTAGGAGAAGGTTCAACGATGTGTTGCTTCAAGTAGCACATTGCCAAGTCAATTCGAAAATTGCCTTTTTTCTCTGTAAGTGCGTGTGAACTTCTGAATGATATTTCTATTTAAACACAACTGTCCAAAGTGATCTTCTTCGAATCAAACTCCTGCTTATATCAGAACTCTCATTTTATAGAGTTCTACTTCAAGTAAGACTCTTTAATTCAAACTCATGCTTCTTCAAGTGGTATAGTGAAGCTCTAACTCTTCAGTTTAGCACATGATATTTATTTTGAGTTTATCAGAAGTAATCATTATCTACTCCTTTATTCTTGCATCCTGATCTTTGTTCATCAATGATCTATTTACCAAGTAAGCTCCTTGAGATAGTGTGTCGTTGAAACAACTCGACAAACTCCTTTCATATATTTTGTCAATCATCAAAACTCTATAGAATTCAATAAATACCACATTTTGGCATCATCGAAAAGTTGTTTCAAACTGTAATTATAACCAAAATACAATGTTAACCATTCATGGTCACTGGGCTATCTCTAAAACAACAGAGCAAGACAAGGTTTAGCATAACAATGTATTAAAAAGTGTAAGCCCAAAAGACATTGTAGCAAAAGGAGAACCAATCCATTACTCCATCAAAATATAAACTACATAAGATCAAGAAGATATTAAAAGAGGTAACCATGCAGAGATCTAAATAAAAGAAGAGAACAAAATAAGAGAAGACAAGACTGAATTTAAAGGCACTAAGAGGAAGGAGCTGGGGAGGATAATGGAACAGGTTAGATCAGTTGTGCCAACCTTCGAATAGCTTCAACATTTTTGGATCTTTCACGAGCAAGATCAGCCTCCAAAGTCAAGATTCTATCATAGAAAACCTCTTTTTCTTGAGCATGAGCAGCTTAAACCTTCTTCAATTCAGTAGTCTTGTCAGCCAAGGAATTTCTTAATTCTTACAAATGAGTGTCTGCCTTTTTCATTGAAACAGCTGAAGCAATATAATTCACTCATCTAAGAACATCCTTGGTCATCTGAAATGACCAAACTTGAATAGGAACAGACTAATCTGTAAAGACTGAGGCCAACCAAAACTTATAAGGAAGGGCATGCCCTTTCTTATCCTTAAGAAGCACACAATATATATACTTTATGATCAGGCTAGGCAAATTATCTTGACCTAAGTATCAAGTAGCTCCATAAGAGTGAGATTTAAGTAATTTTTCTCAATCTGTCTCTCTTTATGAGGCGTTATCATCTTATGGACCACATCAAAGTACAACTGATGTAGTGGAGATATTTTTCTCTTAAAAACACAATAATACTGAAGAAGGTTGGGTTTTTAGAGAACTTTGTTGTCAGGGAAAATACAGATGCCATGTTATCCAAAGGAGGACATTCAAACTTCACATAGTGATTTCATCCTCTAAGGAAAATATTTGTGGATCCTAGCAATATCCTTAGAAACAAAGTGGATAGACATTCCATGCACAGGAGTAGAAAAAACATTCCCATTCTCAAAACCATTTGTATAGAATTCATTAACCTCAGGCTTACTAAACTTTCGTTGAGTATCTCCCTGAAAAAATAGGTGATACCAACCCTAAACCTCTAGTTTTTCCAGAAGAATAGACATTTCAGGTCCATCAAAAGTTGCGCCAAATATAACCCTTACAAAAGATCTCTTTTGAAAATGCATGATATGCTGCATCTTAGGATTTGTGACACATAGATCTCGTCCTATACTAGCACACTATTTTTAGTGGACTCAAAGTTAGAGCGGTCGATGGAATAGGTTTGGAGACCTGTTGTGAGGACCGAGATTTTTGTGCGGATTTGGACTTAGAAGATAGTTTTAGTGGAAGGGATGATTTTTTCTATGGTGTGGACTTTGAAGATAGTAGTGCTCGAGATGGATGAAAAAAATTAAGAATGAAGCATTTGACAGTACTCCCTCGATGAATTTTGTGAAGAAGAGAGTCATCATCAGAGGAGATTTTCTCAGATGGAGGAGGAGCAGTAAAGAAGGAGGAGCACTTCTTTCTACTCGCCTGAAGGGCCTTCTCCAAAGTTACATCCTCTTGGAATTTATGATCGTAGGTATGAGGAGTACAAACTGAAATAGAATGAGGAGTTGTTTTATCTAAGGGTTCCTCTATGGGAATAGGTATAAAAGTTCCAGACTTCTTCTTGAGACGAGATCTAACTTTCTTTGAAACCATATCCACAATGAAAAGATCTTCCACTAGAACAACCTAAAGAGGGACCACCTATATAACATGTAAAGATAAGGGTTGATTGTAAGATAGCTCATTAGAGAAGGAAGATAGCATACTCTTGAAATCGTTCAACCGCTTTAAAATTAGACATTTTGAATGAAAGCGGGTTAGGAATTTGTGGGGTTTGCTCAGCACTTTATTGGAAAACCATATCTAAAGTTTCTAAGTGAGATTCTACAGACACAGATGGGATTTTTGTTGAAGATGAAGAAGCCATTGCTACAAGGAATTGCGTATTTTGCTTTGTCAAAAGGGTTTTATGTTTAAAGAATAAATGGATGAAGTTAATTAGGAATTTTGGTTTTATAAAAGGAAAAAGAATATGAAATGTGAGGGAGTGGAACTATTGCAACAAAAGGGCATGAATGGGAGAAAGAGAGGTGACAGTGATGTGAAGGCGGCGATAGCTTTTTGAAAGGCCAAGGACTTTTGAGTTTTGATAGTTAAAAGAAAAAATGTGCATAAGGATGATTCAACACATAAAATAGGAGTGCGCCGTTGTTCTAAATTTAAACATTATTAACCTCATATCAATGTAGATCATATCTTGAAAGAGAAAATAGCTTGATCACTAGTGCTTGTGTATACTCGATTTTCTACACAATCTAATACAAATTACTTCATGCTGAGGTACTAGGTAAGTCAAATTAGTTCTAGGATATCAATCTAGTCCAATATGGAGAGAGACGGGCCAAAATCTACCTAAAAGGGCTCTACAACTAGCTAAATAATTAATAATTACTCAAATTATCAACCAAGATATAAATACCCACTCAAAATAGCATAATACTACACTAGTATTGTAATAAATTTCAATCTAAGAGCAAAGTAAGCCTAACTTACCTGGATGTCATCGAAAGCTCGAGAAAATCCACTACTTCAGAGTTTTTTCTTTTTGAAAAGCCTTCGAGCAATGCCATGCTATCAAAATAATAATCTACATATTACAACGAGAATAACAATACTCATATTGCATATAAATGCTCCAGATTAAGAATCGAACTAAAAATTTCATGTAAAATCCGATTACGAAATCATGCATTTAAATTATTCAACACGTCCCTCTAAGATTAAGGATCATTATTTATTCAAAAAAGAAGAAGAAAAATTTAAGCTTAAATGGGTGCTAAATCATTTCCAACAGTAAACTAGAGGTTTAAAGTTAACTCGAGAATTAATTGAGAAAATAAATAAGAATTTACGAAAATAATAGTGAGAAGATGACCAAAATGACGTCTCCGAAACACTCCCAATAACCAATAATCTCTCTCCACAAGTTTCTAAGCTTTTAGAGTTTTTAATGGTGAAAGACTTAGCAAAAATGAGAGAGTAATCGGGCTACACAACTTTAAACACACCCAGGGGTCCCTTCATCACAATCGCGGGGACCCCATCGTGAACGTAATTCATGACTGGGCTACCCCTTTGTGAACGCAGTCGGTCCACCGTGAATGTGAAGGTGGAAACCTGCACCAGTCGTCCAGCTTACTTTTTGTGAATGTGAAGGCCAACTCACGAACGCGATGGCCAATAACTTTGGCCTTCGCAAACGCAGCTAAGGTCTCGCTAATACGAAGGTCATTTTTGGCCTGCAGCAGCAAATTTGATAATTGGCCAAGTTTTAGATCAAATCCCCGAGATTCATTTGAAAATTCGTGAATGCAAATGAACTATGTTAACCTATTAAATTTGATATTGTAGACTCAACAACGACATCAAAATTTTCATCCAAGGTCATTTTAAGTAAAAGTGAGTTGCACATTCAAAGGTCTGTTCTAATCAATTTGCACCAAATAGCACAAAATGAGCTCGGAATCTTGGATCCAAACCAAGGGTCCCCCAAAATAGACACATTTTAGCTAACAAAACTGTCATAATTGGCATTCGAAACAATCTAGATGAAGTTTAGGTCTGATATTCAATTCTTAACAATGAAACTCTAAAACAGAAAATTGGCTTTAAAACTGAAACGAATTGTCCGGTGATCAAACTACCAGTCCCAACAAGTCATAAATGATTTAATACAGCTATAAGAAAGCTCATGGACCGGAAGGTCATTATATTTTAGCTCTTCAATGTATTCTAATATTTAATAAGCACACTATATTTAAATTAAGATTTTCAAATCAATCATGTCAACTGACAAAATTATTTGTAGTAACTTCAACTTTACCATGACATATGTATTTCTTTTAATAAACTTCAAATTTACTTTGACATGAATTTACATAAATAAACTTCTGATTTATTATGGGATGTGATCTCATCATGCTTTGATAACTGTTCACACATATGTTTCTTACACATAATATATTGGAGAAATTCAATTATTCAATCATTTATTGTCTCAATATGATTATTATTTTTTATTTCTAGTAAAGTTTGTGTTTACTATAATTTATGTTTCTACCAGAGCAACTTCATATTTTATAATTTAGGATAAATCATTTTATTTAATCTCTTTAAGAGATTTTAGTATTTCAAATATCTCCTTCAGAAAATTTTTCATTAACATTTGAATATTTTGTACCAAATTAAAGCAACAATCACATAATAATTACATCTTTCAGAAAAGAGATACACTAATTGTTATATCATTTGAAAAAATAAATATCGACTAATTATAATATATCAATGTGATTATAATAGAAGAACACATTCTTCTCTACTTTCTTTTTTCATTAAAATGATACTTTAATAAACTTATTTAAAATTATCTATGTACAAAAGATATGTGTTGCAGTGATTTTATACCACAAAAAACATGTATATGTCTTGTTATTTTATCTCTTTGGGCGTGGTATGTTTTCATCTACTTCAAAAAATGAAACATAGTCATTTAAATATGTTAATATAATTTTTTTAATTGATCATTATTTTATCAAGTACAAGAAGATATCACCTAACACATCTTACAAGTTCTTCTATTTTGGAAAAGATTATCAAAGTTATACTACTTCGTGAATAGATTTAAGACGCTTACTATTTCAAGAGTAATATTGAGAGTTTTGCTTTTGGAAAAGGCTTTCAACGTTATACTGCTTCATGAATAGATTTAAGAGGCTTACTATTTCAAGAGTAATGTTGAGAGTTTTGCTATTTTAGGAGTATAATATAAAATATTAAGAATGTTAATCTCAATTATTGCATCTTTTTTGGAGATGAGTTGTGATAGCACCACAATCATTATTCTACCTCTTTTAGGAATGGGCCATGATATCCTTTCAATATTTTAACCTTTCGAAGATGAATCGTGATACCATTACAATCAAATGCACTCCTATATTGAAAAATTTCACTAAATATTGTCACATTCACTTCAGATAAATAGATATGTATTTATAATATTAATGAAAAGTTCTTATTCTTTAGAAATGGAGTAGAATAATCTGTACATATCTTGTGTATATCAAACTATGATACCTTAATATTTTTTTTTAAGACATTGCTACTTCAGGAGAAAATCACAGTATGTATAATAATACAAAAAAAAAAAATTCTTTCATTCATGCTCACGAGCACGATTGGAGCCACAACCTTTTCCATTCTTACCTTGGTGGAAATTTGTCTCATTCTATTTAGAGAATGAAACTAGAATCAGTAAATTGACTTTCATAATTTTTTATTAATAACCCATAGTTGAATCCAATCAAAATGTGTTTATGGAAGAATGACCATTTGCAAGTGGTTATATCTATCTTTTGAATTATTCAATAATGTAAGAGAATTTTTAACAGTGAAATATTTCAATTTCAAATCCTCAGCAAGGAGCATAGAAAAATTATTTTTGATGCTTGATTTTTATTTTTAATAGTGTCTGTCACACTCATCATATCAAAATGAATTTTAGCATCAGATACCCTGCAACTTTTACCTGATATATCTAGAACTACAAATTTAAATTTACTTTTTAGGAGTAAACTTCAAATTTACTACTTCAGAAGTAAATCTAGGCATATGTATAATATGGAGAACTTTTTCTGTCATATCTATCAAAGTATGCCAGACTTCAAAGAATTGGCACTTCAGAAGCTAATATAAAATTTCATAAAATTTAACCACTTAAGAATATGTTCGAACATATCAAATATCCTTCTGCTTAAAACTCACAATTCAAAATTTAACTTAACTACTTACCTATGTTACTTATCTTAACATTTGCAAGAACTAAACTATAAAACACTACTCCTTCCAAGACCCTTCATTGACTTTACCAACTACAACTATTAGTACTATACATGTCAACTTTCAAATTTAACTCATTAAATCCAAAATAGTGTTGCTGCTATGAGAGTATCATTGCTACTTCCTCTTAGTCTATTCCGCTGACTCTTTCAAAATATGTGATGAAAATATTAGAGTCTTTTTCTCTTTCAATTTCTTTGGTTCAAGGGCGGCTCAATTAATTATGTGGTCTAAAGCTAGGTATCAAAAAAAGGCCTAAAGTCTATTTAATAGTTATTTTTTTGTAACATAGACATTCAAAGCATCTAATGTATCGCATGGATGATCATCATTATCTACCTAAATTTTTACAAATTGAGGTATTCACATATCTGCTCATCTAAATTTAATATGTTTTAAGAAATATTCAAGGTTATTTTGAAGTTATACTTACTAGTTTTCTCAATTTTTTGCCTCTAAGTAGCCATGATGACATGATTAGGTTGAATTTCTAAAAAAAAA
>NC_061113.1:43669111-43677400 GCF_002878395.1 Capsicum annuum | reverse complement strand
CCCCCCCCCCCCCAAAAAAAAATAAAAAGATAGTTTAGGCATCCAAAGAGTCAAGACAAAAAATGAAACCATACTTACAAGCTTGGCTTGGAGATACCATCAACACCCCAACAAATTCTGGACCTCAATCCTTAGAAACAAATACAACAACCAAGGTGGAACCACCAAGAAAGCTATTTCCAATACTTGGAAAAGTTTACAACTGGGTAGGAACATTGCACTAAGGCATTCCAATGGATTGTCCATAATGGGGACAAAATCAATTTCTGGATGGAAAAATGACTCCCCAATAGTCCACCCCTCAGAAGCCTAATCCAAGGCCCTCTCCCCCATGACCAGTCTACCATAAAGCTAAATTCTATACGGCATAACAACTCCTGGTACATGGATACTCTCTTAATTCATATCCCAACCACATTAAGGAGTCCATCTTCAACACCTTCAGGCACAACACTAGAATCAACTCCAACCACCTTATCTGGGAAATCTCTGGTAATGAACTCGTCACTATTAAGAGTGCTTATTCTCTTGTAGATCAGAACCTCAGGACCAATTTCAATGGAACTCACAACTCCTTTAACTGGATTTGGAAAACTCACTGCCCCCCTCCTCAAAAAAAATAAATCAAATTCTTCTTATGGTTAGCTCAGCATAACAGGCTACCCACTAAGAATACCCTCTCCCACATGGGCCTCAATATTATCTCTAGTTGTTCAAGCTACAACCACCTCTTAAAGGACATATTACATATTTTCTTCCATTGTCTCCAATCTATAAATGTCTGGCAGCACATTGTAGATAAAGGGGAAACTCTGGGGATCACCCTCACCAGTTTCTTCCCCAAAATTAGGCCACCACATAGAGAAAGTTAAAAAACCAAAAATTTGACAGTCCCCTATTGTGGCATCACATTCTTCCCTTTACCCTTTGGAGAATCTGGAAGAACAGGAATTCAAACTCTTTCAACAATGAAAGTAAGAAGCCTAATTTCCATAAGATCTACATTAAAGCAGTTGAGTTCTACCATGTTGCTAGCAACAGAATCATGTATGCTCGCAAACTTACCCCCATCAATGTCAAATGAAACCCACCTATGCACCCTTTTTACAAGCTTAATACCGATGGTTCCTGCCTGAATAATCCAGAAAAGGGAGCGATCGGGGGAGTAATCAAGAACAGTAGGGGTGGTTGGGAAGTTGGCTTTGCCAAATACTTCCCCGATACCACCAATAATCAAATGGAATTCATAGCTCTTTTAGAAGGTTTGAGAATAGCTGAAGAACACCAATAATATCTATGCTAAAAGTTGGTAACTTACTCTACGATGATTTACTTGATGAATGCAAGTCAAGAATAAGAAGGCTAGGGGGGCCCCAGGTAACCCACTTCTTTAGGGAAGCAAACGGAGTAGATGATGCCATGGAAAAGTTAGGAGCAACCACAACTGACTTGAAAGAGACATCACTTTTTGTAATTCCACCTATGTGTGCCCGAAAAGGGGTTTGGGCAGACATAGCTGGAACTTATTTTGAAAGATTTGTTAACTTCTTTGTAACAAATACTACTACTGATGACTCCTCTTACTTTGTTTTGCAACTAGATTAACAAATCTGGCATCTATAATTACTTTGAACGCTAATTTACTTAATGCATCTCCTTTCAACTAAAAAAAAACATGAATGCACGTAAAAAAAAATTAAAGGTGAAAGCTTGAAATAGAGAGTTTGAAAAGTATTTCTCAAATGTGTTTTTTCCTTAAACTTCAAATTTTATTCATCAAGTTTATTTGAAAAAAGAATTAATTTTGATAAGCAAATACTTGTTTGAGATAAAATAGCATATTTATGAACAACATGCCAAAATAACTATATACATATTGATAACGCTCAACTTACACGTCAATTTAGTACAAGGCGGTCGTCGTCAATATATTTACCCAACTTTGGAGTCGGGGTCGAATCAACGAGGAACAATGTGAGTGGCGATTAAACTAATTTGAAACTATAGCTATAAGTTAAATTCAAACAAATGATACAAAAATATAAAATAGGGTTTTTAATGATTGAACAAAAGTTATTAACACTTCAATTCGCCTTAGAACTTAAAGCTTAAACTGCAATATTTTAAATCAATGATATAGAGAAACTAGAGTTGTGATCACTATGATTATTAACCCCTCATTGAATGATAGTTGTAGTACTGGATTCTCATGACTTGTGGGAAACACCAAATTATCAGTTTCGACAGTCCATCTAAGTGTTTCTCAACCTACCTAGATGTTAAACTCCCTAATTCTCTCGAACTTAGGAAAACATTCTATTCATACTGATTTTATCTCGAGTTGATCAATCTTGTTACAACATTAATCATTAGATGAGAACTTAACCTTCCGAAATCCTCAGTCCGAGCAAACAAACATAAAGCTAGATCTATTGCTTGCAACCAATAGAAAACAATCATTACAAAGGAATTATCACGATGTTTCCACAATCACTCAAACCCTAACCAACTATTAAATCCATGAAGGAATAATCATAGATCCCATAACCCTAGTTATGATTTTTAGTTCCACATGAGACAAAAAGAAATAACAATAATTGAATTCATAATTCAAAGTGATTAAACTTATAAAAGATGTAATCAAAAATTGATTCTCTTCCCAAATTCAAGAAGAATATCCCACAACTAAATCACAGAATTGAAAATTGAAATCCAAGTTTAGAGACCAAAAAGAAGTAAAGTAGTCTTTGAAGTAAGTTCAAGATGTTCAGCCCTCTCTCAATGAAACCCTAAAAGCTGCTATTTATATCCGTAACTTAAGAAAAATATGAAATTAAAAATTTAGATTTTTCTCCTTAGCTGACGACGTATCTGACGGCTTATCAGAGATCTGATGGCTTATCAGACCATGTCGTCAGACATGATTCCCATTTCTTGCCTTCTGCTTATGTGTGATGACATGCCTGACAGCTTATCAGAGTTCTGATAGCTTATCAGAACATGTCGTCAGGCATGCTTCAAATTTTTGCCTTCTGCTTCTGAGTAACAACATGTCTGACGGCTTATCAGAGATCTGATAGCTTATCAGGACATGTAGTCAGAAAATCTTCTGCTTCTGAGTAACAACATTCTTGACGGCTTATCATGCACCTGACGGCTTATCAGGGAATGTCGTCACACTTCTGCTCTAACTTCCTCACACTGTCTACAGCTGACGATGACTCTGATAACTTATCACAAATTTGACGACTTATCAGACAAGTCGTCAACTACACTTTTATGGCCACTTGTTCGAAATTTACCTCTTTTGCTCTTATTGTCTTTGGTTTTCTTGCATCTTGACTTTCTTGCATTATCAAAGAGAAAGTAATCAAAAACAACAAAAGTTGCTTAAGACTTTACAATTATTTCTTATTAAAAGCCTCAAATGTGTTAGCATTAGCTCACACATCAACACCCTTAACTTAAAACAATTGCTTGTCCTCAAGCAACTTAAACATAACTAAGAGGATACAAAGCACATTCGGCAGTCAATCATCCATTTTAGCTCAAAACACATTACACTCTCCAAGTTCAATCA
This sequence comes from Capsicum annuum, assembly GCF_002878395.1. NCBI lineage: Eukaryota > Viridiplantae > Streptophyta > Magnoliopsida > Solanales > Solanaceae > Capsicum > Capsicum annuum. Next base: position 43,673,820 of record NC_061113.1, on the reverse strand, counting down.
CTCTAAACCCAACTGTGTATATCAATGAAGATCAACAATGCGGCACAAGGAAATAAAGATATGGCATAAAATTAGCAACAATAACCATGCCTATATACAAATTACAATTCCTAAACAAGTAGGCAACTAGCAATGCAACCGATGTGCCCTTACAATAAAGAAGTCCCTCCTCACTTATATGTGAACTCAAGCATGTCAATGCGGGGACAGTCATGAGACACTCACTCTCAAAAAGAAGTTCCAGTCAATGTATGCCAAATACCATAAGCTTGCCCTTATTTTCATTATCGAAGCTTTCAGACAGTTAAGTTAGGATCACTATAGGAATTTTTTTTAGCTTGTAATGTAGGCTTGGGGCTGGTATGATACACAAGGATATTTAAAGTAACTAAGCCTCTAGGCACTACACTATTTTTGGGGTCTCACTTATCAACCTTTACCTTATTTGTCCCTTTCTTGATTAAAGCACATTCAAGCTGGGTGCAGTTTTTATTCATTCATTTTTTTTTCGCAACTTTTCGTTTCTCATTCTTTTTCTACCACATCCAGCCTTGCATATTTTTTATATTTTTTTTACCCTTCTTCATACTCACTTTACATCACGCACCCCTATGATAGCCACCCTCAACTTAGGCTATTTGTCTAAGTCAAAGTGCACAATGTCCAAGGAGGACCAGGGCCAAAACAGGTTCATTGTGATACAAATGGGAAGGTGATAGGTATAATAAAAAGAATAGGCATTCAGGCTCAAAATCAGGATCAAGGGATATTATTCACACATGGAAGGTCATTTAGGCTAAAAGTGGACTAATATCAACAACAGCCTATGATCCTTTCCTAACCGCTATTCTACAACCAAGGCAAAACCAACCAGGCAAGTTCTGAATTTAACACACAACGGAAACTAGGTAGTATCTCACACGCACATGGTACAAAGGTATATCACAAGCTACTGCCCACTCGGTTCATGCAATTATTAGCAGTGATTATTATGTCCCTAGTACTAATGCCAAAAAAGATTCACAGTAGTCATATATAGATGCACATCACACAGTTACCATATAGACAATTGGAGAGGTATTTATCATTCTAAGAAAAATCAACAAAAATATGTCAACTGTCCTAGATACTTATTTTTCCCCCAGTTAACCACAACACATCACAAAACAAACACAATATGCCTAAACATGCCGGATCTACTAGGAACAAGACTCCGGAGAAAAGAGGCACGGCAACAAAAACCCCAAGAGAACATCAACACCCATAAGCAGTTTCACTCTCAAACTTAAAATCATGCATTGTCCCCAATGCATCAAACTAAAATAAGAGAGTTAGAAACATACCTGTGGCACCATAGGTGCAGAGATCTGATGTCAATCATATAATACAAATACAAATAACAAAATACCTTGGGTTGCCTCCCAAACAGTGCCTGATTTAATGTCGCGGCACGACTAGGTTATCTTGACTACTCAGAATTCATCAAGATACCTTGAAAGTGCTTCATCCTTTATCCCTCCACTTAAACAATTTGAATCGTTAGCCCATCTTTCGATCTTTACATCTTTGAGGTGCGTTGGACAAAGGTGAGAGCATGATAAGGAAAGTTCTATCACGCCACTTCAAAGACTTGAACCGCTTGCCCAATTTTACATCGAACTTTTGTGTCGGCTCATTTGGCAATGGTGAGAATCTTAAAAGCCATTAAATGGACAACGATCTTTAAGCTTCTTAGCCTTCAAGATTGGGGTTGTATTATACTCTTTCGGAAAGACAAACTCCAAAATATAGGAATTTTTTTCCTCATTTCCAAAATTCATCATTTGTTTGGGTGATTCGACTTTCATCGCATCCACCAAGCATAATGTTGAAAAGTGATTCAAGTAAGGTTTTCTCCCTAATTTTGGAGTTACATCCTTCTGGACCTCTTCACTCCAAATTGGGCTAGAGTCTTTATAAGAGATTGGCTCGATTTCTTCTTTTGTCTCTAGCACCATTTCCTCAATCTTGGCATCATCTCTCATGGTTGGTTTGGTTGGTTAAGAAATCACCGAGGGTTGCTCAACTCAATACAGGATTCTTGCTCCTCATCTTCACACTCTTTTATTATTTTAAATGATTCCACGGGCAAGATATCATCTAAACATAATATAGAAAAATGCTTTGAATGATTGACCTCTATATCCATCTCCTCATGAATGATTGGCTTCATGTCTTGAAGCATATCACATACGATATCATATGTTTCTTTCTGGAGATCCAATATTCGTTGAAACATAACTTCAATGCCACTCTTTCCGGTGCTTCGTTCTTCCTTTTCTTAACCATAAGACCTATCACACTCATAAAAAGAACCAGAATTTGGGTTAGCGCAATAGGGGGAGGGGGCATTTGGGCAATCACTCTAATGTCCATCTTGACCACCACATAAATAACAATCATACTCCCGGTAGGATGGAGATGGTGCACACATCTTTCTCCGGGGAGCGGGAGCATATCTACAATCTTGCCAAAAGTAAGGTCCATCACAATATGGACATGAATCATCAAGATAAGATTTCCAACCACCAAACTCATGTTCATCCCACGATGCCATAGTAATAAGTAAACTAAAATAAAAATCTACCTAACACAAGAAATGAAAAAAATTTAAAAAAAATATTTACAACTTTGAATTCAAGCTAGTAGGTTAAAATTCCAAACCAACTCAATACTCCAAATTATTTCCCGGCAATGGCGCCATTTTTTATAACGCTCAACTTACACGTCAATTTAGTACAAGGTGGTCGTCGTCAATATATTTACCCAACTTTGGAGTCGGGGTCGAATCAACGAGGAACAATGTGAGTGGCGATTAAACTAATTTGAAACTATAGCTACAAGTTAGATTCAAATAAATGATACAAAAATATAAAATAGGATTTTTAATGATTGAACAAAAGTTATTAACACTTCAATTCGCCTTAGAACATAAAGCTTAAACTGCAATATTTTAAATCAATGATATAGAGAAACTAGAGTTGTGATCACTATGATTATTAACCCCTCATTGAATGATAGTTGTAGTACTGGATTCTCATGACTTGTGGGAAACACCAAATTATCAGTTTCGACAGTCCATCTAAGTGTTTCTCAACCTACCTAGATGTTAAACTCCCTAATTCTCTCGAACTTAGGAAAACATTCTATTCATACTGATTTTATCTCGAGTTGATCAATCTTGTTACAGCATTAATCATTAGATGAGAACATAACCTTCCCAAATCCTCGTTGATAATTCGCTACCTTTAGTTTATTTCTCAGTTCAAGCAAACAAATATAAGGCTAGATCTATTGCTTGCAACCAATAGAAAATAATCATTACAAAGGAATTATCAAGACGTTCCCACGATCACTCAAACCCTAACCAACTATTAAATTCATGAAGGAATAATCATAGATCCCACAACCAAGTTTTGGGTTTTAGTTCCACATGAGAAAGAAAGCGATAGCAATAACTGAATTCATAATTCAAAGTGATTAAACTTATAAAAGATGTAATCAGAAATTGATTCTCTTCCCAAATTCAAGAAGAATATCCCACAATTAAATCAAAGAATTGAAAATTAAAATCCAAGTTTCCAAAGAGAAGTAAATTAGTCTTTGGAATAAGTTCAAGATGTTCAACCCCCTCTCAATGAAATCCTAAAAGCTGTTATTTATATCTGTAACTTAAGAAAAAATCAAAATTAAAAATTCAGATTTTTCTCCTTAGCTGACGACATATCTGACGACTTATTAGAGATCTGATAGCTTATCAGACCATGTCATCAGACATGATTCCCATTTCTTGCCTTCTGCTTATGTATGACGACATGCCTGACGGCTTATCAGAGTTCTGATAGCTTATCAGAATATGTCATCAGGCATGCTTCAAATTTTTGCCTTCTGCTTCTGAGTAATGACATGCCTGACGGCTTATCAGAGATCTGATAGCTTATCAGGACATATCGTCAGAAAATCTTCTACTTTTGAGTGGCGGCATTCTTGATGGCTTATCAAGGGATATTGTCTTTGGTTTTCTTGCATCTTGACTTTCCTGCATTATCAAAGAGAAAACAATCAAAAATGATAAAAGTTGCTTAAGACTTTACAATTATTTCTAGTTAAAAACCTCAAATGTGTTAGCATTAGCTCACACATCACATATTAAATAAATTTTAAATTTATTTTGAAGTGGAATATAAAATAAAACAAAGATGATAAAATTTTGTAGGCCTGTTAATACTTTGGGCCTAAAGCATTGGTTTTAGTCGTTTTGCCCTTCAGCCGGCCTTACTTTGGCTATATCTCTTATTATTTTGGTATTTTACTATTATTTTACAATAATGTTATCAGTACCGATTTTTGTACATCTCAACTTCAAATTCATCCTGTTAAGCCCGGATACCTCGAATGTCGACGTTGTCATGAGATCACTATTACTATTTTCTTCGAGTGTATCTCTAATATTCTTCTAAAATATGTGATCAAGATAACAAAGTTTCATACTAACATATTATGAAATAATAATAACATACCAGACAACAAGAGATATGTCAAAGAAATTGAAGAGAGAAAATTTAATTGTCTTTAAAATTATGTATAAATGAACTAAATCAACCTTTTATTTATAGAAGAATAAAAGTTGTTATGCAATGTCATCTAATTATAAGTTTATCTAATTGCAA
>NC_061113.1:43648429-43669011 GCF_002878395.1 Capsicum annuum | reverse complement strand
ATATATATATATATATATATATATATATATATAATGATTATTACAATGAGCATAGTTACAACAAAAGTTTTATTTCATTTAAAAAATAATTAGTGAATGAATTTTCTATCTTTGTAATCTCCAATTAATTAGAGAGAAAATTTTCTCATCAAACTTATGTATAAATGATCTCAATATACTTCTTATTTGTTCAAAAATAAAAGTAGTTACAAGTTGCCTGCTTATGCAAACTTGTTCAATTGCAAAATTATCTAATTACAAACTTATATAATAGTAAACTTATCCGATTATTAACTTATCTGAGAACAACCTTATTCAATTGCAAATCTATTCAAGAAATTATGTAATAAACATACCATATAAGCTTTATTTCATTAGATTAAGTATTGAATAATTTTCAGTCTTTATAATCTTATGCAAGCTTATCCAATTTAGATTAAGTAGTGAATAATTTTCAATCTTTTTAATTTTATGTAAGCTTATTCAATTGCAAGATTATCTGATTGTGAACTTATATAATAGTGAGTTTATTCAATTATTAATTTATCTCATAATAACCTTATTCGATTGCAAACTTATTCAAGAATTTATGTAATAAACAGACCCTATAAGTTTTATTTCATTAGATTAAGTATTGAATAATTTTCAATCTTTGTAATCTTATATAAGCTTATTCAATTGCAAGATTATCTGATTGCGAATTTATATAATAGTAAATTTATTCAATTATTAATTTATCTAATAACAACTTTATTCGATTGCAAACTTATGCAAGAAATTATGTACCACATACCATACAAGCTTTGTTTCATTAAATTGAATACTGAATAAATTTTCAAATCTTTGTGAATTTCAATTATCAATATCATACCCAAATTAGAGTCTAAGAAGCTAAGGACTCATTTGTTTGCACTTAATGGGGGTCTGAATCTGAATGGTTCAGACTTCAAACCATTAAGTGCATTTATTTTTTATTAAGGTTTTAACTCTTAATAGGTCTGAATAGGTCTTAATCATTCAGATCTAGAACCAAGTCTTAATAGGTCTGAAGGGATATTCTGGTGTTGATAATATTCACCACTCTATTCATAATTAGCAGTCACCACCACTAACCACCCCTGCCACTATCACCATTGTCAACCACCACCCACCACCACCAACCACCTCCACCATCACAACCACCATCGATAATAAATGCCGCTACCAACCACAATTGTCAACTGCTACCACACCTACTATCTCTTTTATTCTAAGTATATTCACTGTTACCACTGCCGTCAATAGCATCACAATCAGCAACCACTACCAGCAAATCCCTACTACCAACCAACTCATCTATCACAACTAGCATCACTACTAACTACCACTAATACATCACAACCTTTACACATTCTTTGGCCGCTACCTCCATTGTTACTAGTAACGCCACCTCTACCACCACTTCAATCAGTACCATCGCTACAATTTATTTCTACTAACAACCATCTCCACCATCATAACAAATAACATCTCCAACTAGCATCAACACATCGTCAATCATCATGCATTCATGTTTCAGCCAACACAATCAACAACTTAAACTACTAACATCTAGCAACGTCACATCACAACAACAACCACCACCATCAATTGCCGCCATCATAACAGTCACTACAATACCAACTATCACAATTATCACCACCAACATTATTAATCACTAACATCAATCAATGTCACTGCAACCTCCATTATAAATCATCTCCACTATCACTAACAAACATAAATGTTTTTTCTCAATCAAATACTAATAATTTTATTGTATTAAATTACATACTTTTTTAATATATAATTAATTTTTTATTTGAATTATATTTTTTATTTATATGTATACAAATATTTTTTTATACATTCAAATATTGAAAAATAAACTATTTTAATCATTCAATTTTCAGATCTAGACAATATTTTAATTATTCAGATGTATATTCAGATTCAAACGTCTGAAACTTTTTTTTAAAAAAAATAGAGCCCAAGCGTATCCAATCGATACAACAACCTCAAATATAATATAAAAATATTATTTTCGATAAACACACGACTCAAATAATTTTATTTTTTTACCCAAAAAAGAAAAAAGAAAGAGAAAAACAGAACATCCTTAAATTTACCCAATTCCGCCCCACACGTTGTACAAAACTATAATTCAAGCAATCATTTTTTTCTTTCTCATACTCCCCTTTTTCTCTCACACAACACAACACTACACAGTCAATAATCATTTCCTTTATTTTCCCTTTAAACAAAAAAAGCTGCTATTGTCTTTCTCCTTTTCCTCAATTGTCGCTAATTTGTCCCCCCAAGCTCAACCCAAAAAAAGAAAAAAGAAAAAAGAAATAAATATATATATATATATACATACATATATATATATATACATATATATACAGCTCTTGCATGTAATAAATATCGGTTCACACATTGATTCTGCTTTTTTTTAAAAAAAAATAGTAATAATTATGATCAATGGGGATCGATAATTTATTTATTTTGTAAGTTAGGGTTTCAATTTCTTGTCGGTATTTCAAAATTGTAAGGAATGTTTTAATTTAATTGCTCAATTGGTGCTTCCCATTTCTTGATTTTGTGGGATTTAATCCATATAGATTTTTATTTATGTGTGTAAATTTGAATAGAAAATTGTGATTCTTGGTGTTGAATATTTGGTTGTTGAAATCTTGAAGTGGGGTTGTTTAGTTATCATGGATCATGTTGTGGGTGGGAAATTTAAGCTTGGAAGGAAGATTGGAAGTGGGTCTTTTGGTGAGCTTTATTTAGGTATGTTTTTAGATTTTTGGGGGGATTTGATTGTGTTGGGTTTGTTTTTATTATTGATTTGATTTGATGGTATTGAACTTTGTTTTCTGTTTAATTTGATTCAGGTGTGAATTTACAGAATGGAGAAGAAGTTGCCATTAAGCTGGTATTATCGCGAACCAAAATGCCCTTATTACTTTTTTCCTGAAAAATCAGTGTAGGAATGTGTGAGTTTTAGAGATATCTTGTTTTAAAGAACCTAAAGACTTTAGTTTTGGAATGAAATGGACCAGGAACGAATTAGGGTAATTTAGGCTTGTTGAACTGACTGACTGGGGAATTTTCGCTGCTATGTTGTTTCCTTTCTTTTTGTTTTTGGTAGTGTCTAATGTGTTTATCGTTGACTTGATGTTTAGCTCATCTAAATATCATCAGATTTTTGTCATAGTATTCTTTTTAGTCTATTCAGATTTAATGGGTTGGGTGGATTGGGAAATCATTGTTCGCCATATTTACCTTGGTATTCACATTATTTTGAGTTTTATATCTGTTGTTAGATTTCTCTAATAATATTAAACATGAGAACAAGCATGATTATTCCATTTTGGTTGAATGATGTATTAAAATGTGTTGAATAGAAGCATTTGTAACTTGGGATATCAGAAAGTATATTTTTGAGTTGTGCATATGAGTATGACTTCATTTGCTAATCAAGTAGAAATGTAAGGACAATTCTTAAAGGCTGTTTTTTTTTTTTTTTTTTTTTTTTGATAACCTTGCTTTTGTGCACATCCATTATCCGACCGCGTATCTATTACCTCCCACCAGTATAGAGCTTAGGTAACTCTCCACCAAGGCATAGACAGATTGGAAGAATCACTTAGTGTTTTTTGGCATTACTGTGATTTTTAACCCTAGTGTCGCATTTTTTGCATCCATTTCATTGACAACTAGGCTCCACCCTTTGATGCTTAGAAAAGGCTTTTTTTATATTATTATCTATGCATTTTCACCAGAAAAAGATGTATATGTTGAAGAGTTAGCAAAGCAGCAATCATATCTGACAGTCAGCTTCCGCGTCCTTTGGTATCGTTACCTATGGCAAAAACACTATTTTTGTCGTTCATGATGCTCTTGGAAATGAGTCTACGTTTATTATTAGTTAGCTTAAATATTTGATGAGCATTTATCCATCTAACCAGTTTTTGTGCTGGCTCACATCAATAAATTTTACTTGATCAAATTAAATAAATAACTTGCGAGCATATATTAAATGACATTTATTTTGGTGGGATTAAAAGCTCTAGTTGTTGATGCAACAGTACTATTCTCACTCCATGTTCATGACTTCATTCTCTTGGTACTGTAATTTCAGGAATCTGTCAAGACAAAGCACCCTCAACTGCACTATGAATCAAAAATATATATGCTTCTCTCAGGAGGAAGTAAGCGTTTCTCCCCCAATTATGTATCCTTTCCTTGCAACAAAACTTTAGAATGAGAACATTATGTGTTCCGACTTCCAATTGATCTTCTTATCTATGCCATTCTGGTGAAGCTGGAATTCCCAACCTTAAATGGTTTGGAGTCGAAGGCGAGTACAATGTAATGGTCATAGACCTTCTTGGACCGAGCTTGGAAGACCTCTTCAACTATTGTAATAGGAAGCTTTCTTTGAAAACAGTTTTGATGCTTGCAGATCAGCTAGTAAGTGCTTCTTTCACATTCTTATAGAAAAATCGCTGTTGTACCAGTTTGCTTATACATTTTAGGGTAATAATCTTGGGGTATGTGTCCTTCAGATTAATAGAGTTGAATACATGCACTCTAGAGGATTTCTTCACCGTGACATAAAGCCAGACAACTTTCTAATGGGCCTTGGTCGCAAAGCGAATCAGGTTTTGGTTCATTTCTGTAAGAATTTTGTGAACGAATGGAGTTTATTCAAGTCAATATTTTGCCTATAAAGAGGGGAAAAGATGAATACTTTGCTAGTTTCTTTTTCTAACGATTAAATTTAAATTGTAAATATTTGGTCATTGTGTTGGATGAATAGCTTCGCAGTATTATTTATGTTTGTTTCAAATGGCTCTTCTATGATGTTTGATTTCTGATAATCAAACTCATTGAGGTTGGATGGCACCTCGGTCAATTTTCAGACGCAGGCTGGCTGAAGTTCATTAAATGTAGTTGATTTTGGAAATAAATTAAATGCGACTTTCTGTTTGAAAACTATTGCCAAGTTTAATTGTTTACCTTATATTGCAACTTTTTATGTTTATAGAAAATGAAAATCCAGTGCCTTGTACTATGGAAGTGATAATCATGCCCTATATGGTGGATGTTTGAGCTTATGAAATCAATAATTAAGATAGTAATACTTTTGCCATAAATTGATTTTCTATAATGTGGGATTACTTATGGTTTAGTTGTTGAAAGTTTGAGTTATGTCCTTTGGAGAGGTATAAGGAATCAATATGGAATTGAGGACATTATGCTATGATGATACTTACATGACATAAGAGTTTTAATGAAGGCTGATACATACATATCCCCCGAATCTTGTCCGAATTTTCCATTTAGATACTTGAACTACAAGTTGTACATATTGAACACTTGGGGGTCGTTTGGTACGCGGAATATGGTGAGATATCCCATGATTAAGTTTGGTAATAAACTTTATGACCAGAACCTTCTTTTCTTCCCATGTTGTGTTCTATCAGTGAGTGTACTAACGGTGAAAGAGAAGCGATACTGTCCTTTTGAATCTAATAAATTATGAATTTATACCATCAACCAAAGATGGTATAAATCTAATACCAAACTTAGTATGCGTTTGGCTATGAAAACCAAAAAGTTCACTTTATTTGGAATTTTTGGAGTTGGAGTTGCATTTGGCCATACCTTTTTGGAAAGATTAGAATTTAAAGTGTTTAAACATAACTAAAAAGGTGAAAAAGTGAAATGAAAAAAAGTGAAAACAGGTATTGGGTTGTTTTCACTTTTCCAAAAGTGAACACAGGTATTTGGAATTTTCATGGGCAAACAACAATTTTTTTTTGAATAAAGTGAAATAATTTTCCGGGAAAAAGTTGATAATTCTTATGGCAAAACAGGAAGTTAGTCTTGGGATATCCATCTTAGCCCATCTAACATGTGATTATTTTATACCACCTCCTATATGGGATAAATCAGTCTTGGGACTACAATTCCAGGACTATAATCCCCGGATAATTTAGTCTATGTACTAAACAACCCCTTAATCTTGATTTTAAATGTACCTGATAGACACATATTGCTTGACATGGCTTAGCATGTGCAATACACTCTCCTCTGGGAGAGTGGGAGAGTGGGAGGCCGGCCATAATCTATTTTTATTTTTTCTCTTATCAATCTACGCCTGCATCTCCACCACTTCCGCCACCAAAACAATAGCCTCCACCTATCTTTTCGCTGCACATCACTGAACCAAAATAACAATGACACACAACCAAAATATAAATTCAATTCTAAAATTATCCTTGCTTCTTGATGGCGTGCATTTTTATCATTTGCTGCATTTTTCATATCATGGCAAGTGGCTTTTACGCTCTAACCCTAATCTCGAATTATGCAATATGTTCGATTGACATAGCTTGAATATAGTTGAGTTCAATAGATATAACTCTTAATTTAGGTGTCTGAATGGAAAACTTGGTTGCATATGTATTTGGCCTTTGATGAATGGCTAATGCATGGTTTTCTGTTAAAGACTTAGGGGTCGTTTGGTGGAGTTTATTGGAAAGTTAATGCATGCATTAGCTTAATGTGTACTGCTACTACCTTGTTTGGAGGTCTTTTTCACCCTATGAATAACTAATGCAAGCATTAGTTATACACTCTATTGTGTATTGAGGTGTGTATTACTAATACCTCAAAATCTATGATATTAGCAATGCAATGGATCCAATGCACGCATTAACATAATTAAAGACACTATTATCCTTCAAAAAAATTTCTGCATCCTTTCCAACATAAATATGGAGGATATTTTTGTAAAAAAATTTTTTTTTTTTTAGAAATTATTAAATTCATGTTATTTTTAATACATCAAACCAAACATTTCATGTGAAAAATACAAGCATAACTAATGCAAGCATAGTTAACACAAGCATTACTAACACATCATATTTTGCATTATTCTTATACACTCTACCAAACGACTCCTTAAAGTTCATCAGATATCCAGTTTTGTTTTAGTTGTAACAAAACCCAGTTACCATTGGCTTCTGAAATTGCCGTGATGACGTTAAAGCTTAAAGGGAAGAAAGTGTATGTGATGTCAAGGTTTTTTTTCTAATGTTGCCAAATCTTACTACCAATGACAGGTATATGCAATTGACTTTGGACTTGCCAAAAAGTATAGGGACCTCCAGACTCACAAGCATATACCATACAGGTAGCACACACTAACCACTATGTTACTCGATTGATTCTTGCAATTATTAGTGTTCCTTTTACAAATGCTTGTGACAATGATTTTGGACAAGCAACACAACACTAGTGCTTGTTCAACATTGCTTCTGAATGGTTGCTACATCCTCTTTAGCTTATTTGGCTGGTCAAATCTAACCCATCACTACCCCATTTATATTTCTAGATTTTATCAGCTCTCTGTCCTTAGTATAGACACACTGTACTAGATCTGATCATCCTTTTCTGCTCAACATGTACCGTGTGACATTTGCATCCCCTGGATGCCAATACTGAAATTGAATCTTTACTTCATTAAAAAAAGTAAAACAGTGAAAATGAACCATTTTTTATTCTCTTCTATTGCTCCTATCATATCTCCATCATCCAGATACTTTATTCTCAAGCATTAGTGAGGATTTACTGGAGAGTCCGTGCTAGAGGTACTTGACGGATAGGCTAGGAGATCTCTGGCAAAGGACTTCATAAATCATAGCAGTATCATGGCTCGTATTGTATTTTACCTTTCATGTTTATCAAGCTATAAGCCAAGGGGACAACACGAAAACATACACTCACTGGACAATCTGGTGACTCGTGTCTGGTGACTCGTGTATGCAACACCATATGGAATATGCATGATAATTTGCTAATAATATTGTCATATTGATGACATGTTGACAATACATGATGTATTGATACTGATACTTGTATTTGATCTCTTACGAAATGTAGACAGTCTTTTTATGTAAACTTTTTGAAGCATATGAGTGTAAGATGTTTTTGTAATTCAATACGTTCCCACTGATTTTTCTTGCCTCTGTATTTGTACCTTCTTTAATCCAGAAAGGCCCTGGTTTGGAAGCTGGTTAGTTGAGTACAAACTTAGAGTGTAAAACAAAAAAAAAAAATTAACAATTTTAGCTTTTAAGTTTTCATCAGAATAAATTTTAATTAGTGGAATAATCAAATGACAATAGATTATGGTATTGATTTGCATTTACTTAGAAGGTTGTAATATACTGCCAGTTACTTTAAGTATATCAATCACTATATGGTGCTTATGACATCAACACCACAATTTGACTTTGGAAGGGAAATTGTGGACGGCAAACTCGTATATCAAGTTTATGGAACTGTGTGTCTTCTTTTGATGTACACTAATATTGCCCATTAATTAATATATCAGTCGCTGCTATGGTGCTTAACTGCTTATATTTGGTATCCTTATTGTATCATTTTGTTGATCACAATATGAATATGTTTGAGCTGACTGATATTACTGCATCTGAGATAAATTCTACTCTTACTTGAATATTATCAAGTTCTAGTGTAATGAGTTCGAAGTAACTATTGTGACAATCTGATCCTTGTTTCCTTACTGTGTTCCTAATGAAAGAGAAGCCAAGAGGAAAAGATCAGAAAGGACTTTACGCTGTTCAATTTTGTGTGTCATTCTTTACTCTGTTTTGCTCAATTTGTGATAAATCTGTGTTTTAGCGTCTTTAACATGGTACTATGTCCAAAAAATCTCTCAGGGAAAACAAGAATCTGACAGGCACAGCTCGGTATGCCAGTGTCAACACACACCTTGGAGTCGGTAGGTTGATCATGTTTAGGTTCTCAAGTAACTGCAGGTATAGTAAACTACAGATTCAATTGTTACTGATAAAATGGTTGTCTTGTTTTTTTTTCCGGCAGAGCAAAGCAGAAGAGATGATTTGGAATCTCTGGGATATGTGCTTATGTATTTTCTTAGAGGAAGGTTGGACTTTAGGTGTTTCACCTTTTTTCTTTTGGTCATTGTTTCTGACCAGTTGCTATGCATTTGCATATCTGTGGACGTGTTCACTGACTTGATCACAATTTCTTCTTGGCTCAGTCTTCCATGGCAGGGATTGAAAGCTGGTACTAAGAAGCAGAAATATGATAAAATAAGTGAGAAGAAGATGCTGACACCAATAGAGGTACTATTATGAGAACTAATTATTCTTGATGATGTCATCTTTCACCACCACTGTGAACTCTCACTGCATCTTTTCTAACAAAGCGCACATCCATTTGTCAACTGTGATAGACATACTTCAGTATACACTTCTTGTTGTCAAGAGATGTGATTTAAAATGTAAACTATCCCAAAAAAAAGCATGATTTAAAATGTATTTATTTTATTAAGCCAATTGTTATCTCGTTTAGACGGTCTTGTCTTTAATGTGAATTATCTGCTGATGATGTCCGTGATCAGTTAAGTAAATTAACACAGGATCTGATGGTGTTCCTAACAGGTGCTTTGTAAATCATATCCGTCAGAGTTTATATCATACTTCCATTATTGTCGGTCATTACGGTTTGAAGATAAACCTGACTATTCATATTTGAAGAGGCTTTTTAGGGACTTGTTTATTCGTGAAGGTATATTTGTAATTTTCTCTCTTTAACTTTTTCATTCTCAAGTCGTCTGAACTGTAACAGCCAATTTTAGTCTTGAGGCATGTATTGAAGTGTATGCCGAGGGTCCATAGGAAACAGCCTCTCTACCTTCTCAAGGTAGGGGTAAAGTTTGCATAAATACTCTCCTCCCCACTTGTCAGATTACACTGGGTTTGTTGTTGTGTTGTTGTAAGTATGTGTTGTGATCTCTCTCCATCTTAACCCTTTTCACTGGTGCAGGTTATCAGTTTGACTATGTGTTTGATTGGACCATTTTGAAGTATCCTCAGATTGGTGCCAGCTCTAGAGGACGTGTAAGTGCTTGTAAAAATTTTTTTGATTATTGTTGAAAATCTGTTCTTAAAATTTTCTAACGTGGAAATGTGCAATTTCTTTTGCCATCAGAATATTAGTGGAAGTGCGCCGCTAAATGCTGTGCCATCTGCTGAAAGACCGGGAAGGACATCAGGTCTGGCTTTTAATTTCTTTGATGTATGCCCAATTATGAGCCGGCACATGTCTGTTTAGAAATATGTTTATGTAAAAGATGAATACTGAGTTTACTGAGGTGTGTTTAGAAATATGTTTATGTAAAAGATGAATACTGAGTCTACTGAGGTGTTTGGCATGTGTCTATAATTCAGTGGGACAGGATATTCGAGACAGGTTTTCTGGTGCCGTTGGAGCGTTTGCCCGGAGGAATGGTTCTGGTTCTGGTAAGCTAGGGGAACACTCCAGACACAAAACTTCAGATGATATACCTTCATCTAAAGATGTGGTATTGATCCTTCTCTTTCTGAAAGCAATAGATTTAAGAAATTTTCTGTTGGATTGGAGAATATTATCGGTTTGCTTGCATGTGATTCAGCTTTTATACTTAATTAGTGAATTACAATTTAGAATGTCGTATATAGAGTCCATCTTCAAAATGATTGTTCTTTCAGTGAAAGAGTAGTAGCTGAGTTGGCTATATCAGTTGCATGGCAAACTAGTATGAATAATATGTCTATAATTTTACAGCAAGCTGACTCAGAAAGAGGCCGTACCGCGAGAAATTGCAGTTCATCCAGAAGGGCTGCAATTTCAAGTAGCAGACCGAGCTCTTCTGGTGAACCTACCGACAGTCGTGCAAGTAGCAGATTAGTGTCAAGCAGTGGCCGGTTATCTGGCACACACAGGATTCATTCTGGAGTTGAACCGAAACCATCATTGTTCTCCCGAACTTCACTTACAAAGGGAAGCCGTGATGACCCTCTTCGGAGCTTTGAGCTTCTTTCAATCAGGAAGTAAAGGGATGGACTTGTAAAGATAAATTTTCTCGCTGTTTGTATCTTGTCGTCCTATATAAGGATGTCTCTACATGAAAACTAAAGCTTTAATCCAACTTTTCATTATAACTTGGTTTGTTTCGTGAAGAGTTTCTGGTAACGCTTTTTAGGCTCATCTAAAGAAGTGATGAGTAATATGTACCAAGTTGAATAGTTATATTGAATATTCATAATGATGTACGAATGTGTGGTGGAAATTCTGTTTTAGGTTCTACTGAGGATTATAACTACCAGTCCAAGGCATTTGAATGTAAGGATTTCCAAAAGTGGCTCACCTATTGTTCAGTTCATCAATTTCCCAACTTACTAGCATGCAGGTAGACCTAAATCAACATTAGTTGGTATTTGACAGTACTGGGGATTCCTCTTGTTTATGATTAAACCTTACGTTTCTTTGTAAATTTTACAGCCTAGTGTTGCATAAGATATGAAAGGTTCATTTGGTAACTTGTATTTTTTAATACATAGACAATTCTTTAAATGATTTGTTTCAACGAAGCACCTACCAAATGACTTTGTTTCAACGAATCACCTGACCACATGATAAAACGTTTCCATTCAAACACTCAAATTATTTACTTTTTGTTTTCATTCAAACACTCGAATTCGACTTGTTTCAGCGAAGCACCTGACCCCCATGATTCTGTTGAACACTTCCAATCTAGTTTTATTTCCAAAAAAAAAAAAAAAAAAAAGGTGCTGTTCTCAGACGGCTTGCTAATGTCATCAACACATTCTAAATGATCAAATTATCTACATAATGGGTTCTGAGAACGCGCACCAGAGGAACTCCAAAATTTGAGCCAAAGATGCTCAGTTATAACACGTCATAGTTCATCATCCAAATGAAATTTGTGGAACTAGAGGCAAGTTTGAAAGGATATTAATTTATTAGGCTTTTTTCAGTTTATATCATCTATCGTTATATAATCCAATACGTTCTATCTTAAAGAACTGATTAGAAACTCCTTTACTTCACCTTTTCAAGTAGCTTAGCCACAGTTGAACGAGAAATATGCATAAGTTCCCGAAGTGACAAGCTTGAAATCTTACGTTATCTCAAAGCTTGTCTGAAATTAGACTTCCTCAGAGTTGAGATCAGAAATCTTGGTAAAAATGAAGAGATATTTTGTTAATATATTGAAAGACACCAAGTAATTTCAGAGAAGCCAGCGGTTTTCCCATCATAATTAAGCAAAATCTCAAGACAAAAGCGATCTCAAAAAGTATTAAACATTGCATGGCATGAAATATAACAGACTTGTTCTAACAACATCCCTCAAAACTAAACAAAATACAAGATCCAAAAATCCTATATATCAATTGCACGCACTGATCAGAGAGTTTTCAAGCAGCAGTCTTCTTGAGCTTTGCAAGCTCCTGTCTCACTACTCCAGCTCTCTGCAATTTCAAAATACATATATCAGGTAAAGGAAAACAAGGTCTTGGAAATCGGCAACATGACTAAATCAGGATTAAAACTAAGCCAGTAACACAAGAAAATGCAGGCTCAAAGATGTGATCTTTTCACAGTTCAGTTGGTAGTGATTGCTATCCAGAAACTCACTCCTACATTCTTTGAGCGGATGATTGGATGCAAAATATAACAAAATGAAGCTAACTTATATATAGCTAGCATAACCGCACCTTGATCTTTGCCAACATAAGCTTGAACCTGTCAAAATCGTTGAGTGCAGCCCTCCTCTTCTGCACTATCAACTTCCTTCCCCATGAACTGTTCTCCCACTTGGTCTTCACATCTGGAAGGAAACCAGAAAATCGAGGTTTATTCTTCTAAAGAAGATGAAAGCGCTAACCCAATTGCTGATTCACAACTCATAGAATTCAAAAAAAAAACTAGTAAGCACCACTCACCAGCAGCTTCCATAGCCTCAACCAGGGTCTTCTTCTTCGGGATTCTTTTGATGTCAATCTTGATATCTGTAAGTGAAAGCCTCTTGAAGTTCATCTGGCTTCTCACCATGTCCGGAGCATCAACAAGAGCCTACAATTTAAAAAACAAGTGAAAATGAGTAAGTCGGTAAAAATAAGTTTACATTTGCTTTATTATCCTAGGTTATTTTGGCATCGGTTAAGGCAAATTACCATCTATGCAAATTAGACTAATCATATAAAAGGGTAAGAGATATTTAACCATATAAATTCCCCTCTATGAAGTCTAATCATTGTATCCATTCTATTCTATTAAGTAAATAAAGCAAGAAAATTAACACATTTCATATATCAGGTAAAACCAAAACAAACATAAAGGTAGGAAGAGTTCTCATACATCACCAGAAAATTAATGTTATGGGAAACAGTAAGATAAATTTTCTAAATTTGGGCATCTACAGACTACATATCAACTATTAACCTCTTAAATAGAGTACAAAACTGAAACTATTATAATGGAGCTTTGAGATTACTCCAATATCCTACAAAACTTACAATAAAAAAATGTCTTGCATTCCACATGACACATACGTAACAACCCTATATCACTGGCACACAAAGACGAATAACATAATATTCTTGTGAATCATAATATAAGGCCTCAGTTAATATTTGCTCAATCAAGTTAAAAATGTTCAGACAATGTAGGCATATTATAATATTCCATCATAGGCCTTATATAATATCCTCCAAGCAAAACATGCAAAAAGAAACACAGCACTAAAATATGAAATCTTTATTTTTCTTCAAAGCAAAGATTTATCATAAGAAAAATGGTCTAGTTATGGGCATTTTTTTTTCTCATTATGGGCATACAGAGCCCACGTACCAAATATTAACCTGTAAAATGAAGCAGAAAATATAAATCATATTAACAGAGCATTCAGATTACTTGATTCAACAGAATAAGGAAAAAAGGTACCCTATTTTGGTCGATGACGTCGACGATAACAACGAGCTTGCCATAGTCCTTTCCGTAGTTGATTAAGGCTACCCTTCCTATCTCCACGAACCTCTTGAACGGCTATAAACAACAAACACCCAGATACATTATAATTATGAATAATGAATAAAAAATCGATCAAATTTATCAACTTCAATACATTTGCGAATTTCAACTCACCATTTTCGGCCAAGTGCGTGCGTGCGAGCAGGCTAGGAAAAGAGAAGCTGCGAGGAATAATATACTGCTAGGGTTTTTCTTTTCTATGTCGGTATATATGTACTGAAGTTTCCTCATATGGCCGGGCTTAGGCCCAGTATTTGCTAAGATGTGAATTTGATTGGACTGTGAATAACCCAATCTTCCTAAAAATTGGGTTGGGCTAGTCAAATTTTTGGACCTTATACAAGAAGAAATGACATGTTAAAGCAACAATTAATAGGAAAAAATACCTAAATAAACAACATAAGTTTCTAAACTTCTAAAAATTCCTCCACTTCTAAAAAAATTACTTAAATTCCAATATTTCATACTTTTTGGTAAAGTTGAGATACAAGTTAAAACCTACAACTAAGAAATCGATTCTTTACTAAAAATAACTCATTTTCTCCACTTTGTATGCCTTAATTCAAGCAACAGTTTTTATCCAACTCTTTCAACATTAATGACTACATTAACGCCAAAATTTTTGTCACAATTTTCTCTTCTTCTTCACATTTTTTAATTAAGGTATTTTTTCTCCTAAATTTATCTTCACTTTCTTCTTATTATGTTCAATGGTTTTTCTCAAAAATCAAATTAAACAACATCATATCCCTTTAGCTCACCCAATTGATTGTTTGGAGTTTCGTGTTAAAGATGATGATATTTTTGGTGCTCGAGTTATGGGTAAAGCTACTATTTCTGCAAAGAAAATTATCCATGGTGAGGTTATTTTCGGCTGGTTTTTCGTTATCAATACTTCAGGTAAACCTTCTAATCCCGAATATTTTGCTGCGTGAAGCAAAAAATAAATTGAAACCTCCAACAAAGTCATATCTGGAAAATATCTGGAACCTCCGGCATGTTCAGATCTAGAAAATATTTGGCCGTGATACATATTTATATATGCGTGATACGTTTTTTTTCAATTTCTTGTATATTTGATTCTTTTTTTTTATATGTATCTAATGTTTTGTAAGTATTACTTAAATTAACTCAACAATATATACATGTTTACAACCTTATAGATACATTTTACCTTATCTTGTATCACTGTTTCACTGTTTATGAATAGTATGTATCTCATATAGTTTAACATTTATTGATTTAAGCATATCAATAGATACATGTATTTCAACCAAGATACATATTTGTATTATCTTGTATTTATAATATTATGTTCATACAGTTTTTCTATATATTGTTATGTGTTATTACAAAGTTATTGTATCTAATGTTATTTTTTCAATTTGATATTTTTTTAGGATCTATTCCGAGTGGAATATGTTACCGGGATAGCACAACAAGATAGTGAAAGTTTGTAAGTATTACATTATCTTTCCATTGTTTTCATTATCTTATACAAGTATATATGTATTTTTAATTCAATTAGTAATCGCTATGTAGGAACTGTGGTGTATTTGTAGCTGTTTATGCTGAGTACCTGAGCGAGGGATTAGGCATTCCATCATCGGGTATTAATGCTCAATACCATCACATGAGATATGCCACTCTTTTGTGCAAGTATGGCTCTGTAAAGGCGGAGAAAGAATACTTTAGTGAGAATGACGATCCACCAAGGCCAAGGAGTAGCTTCACACAAAAAGAAAAAATTTGTGCTTTGCATATTGAGTAATTGTTTACTTGTTGGTTAGTTGACTGTTATATAGTTTGATGATGTTAGTACATGTTATTATTTTTTTTAGATGTTTTTCAACATCATGGATTCTACCTTATCACCAATGAATATGACTATTCCAGATTATGATATATTATTATTTTGTTGTACGTTTTTGTTACACTTTACAAAGTCACCATATTTAACATTTATTGTTACATTGTATTAGATACATATTTATAACTACACGTATCAAGTTTATTAAAATATATATAACTAAGTCTAGTAATGAAAGTAACTAACACAATATTACATTATGCAACATAACGATACATCGTACAATTAAATCTTATATTCAATCATAATATAATTTTCTTTTTCTTAAATTTTTTCTCTTTGCAAGACATTTTGTCTCTAAATTGAATAACAACTTCTAGCTGAACGTAATTGTTCATACGCTTCATACTGCTCACAAAATATATTTTTCAATAGATATAATTTTTTTACGATTGTATCAATTGCTAGTTACGTAACGATAGTCTTAGGCAATATGTAAGCAATTTATCAATGAACGTTCAGATAAATCTTTTTATATCATTTAGTTACTTTGAATTAAATATTGAATTCACAAATACATAAGAAATTCATTAAGCTTCTTAACGTGAACATTTTTTTATTTTTCATTAGATACATTTTTTTATTTTTATATGTATCTAATGTTTTGTAATTATTATTCAAATTAACACAACAATAGATACATGTTACAAGCTTATAGATACATTTTCTCTTATTTTTTATTACTGCTTCACTGTTTATGAATTATATGTATATCGTATTGTTTAACATTTATTGATTTAAGCATATCAATAGATACATGTATTTCAACCAAGATACATATTTGTATTATCTTGTATATATAATATTATGTTCATACAGTTTTTCTATATATTGTTCTGTGTTATATTTTTGGCTTAAACATGAAAATAACTTTGTATTTTTGGCTAAATTCAATCTACAAAAGATACATATTTTTGTTTATCAAAATGTTTGGATTTTAATTGAAACAATGATGAATTACACAATTTGACAGACTATAATCTAATAAACTAAAAACAAGTAATTTGACAACTTAAAACTAGTAATTTGACCCATAAACTTAAAACTTAAAATTCTAAGAAATGAAACTTAAAATTCAGATGATAAACGAGTTGACAAACAAATCATGAGTACATCTCTTGATTATAATTTGACTTTTCAATTTGTATTCATGAAGGATGAATTGCATACATTGTGACATCCGACAGTGAAACAACTAGTGAGTTAAAATCTTCATCGGCTTTTCTTGAGATAGCGATTGAGATCGACATTGGTACATCTCCGACTATAACCATCAATCTTGTATTCTTCGTACTTGATATCAGAAAGCCAAACATCGAAATGTACTAATAAGACGCAATATTCATTATTATGAATTGTCGGAAAAAAAGAAGAAGAATAACAAATAACAAAGAAGAAGGGATAACGAATTGAGATCGACACTGGTACATCTCCGACCACAACCATTAATCTTGAATTCTTCGTGCTTGACATCAGACAACCAAACACCGGAATGTACTAATAAGACACGATATTCATTATTACGAATCATCGAAAAAAAAGAAAATAACAACAAATAACAGAGAAAAAGGAATAACGAATTCTTTTTCAAGAATAATGAATTTTCTTTCTTTTGAATGAACCCATTAAAACTATTTATTCATTTCAAATAACCAAATAAAATTATCAAATCAGAAAAAAATGAACGTCTGAAACTTTTGAAGAAGCCGTGAAAATTTAAAATTTTTTGGGTATTTTCAAACAGATTATGAATGTTGTTTTGGATTAGAATGGTGGAACAACAAGATAATTACCATAAATCGTGGGATTTAATTTTGTTTTAACCATAATTAGTTAGATTAATTGTACTTTTAATGCTAATTTATCTATTACATCGCTTAAAAAGTGCAAGTTAGTTTACTTCAAACATGTATCCCTTATATATATCTAAGTTAATTAACATGTATCATCAATGACCAAATATAGAAATTTTACGAAATTTTTTAAAAAGTTGGGACTTTTAGTAATTCCTAGTAAATATGTCGTTATATATGTAATTTTTACCAATTAATATTGACAAAGTGTAGCCACATTTCAATTAATTGGCATTAAATGTCCATTTACACGTTTGGGGTTATGTAATAATAGCCTAACTTGTCTTTTATTCTCTCTCTTCAATTTAAATTTATTAATTACCTAATATTTATTTTTTCATTGCTTTTAAACTTTATTTATTTTATTTTCTCCTAGAACCTTCTAGGTTTTTTTTTATATTCCATTTACTTCTCCATTTTCTACAACTTCTTTCCACATCTTCTCTATTTTCTGTCTTAACTCTCTTCATATCCGTGTTTTAATCATCTATAACACATAAAAATTTTAATATCCTTGAACTAGTGTTTAGTTCCTATATCATAATCGAAAAGTTCATCAATTGTTAGGGTTTCACGCACTTTAATGTTGTTTTACATAGCTGATTGAAGCTTGTATTTGATTACTTTGAAATAGTTGGAAAAAAAAGTTTTATGAAAAAATAGTGTGTAGTGATACTGATTTGGTAGAATCTCCTTCCAAAATTTTTTTTTTGTCTCGTGCAAGTTTGAAAAATAAAAAAATTATTGATTAAAATGAAATGGGTGTCAGATTTGTGGATAAGAAACGAAGTGCTGAGGGAAAGGAAAAAATTATTGAAAAACAAGTTGATGCAAAATAAGAAAATGTTATTTTGGAGGAAAAATACCTATTTGCAGGAAAAAGAAGAAAATTATAATTAAAAATCGCATCTTAAAGGTAACTTCGAATCTATTTACTTTCTGTATTTACACATATATTTATATGATTTTTGTGATTTGTATTGTATACATTAGCTGAAAATAAAAATTGTGTTGATTGAGCTTCATTTTGCAAATGTTGAAATTTTACATTCCTGAAAGCAAATAGTTTCCTGATACTTGTTATAGCTCCCACATAAATGTGGATGTTGTCTGTAAGTTGAATGATAATTTTAGCAAGTCACAATTGAAAATGTTTAGAAAAATTATTTTTGGTTATTTTCTTGACATACCCAAAGTCTATGTTCAAAATCAAGTGCTTGTTTGTTTGATGAGAAGGTAGTTAGTTCAGGAAAGAAATGATTTGATTTGTTTGTGTGAAGATTAATGGATCAAGTTTGTGTTTTGGATTAAAAGAATTTGAAAATCATAACTGATTTACGATGTTTTGGAGATGATAAGTTTGTAAAAAAAAATTAATGGTTTAAATAGGTCAAGAAGTTATTATTTTGGGGAGAATTCTACAATGTCGTTAGATGGTTTAATTTCTTGTTTTGAAGATTTGAAATGTATTCAGTCGGATGAAAATGTTGTCAAAATTACAATTTTGAATTTTATTTACACTTTTATTTTTTGATGTTGGTGGAAGAACAACTATATGTAATCGTGATTTTGAGTTGGTTAAAACTGATGAATATCCTAATTTTTTTATGGAAAATTATTATTTTTAAGGCCTTATTGAAATCTGTTAGGAATAAGTTGTACTATGTGAAAAGTTTTCATAGATTTGACGGTTTTTTACTTGCTCTACAGTTATGGGTTTAGGAATGTTGTTTAAGTATAAATTCTGAAATTGCATATTGAGTTGCTGATAGAGTACCAAGAATATTAAATTGAAAAGAAATTCATCAAATGCCATCGATGAAATTCTTAGAGCAGTCTTTATTTAGCAAATCCAATGAGAAGGTTAGTTTGCTATACTCTGTTAAACTTTATATGAGAGAAAAAATCAGTTTACAAATTTATTCTTATGATTTTATGATACTTTTATTTTTTTTTAGCTACGGTCAAATATTTCTCCTACAGTTGATGAATTGGGAGCACTTAACTTGCCGACTCATAATGTATATCAATTTCATCTTACACAAAAAAAATTCAAAACTCCATTGTTTAACAAGAAGATTTGCAAGAAAGTGGATAAAGAAAAGAATGTTAGTAAGGTACTGAAAAAATATGAAGAAAATAATTTTAAATTTAAAGTGAAAAGTTATTAATTATTACTTCATTAGTATCCATCTTGTTTGTTGTAATACGTACAACTTTCAAATGAGTTTCCTATATTGAAAATGGTCAAAGAAGAATCGATTGTGTCATTAAAGAAAGTGTCAACTAAGCATGATGATAATAACAACAATCATCCAAGGATGAATTCTACTGTGAAGTCAAAAGTTGCAACAGTATCTTTTAGTGATTATGTTTTGCTAATTGAATTTGACAAGATAAATAATTTTTTTTATATTATTCATTACATTTTAGTGCATGCTATGATGTTAGCGTATTTAGATTAATATGTTTAATTAATATATCTTTTAATATATTGATTTAATCATTTAAACAACTTAGCAGTGAATTTAAATGCTTCAAGATCTATGTGAAGACATCTCTTCAACAATTAAGTGTTAATTCAAATTGTGAGATATTTATCAATTTCGTATTTATTAATATTACAAGACTGTAACATATGAATTCTTGGTATCTAATTTTTTTTTTTTAAAAAACCTTGTCTGTCATCGTAATTCTGCATAACTGTTAGGAACGTGAAAGACAAAACATAAATGTTAAAAATGTGTTGAGTGGTGCTGATTCTACAGTAATTAAAAAAGCTAGTACATTGTCAAATATGTTGATTAAAAAAGCTAGTGTGTGTGTGTGTGTGTGTGTATATATATGTTGCTAACATATATTAGTTGATTATATAGCTTGCAAAGAAGTCTTTT
>NC_061113.1:43607878-43645429 GCF_002878395.1 Capsicum annuum | reverse complement strand
ACATAATTAAAGGTGACATGATCTGTTGTATTGTATTATTTTTATTTATTTTGTTTATACATTGGCGTAGAAAAGAATGTTGATAAAGAGAATGCTATTGTATTCAATTGTCTACTAAATCTTAGTATTGTCTATAATAATTTTTTTTCTTACTGTTGTAAAGTTTGAATGCGCAATTGAAGATGGGCGCATGTCAAAGGAAGGCGATACATCACTTGTTCAACGTCTTTATACTCTTTTAAATTTTAAATTTCTATGTCAGATTTTAGTTTGTTAATATTTTTGTTCTGTTTATTGTAGGATTTTCTCAATCTTTTAGGAGTGATTGTAATTTCTTATCTTGCGTATGATCAATCTGCAATTCTGTATTCTATTTTGAGGGACAAAATGACATCAAAATCAATTTCATTAAAACTTTCTAATGTGGAAGAAGATTCACATTCCAATCATAAAAAGATAGCAAAGATTTCTGGAGTTTTTAAAAATTCATCATGCCTCATAGATTTTGGTTCTTCTTAGTGTAGTAAAGTAAAGTTTGATAGGAAAAAATTGTTTACACTCAAACATCCTTTCATGGTGGATATTGAAAATAAGGTTAATATAAACTTGAGTGAGGATTTTACAAAGTCTGTTGATGCATATTCATTGAAAAAATTCAAGTAAGTTTATTTTAATTTTATACTTCAGTAGAATATATACATTGTTATTTAATTTTTAATTTTACTTCTTTTTTTCTTCAGAAATGATCAAGATAAATATTGTAAGGGAAGAGGTAAACTAATGAATGCATTTTTGTTTGGGGATATTTCTATTAGATCAAATGATTGATTTCACAAACTATATTACAGAGGCAATTTTCTAGATGACACGGTACATTGCCTATCTATATATTTTCTTATTTAAATTGCTTTATAGCCATTTATATATATTATAAACTAACTCAGTTGAAAGTTAATATATTAAATTGATTTTTTGATTAACTAAGTTAATTATGTAAATAACCTGATTTTGTATCTTTTTCTGTTTCGTCGTTTATCTTGTATTTAAATTGTGCTATCTTCACTCTTAGTAATTTTTTTCTGTTTCTTCATGTATCTTGTATCTGGATTGTGCTACTTTCACTCTTAGCAACTTTATAAAGTGTTCTCTATGATATATATGAACATTATATGTATAAAATTAGTGTATTTTATTAGCTTGTTCTATTTTTTTCTTTTAAGCACATTGATTTTGTGTTATATTACTTGAGGAAAAGAGCTAAATACGGTGTCAAATTGTTGATCAGATTTATCAAGATTAATTTTTTATTTGCTCTCAAGGTGATGTCATTGTATGATTTTTGAATTTATAATAACATGGATTATGGAGTACTCAATCATGATCATGAGATTGCAACATATATTCTTGGATTTTATATGTCATGTAATGATCCTTGGCATACAATTGATCATATTTTGATTTCTGTATGTGTTGGTGTGCAGTTGTGTTATCTTAAAAAACTTATTATTATAAATTTATGACATTATGAAATTACATGAAATTTAAAATTTAAATTTTAAGAAGTCATTAAACTGCAAGATATTTTTCAGTCTTCAATTGTTCTATATCAAAAATCACATTGTTGTTCATAATGTTGCTGACAGAATGTACATAAATAAAATTGTGTGAATGCGAATTGAGAAATAAAACTTCATTGTATACATAAAAAAACACATACTCATAATAATTAAGATTCATAAACTTAATAAAAGACAACAACAATTAATTAACAAAATGTATAAATATGTATCTACTTGTCTATGAGCATATTCCTACATGTTCTTAAATTGTGACCCTCTTCTCGACATCTTCCACATGATGAATTAGAAATTTTTTCTTCGTTTCTACAATATTTTTGTTTTATTTTCTTTTGAGGTCTTCCTGGCACTTTATTTCCTTCAGGGTGCAATACAATTTCGTTCGAAACACTTGAAAGTATCTTCCAAGAAGTTTCATCTAATATAGAATTGATTGGGATCTCATATGTCTTGTTTATTGCTGCAACGGTATAGTAAATGGAACAATAATTTTCACATTTTAATCTTTTAATTTCCATCACTGCCAAAGCATGTGAACATGGTACAACATCTAGTGAAAAACGTCTTCATGTACATATTTTCTCTTTAATACGTACAGTAAAGGTCCTTCCTTTATGTATAACTGTATGTAAGTAATCAGTTGAAGGCCTCATCTATATAAAAAAATTATCATTGTAGAAATACAATTTGTATACCAAGTAGATTGTATACAATTATCATTGTAGAAATATAATATACATAGCAAGTTTATGAACCTTAATTATTACGACACCTAAGGCTATTCCGTTTGCATCACACATGATCTCAAATAGCAAGGACCGATCAGGGGACACAATGATAGGAGTCGTCATCAACTTCTCTTTTAGGCATTCAAAATCCTTTAAGCATGCCTCATCAAAATCAAACTTCACCTCTTTCTCAAGAAGCTTGCAAAGAGGGTTGGCAATCTTCGAGCAATCCTTGATGAATCGCCTGTAAAAAAACTAGCATGTCCTAAAAGGCTTCGAATACCCTTCACAAAAATTGGTGGAGGTAATTTCTTGAACACTTCAATCTTAGCTCTATCTACCTCTATACCCCTTTTTGAAATCTTGTGCCCAAGCACAATGCCTTCTTTAACCATGAAATAACACTTCTCCCAATTAAGTACCAAGTTGTATTCCTCACATCTACGAAGAATGTTTACCAAGTGAATCAAACAGTCATCAAAAGAATCATCAACTACCAAAAACTCATTCATGAATACTTTGATGATGTCTTCTACCAAATTAGAGAAGATTGACATCATACATCTCTAAAATATGGTTGGAGCATTACACAATCCAAATGACGTGCGCTAGAATACAGATGTCCCATAAGGACAAGTAAAGATCATCTTCTCTTGATTTTCGGGTGCAATAGTTACTTGATTATATCTCGAATAACCATCCAAAAAATAATACCACCCCCTACCCACAAGTCTATCAAGCATCTGGTCTATAAAGAGCACAGGGAAGTGGTTCTTCTAGGTCCATGTATTCAGATTCCTATAATCCATGCATACTCTCCATCTTGTGACTGTCCCCATTGGCACTAACTCATTCTTCTCATTAGGCACAACAGTAGTACTACCTTTCATCAAAACACATTGTACTAGACTAACCCACTTGCTATCAGCAATGGGATATACTACACCAGCATATAATTACTTGATTATTTCTTTCTTCACCACTTTTTGCATAGGAAGATTAAGCCGACGCTGATGTTCTATACTTGGAACATAATCTATTTTAAGTTGGATCTTATGTACAAAGATCAGGCGGAATACCCATAATATCTGTAATGTACCAACCAATGGCCCTCTTGAATCTCTATAGCACTGATAATAAAGTTTTCACTTCTGTCTGCATCAATTCATCTGCAATGATTACCGATAAAGTATTGTCGGACTCCCAAAATGCATATCGCAAATGAAAAGGGAGGGCTTTCAACTCTAAGACGGGTGGCTCCCTAATAGGCAGGCGAGCAGGTGGAGTGGTTTTACTTTTTAAATCCAGATCAAGCTTCTTTGGTGCAAAACTATAGGAATCATTCACATAAAGTGCACATACCATCTCTTCATAGTCATCAATACTATCGCTGTTGAAGTTCATAATCACTGTTGCTAAGGCTTCAACACCCAACCTATCTTTAATGGGAATAGTCATTGTACCCAGATCTGCCTCATCAATAGTGTCTATCACAGACATAACTCCCATATAATTTGGTTGTCGCATTGACTAGCACACATTGAAGATTACCTGTTCATCGTTGAGTTTGAACCTCATTTGTCCCAAATCCATATCAACAAATGCCCTACCTAGACCTTGGAAGGGTCTGTCCAAAATGATAGGGACTTGGAAGTCCACCTCACAATTAAGTATTACAAAATCGCTGGGAAGATAAAAGATGCCACCTTTACCAACACATCACATAGAATAGCAACTAGCTTTTTTACCATTCGGTCAACCATCAATAATCTCATCGATGTTGGTTTGGGTGCTCCTAACCCTAGCTGCTTAAACACAACCAGCGACATGAGATTTATGCTTGCTCCCAGATCACATAAATCCCCAGCAAAGTTAAAAGATTCAACGGTGCGTGGAATGGTGAAGGCTCCGAGGTATTTATTCTTCTCTACTAACGATCTAGAGGCAACAACACTATAATGATGAACATTGTCCGCAGGCTCATAGCTCATAGTCTGCTTTCTAGTGACCAGATCTTTCATGAATTTTTCATAGCCTAGCATTTGCTTTAACGCCTCAACCAATGAAATGTTTACAGATAACTTCTTTAACATAGATAAATTTTTTTGATATTTTCTCTCCTCCTATTATTTTTTCAATCTCTAAGGATAAGGTGGTCGAGGTCTTGGAATGGTTTTAAGAATAGGCTCTTCAACCTTACCCTTACCTTTGTCAGCCATACTATTATCCTCAATATCAAGCGTTTTCTCTGCTTGTACATTAGGTGCTCCCTTATTAGCAATAGTATTAACATCATTCTTTGGCTCATTCAAGGTAGACACGGGTGGATCCATGGTGGTTTTACCACTTTGAGTAGTAATTGCATGACAATGATTATTATTCTTTAGATTTTACACTGTATTACTAGGACGAGTGCCAGGTTACCTTTGATTCAATATGGCAGACATCTAGCTGAACTGCTGCTCCAGTTATTTGATCGCAGTAGCGTATGACTCAACCTTCTGATTTAGTGCTGATAGATCTGCCTTAATCTCCTTAAGGCGGCTCTCTTGACTTTCCTAGCCTTTTACTAATTTTGACAACATTGCTTTTATTCTTATCTTGGCTACTTGCTGGGACATATCTATCACTCTTGTTTTTGTAGTCATCCTTGCGCCTCCAATCACCATCTCATTCTTTGCTTCTGTCTCTGTACCTATCACCATAATAGTTCTGACCTTAATTGCCTTGCCCTTTGGCTCGAACACCCACCACTTCATGATCTAAATACTTCGCTTTCTCATCTATGTTAGACTCATACATTCTAGAAGTAGATCCTTATGTTCTCACTATGTTCACCTTCTCAGCCATCAATACTGCAAAATGCTTTAAATATAGCCAATATCAGTTCTGAGTTGTACAATTTCTTGTGATACTGTATCATCACTAGCTTTGTAGTCACTTGCATCCCCAATATCATATGTACTCGATCTTCTATCAGCCTCTCAAGTATTCCATTCTTGGTTAGTGATAAAATCTCATCTAACATCTCTTGGGCCATATCTTAATATAGATGCATAAGTGCACCTACAAATATTGTGTTTGCCATTGCCCTAGAGCTGACATTCAAGGATCTATAAAATATCTCCAACAAATTTGATCCTGGAATTTTGTGATGAGGTACCATGCTCAACTTCTTTCTGAGTCGGTACCATGCTCAAATTCAATAGTTGATCATTGTGCTAGTAATATCAAACTTAACATTCGAAGGTAGGGCAAGTGGCACAATGGCTACAATCTCAGCAGGATCTACATAACCCATGTCTTCGTCTTCATCATACGGTGGTAAATACTGATAATTTGGGATTACTCTAGCTGTGCCATCCCTAGCTCTCTCCTGACCATAATCAATAGTTGCACGTGAATCGACTATACGTTTTGGCTTGCCTAGCTGTGCTTGCTGAGCTAATCTGGCTTCCTCAGGCACTCTTCTCTCTTCATCTACCTCTGCTATAAATTGCTGTCTGTCTATCTATAATATTTTGTGGATCAGCAGGTGGAGGATGAGGTACATTCTGAGGGTCTCAAACCCCAGTAGGAACACCGTCACAAACTTGCTCTGCCATCCTTCATGGTGTTTGTAGAATACTTTTGGTCTCTGGATCCAATAGGAGTAAGGAATTGCCTCTACTCCTAGTATTTGACATACACCGATGCATACTAAATAAGAATAGAACATAAAACCTGCGAACTTCCCCAACTTCAATCAATAATTTACACCGTCTACCCCGACAACGACGCCAAAATTTGATGTCGCCCAAAACTAACCTTCAAGAAGTATGATGGGGTCGATGCCAAATATAGTAACCCAACTAGGTTGGGTCGAACCCACAGGAAAAACATTGAATAATATCTCAAACTTGACAAAATTCATGAGCAATGCAAGAAAGTAAATGGGGAAATTTGAAGTCAAAAGTAACAAGTAACAAAACTTAAATGCTTGAGTTTGTAAACTATAGAAGATAAACACTAGGACTGTGTTCCCCTGGCTTCTCAACTTCGTAAACTTCTCGTGTTCAACTCACCTATTCTACTGCGCTGCATGTAAAATTGACAAACTATGTATTATCAATCGTTTTGTGAACGTGTTGATAAACCTTACCCTTTACCTTATGAGTCTTCGAGTGTCTCCTTATTAACCCTTGCCTATAACTTCAGTCAACTTTCACCTTTTGAGTCTCAAGTTGATTAGATGAGATGGAGGTATTATAAGATGGAAGTGAATCTCAAATTACTGTCTTAATTGCCTTTTCCTAATCTCAAACTCCATTGTGAGGATGTTCTCGAATACGGGAAATCCTCAAGCTTCTGCATTAGATCTGAGGTTAATTAATATGAAGAAGATTAATATACACACAACTATAATAGAATAGATGAATCTCCCATTTTCTCTACGTAGCTAATCCGCCAAGGTTCCCACAACCCTAGTCAAGGAAATTAGTCGTTTATGTTTATGCAACAATCCGTGATAATTAATAAAGAACACATATAGTTAATTGCACAATAATGAGAGAGAAAATCCAAAGTCTCCAATTGAATAAACACTTAAAACCTCAAGAACAAAATTTCAATGATCAAAGTATGCTAAAGTATCAAGAGTAATGTAAGAGTGCGTAACCTAATAAAGAAATAACCCTAAGGTATTTATAGTATCTCAAAATAATAAAGAAGTCCCAATAAAAATGGAATAGGAAAAGTATGTCGGCACTCATTATGACTCGCGTGATCTACTCGTAAGGTCTTTTTACGAGTCGTATGATGCTAATCTGTCACGCCCCAAATCCTATTAAGGCGGACTGGCACCCGTTGCCGGTAAGGCTCGGGAGAACCAACCTGTAGCGATACATTACCTATGAACATTATAAGTTACTTTCATACTAAACATGCCCTCAAAAGATAAATAGGACTAGCAAGCCAAAAGATATTATATGACTAGGCCGTTGGAGCCACAATGTCTACGGTACGATACATGACCATACTATACTTTACGTAGTCTACAAGGCCTCTAGACAAGAAACGTTATCTTATAAGGGTCGGGACAGGCCCCGCCTCACGATAAGATACTATATAATGCAAAAAAGATATGATAAGACTCAAAGCCCCGAAGCAACCTGGAGCTCAGTGACTGCGGTTGATATCTTGTACTCTTACTAGGGAGGTTTATTAGCTTCTGTACCTGCAGCATGGAATGCAGGTCCCCCAAGAGGGACGTCAGTACGAAATAATGTACTGAATATGTAAGGCAACATGTACTATATATGAGATAAAAACTCAAATGAAACCATGTACTGCTGTAGGGTAAAAGACCACCTTTATGAATATTGTGGAGTCATGTATCTTATAACAATTATGTTACTTTACTCTTATTACTTGAATAATCTGTGCACAGCATGTAATACAAATGACCAGCTGATCAGTGGTAATTCTATATCAGGATCGACCCATGCTAGGCTTTCCTTTCACCCCTGGGATACCCCCTGTAATACTGGGATTGACCCATGCTAGGTGCTTCTTTCACCCCTGGGATACCACCCAACAGAAGCAACTGTATATATATATCTTCTTATTACTTTTGAGATGAATCTTTGGTGGTCGTAACATTTGAGCTATAAGACTATAAGCATGACAAATGACAAGTATGTGTCCATGTAACATCATATCATAATAAAAAGAGTGGGTTGTACAATTAGTGAAACATGTAGGACATAAACAACGTATGAACTTTATTTAGCTAAAAAGAAGACTCATATGTCATGGTACCCAATGTATGTATGCAGCAGTGACAATGCTCGAATCTGGACACACAAGTACATGTTAAAGAGTGGAGTGGTTATGTCAAAGTTTGTAAAGATCTCTATGTGCCAATGAAGACTTTGGATTCCATGCCAAATAATAAGAGATCGAATAGCCTTACATACCTCAACATATCAACTTGTTTTTACGTCGAAATGACTTCTTTTCTTCCAACTATTTATCTACAACATCATGTTTTAAAGCTAGTATTAGCAGCTAATCAATGCATCTGGACAGCCCAATCTCACAAGACACAACACTTTGGCAACAAACGTATAACCATCAACTCAATGGTGTTATTCCGACTTTCTCAATTCTAACTGTATTCAACCAGCATAGATTATCATATACATGATGTATACAGCCTATATTAGTTCTATAACATGCTGGCAACAGTCCATAACTACAACACATAACCATTTTACAAAACGCTCAACTAAGAAGCACAACATCTCGTCGTCTCCCTACATTTCGTCGTTAACAATTCATACTTGTCCCAACTTTGAACCAGATGCTCCCAACATATATATACATCAAATAAACCTTAACATAGTCACAAAATAGCTCAAAACATAGGGGAAACGTGAAACAACATCCCCCTCAACAAAACAGTCCAATATCAGTTTGGAAGCACATAAGATCATATAAGGATACTTGTTTCCAAAGAACTAGCAAAACAGTCCAGCAACCTTGGCAACCATATACACACTATAACATGTTAATAACCTCAACTTTACATCATATTAAAGTGAAAAATCAGGGTAAAAATCGCTCCAAAGCCAAGAAAACCAAACAACAACTTTCAGGACACAAGCTGTCCAGAAATTCCTGCACAGTGAACCAGCCAACTTATCTTGTTTTCCATGGAAAATTCATATCAAGTATATGGTTATTTTTACATACCTTAACTCCCAAGGTGTAGTTCTAATTCAAGAACTCAAAAAGTAGCCTCTGGTTGCCTTCCAAGGTGAAGAAATACCAAGAGAAACTTAGAGAGAAATTCTGAAATTTTTTGGTCTTTTCTTTGGTTAACCTAGAGCTCGGTTTTGGTCCCTTTTTAAGGAGACTTTAGACCGACTTTCTCCTAATATTTGTAGCTGATTAACTCAAGTTGGTCAATGACTAATTTTCCCCTTTCACTTGGGCCTTTTGGATCTCTAAATCAATGGGCTTTAGTGGCCCATTTCCTTACTCTTTCTTGCACTTTGTTTGGGCTCAATTTTGTTAGTAGTGAATGAATGTAGTTGGGCCTATTATATAAAAATCTTGGGCTGAACATCTTGGCCCAATATAATGTTAAACCATTGTCTTTAATAGCCTCCCTAACTTGGGCTTCGTTTGTCACAAGACTTGGAAAGTTTCGGCGTTAAGCCTTGTCTTCGTTCCCCTTTCTTTTTACTAACGTCTAGACTTCAAGTGAGTTCACTTATGAATGAATTCTTCTCCCTCATGTATATATAATTTTTAAGCTAAGCACACAGGTGACTCACCTGCTAGCTCCCTAAGTTCCATAAGCATGTCAATGTTTTTTTTTTTCCGTTTAAGGCCACAGTCTCTAAATAGACTTCCATATAGTGCCCCAATCTAACACTTGAACACTTGAAAAATTTTGGTAGTAATTAAATCAAGTCGTATGTCATTTTATGTGAACATTACTAGTACATGTAAAATGTGGGGTGTTACATAATCATAAGTATTCCACTGACTGATCTTCAGGGCTTCAAGCTTCTGTTATCTTTATTATTCATCACCACAGACATGGTCGGTCCTTATGACTCTTGGTCTTCACTCGTCATCACTTGAGCCTTCGACTTTCAAGGTTTTGAACACTGGTTTCCTTACGGCTTCTCTTTACGAGTTGTAATTAGATCTTACGACTCGTGGTTGGTCTTCTATGACTTTACCTCTGGGCTTAAGATTTGGTTTTTTCTCACATTATGATTTCTTCTCACGACTTGTAATCACTTCTTATGAGTCGTGGTCACCAGTCCCAGTCACTCTTTACTTATCTTCTCAATTTTACTCTTGCTTCTGGGATCTTGACAAGTATGGCTACGAGTCATATAGTGTCTTAACGACTCATAATCTGACCAGTTTATCAGATTTTGCAGGCTTTTCTTCCATCTTTTCAATCCAACACCAATGTTAACCTGTTTCACTTGTAACAATCACAAAAATCATATCATATCTACCAAAATAACCTAAGTCCAACCATAAATTCCTTGTTTTAAGTAGGGGTATTCATGGGTCCTTTTGGATCGGTTAATGGTTAAAACCAAAACCAAAACCAAAACCAATTTAGTTGGTTTTTGAATTTCTAAAACCAAACCAAAACACACAAAAAGAATAACTGTCGGTTTGGTTCTTGTCAGTTTGATTTGTTTTTTTTAGTTTTTTTCGATTATTGACTAGCCTACTCCAATCATCTCTAGAATAAACTCCTCTTTTTTAACAATTTAACCCATAGAAAAGAGTATCAAATTGAACAATTTCTCATGAAATATTTGTACAGTGATGGACAAATGAAGCTATAAACTCTTAAAAATCAGAACAAACACATTAAACAAATCCAACATTGAGATGAAAAACACTAGCTTTGTATTGTAGGCACTAAGATTATCCAAAAACATACAAACACATACTTGTACATTGTAAAACAGAGCTTTGTATTCTGTTGTAGTGTACTGCAAGAAGAGACAGAGTAGGGCAAATTTGAGTTATCTATTTACTATATAGACTAGCTAGGTGAGCTAATCATATAGAGAAAATATTAAATAAACAAGGAGACATAAAACTACCATTTGAACTAGGAACCATGGTAACTTATTTGAAAGATTCTTTGTTTATGTGACCGAAGATGCAACAACATATGAATTATAGTTTCAGTTATCATTCATGCCATCTCTCTTGGGTTATTCATAAACCATACATTAATAAAAATTTAGTAACATTTAATAAAACTCCTCTGCACCATTGTGTGGCTAAAGTTTCATCCCATGAAACTTTGGAATTTTACTATAGAATAGAATTAGATTTAATAACCAAAAATATTTCACAAAAAATGAAGAGAAGACTACACTAGAAAAGTGAATGTAAATAAGATATAGGGGGTTAAGAAACTAAAAAAGAAAATATTGCAATATCTGAGCTAGCCGAGACTCTAGAAAACATGGCATAAGTATAATCAGCAGGAAGAAAGTGAAACACTGGCAGTTGCATGGACCATCAACGCAAAACAAACGAGAGGAAAAACCCCTTCACTTGGTAACTCTTAGCCTAGGACTATAAGAGCCCCCTCTTCCAAATTTAGTTCAATTTTGCATAATCTAGTGCTTGCAAACAACTAAAAAAAAGAACGACAATCATTTATACAGTTGCTCATAATTAAAGGTACAGATGGCAGGAAATAGAAGAAAAAATCATTTAAAAAAATTAATTGCATGTCATGCACTCCTCTAAATTCTTGTATAAAATTAAAATTACCTAAGATAGTTAGAATAAAAAAACTAAAAATTACCTTCCTAAGCTTTAATAATCTTATATTTAAAGTTTTCACTTCCCAAGCTTCAATCTTTATTTTTTCTTTTCCTTGTGAGATGAAAAACTGAAAAGAATTTTTTTTATCGCCTGCTTTCTATGAAGAACAACAGAAGCTAATGCGATGCTGCCTTTCAATGAAGAAAAAAAGAAGCAGCAGTTGATGTACTACATATTGTGAAAGCTGAAGTAGAAAAAGTGAGGTAGGGACCTTAGGGTTAACTTATTAGTAATAGTAGGTAGAGTTAGGCTTGAGTTTGGGGCTTTGAGCAATTGGGCTAAAGTATTAGTTGGGCTAGACATAAATTAAAATTTAGTTTAAGATTAAATTTAATAAAATATTTATATTTTATTTATAAATTATATAAAAATAATTATATAATATATATATAAAATTTATCGGTTCGGTTTGATTATTTTCACGGTTATTTTTATGTAAAATCATAACCAAACCAAATAGCATCGATTTTTTAAAATTTAAAATCAAACCTAACTAAACCAAACCAAACGTCGATTTTTTTAATCGGTTTGGTTTGGTTTAGTTTTTAACCAAACCCATGAACACCTCTGATTTTAAGAATCGAATGTGCCATGTTTTCACGACACATCAGTCTTCCACATTTATTGGATGATCATCAATATTCATTGAATGAGTACCCAAACTCTCATTTTTAACCAAATCATTATTGTTGATTGTTGGGTATGGTGGTGGGGTTACTAGAGACCTTGCGACGGTATTTATCCTCAATAAATACCTAGATATATCAACAACAACATTCAATATGTATAAGAACACATACCTATCATTCTTTATGAATGTGGTATGTATTTTTTTCCATCCATTTTATTAGATAGCTAATCACAACATTGCTTGACCCGCAAGCTAATTCCTCGCTCTCAATTACACATCAAACCATGTCATCATATAAACCATTGCGATGCAATAAAATGGGCACTGTCACCTTACTAGATGATTTCCAATGCCAACATTTGGGAGTCTCATCCCATATTTCCATATAAGAACCTCCAACAATATCAACTTCAGCTACTGCTATTATAGACCATACTAATCGATTCTAGATTATGGAATCGATCTATAACGGGTTAATGACCGACCGATGACTGGTAAGAAATCTGTACCAAAATGTCAATGAACAAAATCGGGATTTAATCAATGCTCTCCTAGCTATGGAATGGAGAAATGTATTTTAGGACTGTTGAACTACTCAAATCTACCTGCTTATGAGTTATTGAGTAGATTTTGAAAGTTTCTCAAGTTAGTAGTAATGGTGGAAAAATAATTTTTTTGCAACTATTGAAAGAAAATGGGATAACAACGGAAGCAATGAGCAGCAATGGTGATTTCCAGTTGCGAGGAGGAAGATTTCATTAGAATCGTAGAAAGTAGGTGGAAAAGAAGTGGAAAACGAGAACTTTATTGGTGGTTTCTTGGACAATTTCTTTTTGTTATTTTATGAATCTGAAAAATGAAAAAAATATTTAGACATTTGTTGGATGTGATAGGGGACTAAAGTGTAATATCAAAAACTTGTGTGCTAGGTTTGGATACAGGGCGGATCTAGGTTAAAAAATGTGGTGCTCCGGCACCCGTTAAATCCAACGCAGAATAGGTATAATTATATAAGAAAATATATAAAAATTGATATAAGATGAAAAAACACCCATGGAACTAAGAAGATAGATGGGTGCTTTGATTTTTAGGCGGAACCTTAAAACTTTGGGTGTTAATATGTGTGTTTGAACCTCCCAAGCACCCACGATCCTTAAATCCTGAGTCCGCCACTATTTGAATAGTTTTTTAACGTCAAAATAGATGACATCATAAGTGTTTCTATTCACTATATTTTTTCAAACTCTTGCCAAAATATTACATTATGTTTTTAAGGTGGTTAAACAACTTGTCCCATCCTTATCCCTTTTCTTACATTGCTCCACCAACCCCCTTACTAGATGATGACTTCTGTGATCGATTGTCCTGACATGAATCTAAATAGATTTTAAAAATAGTCATAATCCTCCTCAACCTAAACTTCATTGGCCTCTCCCAATCTTCATAGTACGACTTAACAACTTGATACAATTTAAAGTAGAGATTTAAAAAAGATACAAAACCGCAACTTCATTATTTTGGTTAAATCTTTTTTTGTTTTACTAAAATGATGAAACTCTAAGGTTTTTTATTTTTTATTTTTTTTTTTTAAAAAATTTGATTGTGGACTGAAATAAAAAAGTTATAGTTAAAATAAATAAGCATTGCATTTAAAGAGGAAATACATAGTTGATACTTTATTATGTTAGATAAAAAAAATTATTTGGCTAAAATGATAGAGTTCAAATCAAGTTTCTTTTGTATCATTCTCTTAATAAATTGACCTAAAAAGGAGAAATATACAATGGAAACAAATAGTTGAAACAACTGATTATCGCATTTAGAGAAGAAATCTTTAAAATGTGACATTGGGGCATAACTACATAATAAGAAATGTTAAAAATGCAAAGTTAGGGCAAACTTCCATAATATGCTAAGTTAAAGAGCAAAAAAAAAAAAAAAACACACAGTTGAAAAAAATAAATTATTGCATATAATTATATATCCCTTCCATCTCAAATTACCCGTTGCAAATTTTCAAATTTGATTTCTCATTTTACTTTTTTTTTTCATTAATGAATACAAGACAATTTTTTTCTCATTATACCCTTAGTAATTTATTACTCCTTGTTACTAGCATTGAATTATCAAATCTTGAAAAATGTTGAAAAGACTTTGGTAATCTTATTATTTTAATTATTCATGTAAAAAGTATTTTGGTATTAGCCATATAGTAACTCCATCAATATTGGAACTAATAGCATGATGAAATTGATAGAGGCAAAATGATAAAGTTATATTATCAATTATTATTTTTTAATAGTTGTGCCATCTAAATTTGGGACGAGTAATTTGAGACGGAGAAGTATCTATTTGCGTGCTGAATTTTAAATTATTTTATCTCTACGCGTCTAAAAGAGAATGTGGCCACCCTCTTTTCCACATTATTGTCTAGGAATTAAAGACTATTAATTAGATCAAGTCTATACTAAACGTGAAACTCTTTAAATATTACTATGCCTAAATTATAAACCAGGATTTGAAATTTGTGGGCGCACCGGTGTTGTTAATGGCGCACATAAACCTCGAAGCAAGACTCAAAATGTGTTGAGCGCTCGGCTCACGTAATATGTAACTTAGATTCTAATTTCTAATACATATTTTCCCTTGTCAGTCAATGAGGCTTTCTTAAGATACAAACTATTTCACTTTATCAAAAATTTTTTTTTTCATATATTTGTCATTTATGCTTATATTATTAATCTTGGACTAGACATATATTTATATTTTTTCTCTTTATGCTTTTTTTCGTTAAATCTTACGCTTTATTTGTACCTTTTGCTTAAACACAATAGACCGCGAAGCTTTTTTACGCTTGTTGCTTTTGATAATACTATGGTGCATAATATTATCTTAAGACATTAGAAAAACTTTCAGTGTCGATTAAGAGATATTATCACATTCAATTGGTCTCCAAAGACATAAACAATACTGAAAAAATAAATATATAGAACAAGTATGAGTTCTAAGCTAATAACTTTACTTTCTTAAAATATGAAGTTTACTTTTAACATTTCTGAATAATCAGTTATAGTAGCTCAATGGTCAAGGGGAATGGGGATTCATTTTACAGGATGGTCGCAGGTTTGAATCCATAGTCCAACATTTTGATGTTATAAATTTAGTAATAGAAAAAAATATTGTGCAACCCAAGGATTGATCCTTGGTCGCATGGACAAAAGCATTGGCTTCAACCAACGCATCAAGGTGCACTAGCATTCAACTTAATGTAGTAATAAGCCTTTTATGAAGATTGAAAATAAAAGAGAACATGTTGTGCAACCCAGGGATCGATCCCTGGTCGTGTGAACGGATGTGATGTCTTCAACCAGAGCGCCAAGGTGCACTAACATTTATTTGTGGGTGCACTATTAATTATATCCCAATTTCTAAAGATATATAAACATATATACGTATAATTTTTTTCAACGTTAACGGGTGCATGTGCACCCCATTGATACCCGTGGGTCCGCCTCTGCTCTATACTAATGTGAGACTCTTTAAATATTACTATGCCTAGATTTTACTTTTAACATATTGCTTTTACTTGTCATGGCAAAAGTAAAATGAGAAAAAAGAGGAATTTTTCTTCCAAAACTTGTTTTGAAGTTTTGTCCTTGAAGTGTAAATAAATACTAGAGCTTAAGCTATATATAACTTTTTAATTATTGAAAAAGCTTGCATAGTCAATTAAAAAAATTTGAGAAATTATTTTCGAGAACTTCTTATCCAAACTACAATCACTTTCATCATTTTTTTTCCTTAAACCCCAAAAAAAGAAAATCTATGAATACTTCAACCCTCAATCATTATCGAAAAATAGGTGATTATAACGTTAAACTTTTTAAATTTAGGAAATGATCATAGAAATATTTTTATGTGCTTTTATTAACACGCACATTGTTAAAATTTAACAAGATTTTAAAAGTAATGTGAACATTTTAAAAAGGTAATTCTTCTTTGGAATGAAATGTCAAAGGTAATAAATTTGTAGTTGAAATTTTTGACAATGATTTCACAAATTGAACTTTTACATTTTTATCATGATGATATCACTAATGACATCAAGAGGAAGAAGTCGCTCCAATAAATAGGACACTTGGTTGATTTGTAAAATACACATTTGATCTGTCTTCTTATTTTTGGAGTGAAATAAAATTTGGTGATAGTGTTCGAAGAGTAGGCATAAAATAAAATTTTGCTAAACCTCATAAATTTTTGATGGTTTTTTTTTTATTGTCTAATTTACTATTTATATAACTACCTTTAAATATAATAGTTGCGACTTAAATCATTTTCTATATATTGAGCTTCCGCAATTCACATGACTACAAACAGAATATAAATTTTTATATCTAAAACAAAGTTCCTTTTATAGAAAAAAAAATTGTAAGTCAAATTTCTAGCGTGACTGATTTTATTTGTTGGTACTATTTTATGAGGTCCTACTAAAAGCTAGTTTATCCAATTGATATTAAAAGTTTATTCCTTTTTTCTCTTTTGGTCTTTGGCAAAGCAACTTGGTAGATGTTTGATCATAAAAATTAAAATTTTTTAAGTTGGAGTTGAAATTAGAGATGAAGTTGATCATATATTTTGGATTTTTTTTAGACTTTTGAAATTTTTTTTTGAAATACAATTTTATACCCTCAATTTTTAAAACCTATCCAAATCATCCATATTGGATGAAACATATAACAAAACCTCATTCTTATCAACATTAACCTGAATATCAATCCTTTCATCTCCCTGATTTGCCTAAAGTATCACAATTTTATTACAAATTGACCAAAATAAAACTTCACACATTATATCATGACACATTTATCGACTCACCTTGCCATAAGCCCCCTCGAAATTCAGACCTACACACCTTCAGAAGTTGAGCAAAATGCAATTTTGATTAAAATTGCTGTGAAGTAAATATGCTAGAAATTACAACACTTGTTAGTTCTAACAAATGGTGCCTTAAATCAATTTTGCTGCTACATCAATGAAAAGATCTAATGAATAGCCTAATTACTATATTACTACTATATTAGAAGTGAGGTAATTTCAACATGCCTGTTCATGCACGAAGGGCATTTTCGTCTTTTCAATGTAATGATTTACGTGTATCTATAAGCTGAGCTGACCGTGGGGTGCCACGAAAAAAACAGAGTTGGCTCTCTTCTTCTCCTTTCTTCTTTTTGGGTGTGTTTGGTATGAAGGAAAATGTTTTCTAGAAAATATTTTTCCATTTTCCCATGTCTGGTTGTAAAAATATTTTTAGAAAATATTTTCTAAAGTCACTTGTTTTCCTTAATTTGAGGGAAAATGACTTTCCTAATAAGTCAAGGGAAGTCATTTTCCAGACAAAAGAGCTTATACGCGTATCTCTCTGTTTTACCTCCAACAAAGGGTGTGTTTGGTATAATGGAAAATGTTTTCTAGAAAACATTTTTCTATTTTCCCAT
Source organism: Capsicum annuum (assembly GCF_002878395.1). Taxonomy (NCBI): domain Eukaryota; kingdom Viridiplantae; phylum Streptophyta; class Magnoliopsida; order Solanales; family Solanaceae; genus Capsicum; species Capsicum annuum. The sequence goes on along the minus strand of NC_061113.1, from coordinate 43,627,629 downwards.
GTTTGGTTGTAAAAAATTTTTTAGAAAATATTTTCCAAAACCACTTGTTTTTCTTATTTTGAGGGAAAATGACTTCCCTAATAAGTCAAGGGAAGTCATTTTCCAAACAAAAGAGCTTATACGCGTATCTCTCTTCTTTACCTCCAACAAAATCGACACTACCAGCATAGATCATTGTTGTCTCCAAATTTAGGGCTTTGGTCTCCAAATTTAGGGCTTTCTCCCCTCTCTCTTCTCCACCTTGCAAGAATTTTAAAGGTATGTCCATAAATAATTTCTTTTGTAGTGCTTGGTAAAAAAGTTCTGTAAGTTTTTTCTTTTTTGCTTGTTTAGGTTTCTGATTTGAGGTCAATTTTGTGCAAAAAATAAAATTTAAATTTCTGATTTGAGTTCAATTTTGCTTGATTGGGTCTATTTCTTGATAAGACTTGAGTTGCTATATTAATCCTACCATTATATTTACAAGTAAAAATTGAACATAATTCCACTACACAAGGAGGAGGAGTTGGTTTCATCTTTTTGTTTTATCCCAACTTCGACTTTTGGGCAAAAAGCTTTAGTTTTTCTTCCATATTATCCAAACAATACAAACAAAAATCTATATGTTATTGGATTTGGTGGTTTAGAGTTTATGGGAGAAAAATAAAATTACCCTTTTCGTTTCTTACATAATTTTCCTATCATGTTGAATAAATTTTCTTATTTTTATTATTATTAACCCAAATAGTACTAGAAGAAAAAGATGCATTACGTAATTGTGGCATACTTAAACCAACTGTTATGATTCAATGTATTCTTTTTTTATGATTTGAATTTTGAACTTAAATTGCTTTATTTTGAGCCAGTGGTCTATCAGAAATAGCCTCTCTATTTCACATTTAAGGTAGTGGTATGAAATGCGTACAGTTACCCTCCCCATACCCCACTTAGTGTGAATATACAGTGTATGTTGTTGTTGTTGTATATAATAAATGAAATGTAACGAAATTACATTGGTCACTGCAACAGATGAGTTCGACTAACCAAGATGACGTTGATGCAATAATTGGAGTTGCAGCTATATCTGTTTTAGCTGCTGGTGTTGCAATAATTGGTGCCTACGAACATGAAAGTAGCATTCCTAGAGAACCATATGTTAATAAAGATCAAGAAAGAGAATTTTACATGAATAGTATTTTGAATGGAAGTGATGTTCACTGTGTAGGTCAGATAAGAATGAGTAAGCATGCGTTTTATGAACTATGTAATGATTTTAGAAGGAATAGTTTCTTGTGTTCAACAAAAAATATGTCTGTTCAAGAACAAGTGCTGATATTTTTAGAGATTGTTGGTTTTAATGAACGATTTCGGAAGATAGAATCAAACTTTTATAGGTCAATCGAGTCTATTCATCGATGCTTCCACACTATGCTTCAAGCAGTTTTGAAGCTCTATCTAATCCTTATAAAATCACCGGATGGAACCTTCCAACCGGAGATAATGAACAACCATCGGTATTATTTTAAGATATTTTGTTGAAAATACTACATATTATTAACTTAAGTTGTGTATAGGATTGTGTAGGAGCAATAGATGGAACACATGTGCTTGCATATGTCCCTATTGAATAACAAAATAGATTTCGTGGTCGAAAAGGTACAACAACACAAAATGTATTAGCCACCATTAACTATAATTTGAAGATCAAGTATGTGTTTGCTGGTTGGGAAGGATCTGCACATAATTCTCGCATATTAAATGATGCATTGGAGAGACCACATGGTCTTCAAATCCAACAAGGTATCTTATTCAATATAAAGTAGTTTATATGAAACGTAGGTAAACAAAGTATATTAATTAACTTTAGTTTGGCTTTGTAGATAAATACTATCCTGTAGATGCGGGATATGGACTTTGTAAAGGGTTTATTCCTCCTTATCATGGAATACGCTATCACTTGCAAGAATATAGTGACTGTCCTCCCCAAAATGAAAAAGAATTATTCAATCTTTGTCATGCATCACTGAGATCCTCAGTTGAACGTGCCTTCGTTATTCTAAAGAGACGATTTCGTGTGATTGACAATAAACTTTTTTTGGACTTTAAGACACAAGTGAATGTGGTTTTAGCGTTGTGCATTTATATAATCACATAGTTGATTTGGAGCAAAATGATATGATAATACAAGAAGTAGATGTTGAAGCAGTAATTCAACCTCAAAATGCTCAAATTACTCAAAATTCTCAAGAAAGTCAAAGCTATCAAACACAAAGAGAAAAACGTGAAGAAGCTAGACAATGGTCATAAAAAAGAGATGCAATTGCTCATGCCATATTTGTAAATTATGATAGGAGAAGGAATAAGGGACTTTAGTGTATTAAGAAACTTTAATAACTAAATAGACAATGCTGCTTGATTTTGCTTTTGATATTTTCTTATTTATTCATATTGATGTAGTAATTGGCCAGATCCTGTATGAAAGAAATACTTCTATGGCTTATTATTATTATTTTATTAGCTTTGAGTGTTCTTTTTATTACTATTTTTATTTGGTATATGTAGAGTTCACAGGTTTCTGCTAATTTGTATTTATGTTCTGTTGAGTATGAATTGTTCACGTAGTTTCTTGACTTGTAACAGTAAATCATGGGAAAAAAGGCGAGAAGCAGTTTAGGTGGTCAAAACTAATGGAATATTTGATGTTGGAGATTCTAGCCGATGAAGTAAATCAAGGGAATAAATCAACGAATCAGTTTAAGGCCAGCTCGTTTAATCGTGTTTTGAATGCCATTAATGAACAACTAGAAATAGATTGTTCATCTAAGCATATGAAGAATCATCTTAAAACAATAAGAAACACTTGGAGTACAATTCAAACTCTACCAAATAAAAGTGGTCTTGGATGGGATGACAACTTAAAGATGATTACAGCCAGTCCCGAAGTCTATGCGGTCCATATTCAAGTAAGCAATAGTTTTAGACCCTGATGTTCTCCTGTTTCTTACATTTGGGGGTCTTACCTGTGAGTCCCCCCTTTGGCTGGTGTATTGATGCCTGTTGTAGTAATAAATTAGTTATTTATGCTAAAGATTTAACAGTTATTCTTCAGATCATCTACGGATCAATACTGAGCTAAAACATGTGGATATTTTAATTAGTAACGCGATGATATATGGAAAAACTCAAAGAATTAGGATAGTAGATTAGTAGGTAGTCAAGTGTTTTGCTTCTCCATTCCCAGATTATTAGTCTTCTTCTTGTATTTTTCGTATTCTTAGATTTTTAATTCTTTTGGTTGTTCCGTTAGACTTAATTATTACATTTTCTTCTTGGTTCTTCTTGTGTGTTGTTGTTAACGTCCTTTTCATTTGTTTTGAGTTGTGGGTCTATCGGAAATAACCTCTCTTCCTTTTTAAGAAAGGAATAAGGTTTGCGTACGCACTTTCCTTCTGAGACCCTACTTGTAGGATTACATTGGGTAAGTTGTTGTTGTTGCCTTTCAGCATTCAAAACATATGGTCTCCAGCGATGGTGTACCTCAGCGACATGTGTCGAACTTATTTGATCTAAAGCTAGTAAAAATTAATTATAGTATATTTTGATATCACCGACTTGCATATCCATTTATGATTTCTTAAGAGATATGATAATATCATGATTCTCAATGACTGAGCACCTATAAGAGAATGGAGTTTAGCTGCTTGTATTATCTCCAGAATCGTAACTATGTAAAAGGATATCACATTCAGGTGTTATGAAAATAAAAGATCCACCTTTAAGCCACAACCATGCATGCATCATTTCATGAGCCAGAATTGAATCAGTCAATAACCTGAAAAAGTCTTGAGTTATAAGTAATTTTGTCTTTGGATAGAGTGAGTTATGAGTAAATTTCCCATCTAATAATTTTGCACTATGTTTGTGACCTATTTGCTTTGTTGCTTGCCATTAGTAGGTTGAGTTTAGGCCTTTGAGATTTTTGCTCACTCTTGAATCCTTCTAATGTTTCTGCGTTGATGGATTTAAGGTTAGTTTTCTTTTAAAAATCTAGTTTGAGATGTTGACCAATGATGTTTTGAATTTCGAGGTTGGCAACGCATATGGTGTGAGGCTGTATCAGTTTTTCAACCTTTTCTTCTGCATGAAGATGAAAATACATTAACCCTATATGTGATTTTGTATTGAAAGCAGGTGAAAGTTCAAAATTTTGGTGCTGGGAAGTGAAAAATGTCACAACTCATATTGCATTCATACTTGGAAATGCTTCAAAAGTTCAATATATCTTCTAGAATTTGCTCCAATTATACTTGTTATCTTTTTTGCTGGGAATATGTTGGAATTCTACTTGTTTCCTATTTAAGTACAATATATGAAACTCATTTGGGTCCTCGAGCATTTATGAAGAAGTGCAATGCTATATATTCTTCTAAACAAGTAGATAAATGAAGTTTGTGTTTTCAACTAGCCTATCCAGAACTATAGAATCTTGCTGACTTCTATTCATTTTTTTTCTCGAAATGGATTTTGTCTTGATGATATATTCTTCTGCAGAACCACTCTATCTAATCAACAAGAGGTGAAATGTAGCACACAAGGGAGCGTTTAAAGTGGAGATGTAAACCAGAAAATTGTAATGGTCAATTGATGATCTTGAAAATTGAAGACTACTATGCTATCTGTCTTTTTTTCAATACAAACAAAATATGTTGATTTCTATATATTTTATCCTTTGACTATGCCTTGTCTTTTATGATGTTTTGTCCTTTGTTTATGCCTTGTCTAGATTAATTTATATTGAGCATTATTCTATTTTGAGTCGGGGGTCTTTCGGAAACCTCTCTATCTCATTTCTAATCTTTGTATTGTAGGCACATCCCAATCATGACAAGTTCATCAATAAAAAAATTAAAATATTTGACGAAATATCTCTTGTGTGTGGAAATGATCGGGCTAGGGGAGATTGTGCTAAATCATTTGAAGATATAGATTTTGATAGTTTTTCTGAGAAAGATAATAATAATGACCTTGAAGGACCATCCATCGAAAAGGATGTGCAAGCAACCGAAGCTTCTTAAATTAAGGTAAGTCGCAAAAGAAAACGTTCTTTTGAGATGCAAGATGTCGTTGGTAATATATCAATAAAGTTTGGAGAAGTGGCAACGGCAATCGGTAGAATGGTTGATAGTCGTCTAGATGTGACAAAGTTGTATGAAGAAGTTATGGCAATGAAAGGTTATAATGAAGCGTTCTTCGGTGATGCTTTTGATTATTTGGTGCAAAGCGATACTCTAGCTAAGGCATTCATGGTAAAAAATCAAAATATTCGTAAGGTGTGGTAGGAACGATTCAAGCAACAACAGTAGTGACACCTATTGCTTGGTTTAGCTTCATAGGAATTGGAAGCAACTATTATTTGAATGCTTTTGTTTTTGATAATGTATCGTGTATTTGCTTCCAAACTTCTCTCTTTTGTGCATTTGTGGGAATTGATTAGGAAGTTTGAATTATGTAAGTAATAGTTGCTTAAATTTTAGCTTCTTGTAATATTTTGATACTCGATATTGATATTATTTGCTTTGCTTAAATTAGTTTCGACAGAATGTTGAGTTGTTTGATATACTAGTTAATTGTTCAGTAGTATTTTTCAAAAAGTATTTTTTCCTCTCACCAATCAAACAACTAAAAACATTTTTAAGAAAAATATTTTCTATTCACCAACCAAACACCATAAAATATTTTCCAGAAAATATTTTCCACCCACCAACCAAACATGAGAAAATAAGTAGAAAATCAACTTATTTTCCATGAAAATATTTTTCAAGAAAACATTTTCCATGGAAGACATTTTCCATCATACCAAACACACCCAAAATCGACACTACCAGCACAGATCATTGTTGTCTCTAAATTTAGTGCTTTTTCCCCTCTCTCTCCTCTCCTTATTGCAAGAATTTCAAAGGTATGTCCATAACTAATTTCTTTTGTGGTGCTTGGTAAAAAAGTTCTGTAATTTTTTCTTTTTTGCTTGTTTGGGTTTCTGATTTGAGACTAATTTTGTGCAAAAATTAAAATTTAAATCTCTGATTTATGTTCAATTTTGCTTGATTGGGTCTATTTCTTGATAAGAATTGAGTTTTTATATTAATACTACCATTATATTTACAAGTAAAAATTGAACATAATTTCACTACATAAGAAGGAGGAGCTGGTTTCATCTTTCTGTTTTATCCCAACTTTGACTTCGGGAAAAAAAGCTTCAATTTTTCTTCCATATTATCCTAAACAATACAAACAAAAATCTATATGTTATTGGATTTGGTGGATTAGAGTTTGTGGGAGAAAAATAAACTTACCCTTTTTCGTTTCTTACATAATTTTCCTATCATGTTGAATAAATTTTCTTATTTTTATTATTATTAACCCAAATAGTACTAGAAGAAAAAGATGCATTACGTAATTGTGGCATACTAAAACCAACTGTTATGATTCAATGTATTCTTTTTTAATGATTTGAATTTTAAACTTAAATTGCTTTATTTTGAGCCGGTGGTCTATCGAAAATAGCCTCTCTATTTCACATTTAAGGTAGTGGTATGGAATGCGTACAGTTACCCTCATCATACCCCACTTGGTGTGAATATACTATGTATATTGTTGTTGTTGTATATAATAAATGAAATGTAACGAAATTATATTGGTCACTATAACAGATGGGTTTGACTAACCAAGATGACGATGATGCTATAATTGAAGTTGCAGCCATATCTGTTTTAGCTGTCGGGGTTGCAATAATTGGTGCCTACGAACATGAAAGTAGCATTCCTAAAGAATCGTATGTTAATAAAGATCAATAAAGAGAATTTTACATGAATAGTATTTTGAATGGAAGTGATGTTCACTGTGTAGGTCAGATAAGAATGAGTAAGCATGCGTTTTATAAACTATGCAATGCTCTTAGAAGGAACAGTTTCTTGTGTTTAACCAAAAATATGTCTGTTCAAGAACAAGTGCTAATATTTTTAGAGATTCTTGATTTTAATGAACGATTTCAGAAGATTGGATCATACTTTTATAGGTCAATCGAGTCTATTCATCAATGCTTCCACATTGTGCTTCAAGCAATTTTGAAGCTCTATCCAATCCTTATAAAATCACCGGATGGAACCATCCAACCGGAGATAATGAACAAATATCGGTATTATTTTAAGATATTTTGTTTAAAATACTACATATTATTAACTTAAGTTGTGTATAGGATTGTGTAGGAGCAATAGATGGAACACATATGCTTACATCTGTCCCTATTGAATAACAAAATAGATTTTTTGGTCGAAAAGGCACAACAACACAAAATGTATTAGCCACTATTAACTTTAATTTGAAGTTCACGTATGTGCTTGCTGGTTGGGAAAGATCTGCACATAATTCTCGCATATTAAATGATGCATTGGAGAGACCACATGGTCTTCAAATCCAACAAGGTATCTTATTCAATATAAAGTAGTTTATATGAAACGTAGGTGAACAAATTATATTAATTAGCTTTAGTTTGGCTTTGTAGATAAATACTATCTTGTAGATGCGGGATATGGACTTCGTAAAGGGTTTATTCCTCCTTATCATGGAATACGCTATCACTTGCAAGAATATAGTGATTGTCCTCCCCAAAATGAAAAGAATTGTTCAATCTTCGTCATGCATCACTGAGATCCTCGGTTGAACGTGTCTTTGCTATTCTAAAGAGACGGTTTCGTATGATTTATAATGAAATTTTTTGGGACTTTAAGACACAAGTGAATGTGGTATTAACGTCGTGTATTGTACATAATCAAATAGTTGATTTGGAGCAAAATGATATGATAATACAAGAAGTAGATGTTGAAGCAGTAATTCAACCTCAAAATGCTCAAATTACTCAAAATTCTCAAGAAAGTCAAAGCTATCAAACACAAAGAGAAAGGCGTAAAGAAGCTAGACAATGGTCATCAAAAAGAGATGCAATTTCTCATGCCATATTTGTAAATTATGATAGGCGAAGGAATGAGGGACTTTAGTGTTTTAAGAAACTTTGATAGCTAAATAGACAATGCTGCTTCATTTTGCTTTTGATATTTTCTTATTTCTTCGTATTGTTGTAGTAATTGGCCAGATCCTGTATGAAAGAAATACTTCTATGGCTTATTATTATTATTTTATTAGCTTTGAGTGTTCTTTTTACTACTATTTTTATTTGGTATATGTAGAGTTCACAGGTTTCTGCTAATTTGTATTTGTGTTCTGTTGAGTATGAATTGTTCACGTAGTTTCTTGACTTGTAACAGTAAATCATGGGGAAAAAATTTGAGAAGTAGTTTAGGTGGTCAAAATAAATGGAATATTTGATGTTGGAGATTTTAGCTGATGAAGTAAAGCAAGGGGATAAATCGACGAATCAGTTTAAGTCCAGCTCGTTTAATCATGTTTCGAATTCCATTAACGAACAATTATGAATAGATTGTTCTTCTAAGCATGTGGAGAATTATCTTAAAACAATAATAAACACTTGGAGTACAATCCAAACTCTACTAAACAAAAGTGGTCTTGGATGGGATGACAGCTTGAAGATGATTACGGCCAGTCCCGAAGTCTATGCGGTCCATATTCAGGTAAGCAATAGTTTTAGACCCTGATCTTCTCCTGTTTCTTACATTTGGGGGTCTTACCTGTGAGTCCCCCCTTTGGATGGTTGATTGATGCCTGTTGTAGTAATAAATTGGTTATTTATGCTGAAGATTTAACAATTATTCTTCAGATCATCTACGGATCAATACTGAGCTAAGACATGTGGCTATTTTAATTAGTAACGCTACGATATATGGAAAAAATCAGAGAATTAGGATAGTAGATTAGTAGGTAGTCAAGTGTTTTGCTTTTCCATTCCCAGATTATTAGTCTTCTTCTTGTATTTTTCGTATTCTTAGATTTTTAATTCTTTTGGTTGTTCCGTTAGACTTAATTATTGTATTTTCTTCTTGGTTCTTCCTGTGTGTTGTTGTTAACGCCCTTTTCATCTGTTTTGAGTTGCGGGTCTATCGGAAACAACCTCTCTTCCTTTTTAAGGAAGGGATAAGGTTTGCGTACGCACTTTCCTTCTGAGACCCTACTTGTACGATTACATTGGGTACGTTATTGTTGTTGCCTTTCAGCATTCAAAACATATGGTCTCCAGCGATGGTGTGTCTCAGCGATATGTGTCGAACTTATTTGATCTAAAGCTAGTGAAAATTAATTATAGTATATTTTGATATCACCGACTTGCATATCAATTTATGATTTCTTAAGAGACATGATAATATCATGATTTTCAATGATAGAGCAGCTATGAGAGAATGGAGGTTAGCTTCTTGTATTATCTTCAGAATCGTAAATATGTAAAAGGATATCACATTCAGGTGTTATCAAAATAAAAGATCCACCTTTAAGCCGCAACCATGCATGTATCATTTCATGAGCCAGAATTGAACCAGTCAATAACCTGAAAAAGTCTTGAGTTATGAGTAAATTTGTCTTCGGATAGAGTGAGTTATGGGTAAATTTCCCATCTAATAATTTTGCACTATGTTTATGACCTATTTGCTTTGTTGCTTGCCATTAGTAGGTTGAGTTTAGGCCTTTGAGATTTTTCGCTCACTCTTGAATCCTTCTAATGTTTCTGCGTTGATGGATTTAAGGTTAGTTTTTTTTTTAAAATCTGGTTTGAGATGTTGACCAATGATGTATTGAATTTTTAGGTTGGCAACGCATATGGTGTGAGGCTATATCAGTTTTTCAACCTTATCTTTTGTACGAAGATGAAAATACATTAACCCTATATGTGATTCTTTTTTTGAAAGCAGGAGAAAGTTTAAAATTTTGGTGCTGGGAAGTGAAAAATGTCATAACACATACTGCATTCATACTCTTAACGCAAGTTTATACTTGGAGATGCTTCAAAAGTTCAAATTATCTTCTAGAATTTGCTCCAATTGTACTTGTTATCTTTTGTGCTGGGAATATGTTGGAATTCTAGTTGTTTCCTATTTAGGTACAAAAGATGAAACTCATTTGGGGTCCTCGAGCATTTATGAAGAAGTGCAATGCTATATATTCTTCTAAACAAGTAGATAAATGAAGTTTGTGTTTGCAACTAGCCTATCCAGAACTATAGAATCTTGCTGACTTCTATTCATTTTTTTTCTCGAAATGGCTTTTGTCTTGATGATATATTCTGCTGCAGGACTACTCTATCTAATCAACAAGAGGTGAAATGTAGCACACAAGGGAGCGTTTATAGTGGAGATGTAAACTAGAAAATTGTAATGGTCGATTGATGATCATGAAAATTAAAAACTACTATGTTATTTGCCTCTTCTTCAGTACAAACAAAATATGTTGATTTCTATATATTTTATCCTTTGAATATGTCTTGTCTTTTTATGAATTTTGTCCTTTGACTGTGCCTTGTCTAGATTAATTTATATTGAGCATTATTCTATTTTGAGCCGGGGGTCTTTCAGAAACCTCTCTATCTCATTTCTAATCTTTGTATTGTAGGCACATCCCAATCATGACAAGTTCATCAACAAAAAAATTAAAATATTTGACGAAATGTTTTTTTTGTGTGGAAATGATCGGGTTAGGGGAGATTGTGCTAAATCATTCGAAGATATAGATTTTGATAGTTTTTCTGAGAAAGATAATGATAATGACCTTGAAGGACCATCCATCGAAAAGGATGTGCAAGCTACCGAAGCTTCTCAAATCAAGGCAAGTCACAAAAGAAAACGTTGTTTTGAGATGCAAGATGTCGTTGGTGATATATCAATAAAGTTTAGACTAGTGACAACGACAATCGGTAGAATGGTTGATAGTCGTCTAGATGTGACAAAGTTGTATGAAGAAGTTATGGCAATGGAAGGTTATAATGAATAGTTTCTCGGTGATGCTTTTGATTATTTGTTACAAAGCGACCCTCTAGCTAAGACATTCATGGTCAAAAATCAAAATCTTCGTAAGGTGTGGTTGGAACTATTCAAGCAACAACAATAGTGACACCTATTGGTTGGTTTAGCTTCATAGGAATTGGAAGCAACTATTATTTGCACGCTTTTGTTTTTGATAATGTATTGTGTATTTACTTCTAAACTTCTCTCCATTTTTTTGTTTTTGATAATGTATCGTGTATTTGCTTCCAAACTTCTCTCTTTTGTGCATTTGTGGGAATTGATTAGGAAGTTTGAATTATGTAAGTAATAGTTGCTTAAATTTTAGCTTCTTGTAATATTTTGATACTCGATATTGATATTATTTGCTATGCTTAAATTAATTCCGACAGAATGTTGAGTTATTTGATATACTAGTTAATTGTTCAGTAGTGTTTTTCAAAAAGTATTTTTTCCTCTCACCAATCAAACAACTAAAAACATTTTTAAGAAAAATATTTTCTATTCACCATCAAATATCATAAAATATTTATCAAAAAATATTTTTCACCCACCAATCAAATATAAAAAAATAAGTAAAAATCCAACTTATTTTCCATGAAAACATTTTCATCATACCAAACACACCCCCTTCCTTCTCATTTTCAAGTTTGAATTGATTGAAGAAAAGGTTTAAAGAAGCAGAACACAGCTGAGACTAACAACAATTTCAGAGAATTTCACAAGGGTAAGTACCACTTTATTATTCTCTTACCAAATTGGTTTTCAACTTACAGGTATTTCTCTCTTCTTCTCCCATCTTGCTCTTATATCTAAATTGAGAGAATTGTTGCAGTATCTCTTCTTACATAGAAAGTTTCATGCTTTTCCTTTACCTCGTTTTATTTTGATTTATATTTTCCTGCAGATCTGAATCTCTGCAACTTCAATTTTATTTGGGTTATTTTATATTTTTGATTTGTCCACCTTCAAATTTGATTTGTTTTTCTTATATTGTTGAACTCCGATCGCGCACTTAATCTTCCTGGAAGAAAGTTTTTTCCATCTCCATCTTCGAAAGTCATGTAAAGATCTGGTTTTTTATTTATTTTCAACAAAAAAGATTAACTTCATTATATGTAAAGAAATAAGTAAAAGCTTACTGTTACTCTTAATTACATCAACTTTCCAGGTTTGTTAATTTTGTGCTTCACTGTTTCTCTTTCTCAGCTTGTCACTCTCCGTTTTGAAATTATTTTAACTTGTATTGTGAAATTAAGTCGAACTTTATTTTGGACTGCTCTATATATGTCTGTCGTGGTAGCATCTACTCATTAGTTTGCCTTTTTACTGCAGGTATGTGTCTCTTCAAAATAGTTTTACTGTTGTTTCTCTTTTTCATGATTATGTGCTTAGTCCCACGCCGACTATGGAAAGTGAGTTTGGATTCTTTATATAGTCTTGAAAAAGAGGTAACTTTTAGAGGTTGAGTTAGATAATGTTCAATGCTTTATCATCACATCAAAATCGTTCATCCCAAATATTGTTTCATATACTGTTGCGCCGCAGTCTCAGTATTGTTCTTTCTTCTTTAATCCCCTTCCAAGGGTTCCTATCAAATTAGTGACTTGAATCATCTTACAATCGGGTGAATGGTGCTTACCACCTATGCGGCCCCATCTTAATATTTTTCATGTTTCAAAAGAAAAAAATAATATTATATTACCTTTGTAAAAAAAAAAAGAACAAAATAACATTTGCATTCAAACATGAGACACCTAAGTGTGAACAGAAAAGAAAACAGAGAAAAGAGGTCACATATTTATCTCCAATTACCTTGCTTCTAGGGCAATTTCAGCATTACTATTTGTTGAACTAATCCCAACTTCTTTTTATAGACTACATATTAGTAATAATATAAATACGCCATTATTGACTTTTATGTTAAGAGAGTATGGTATGTTGTGGATTTCTGTATAGACGCATTTTCCCTTTTGGAGAGAATTTAATAGTGGAAATTTATAAAAGATTGAAATTACTACTTGCAACCACTTGGACTTTTAAAACCATTTATTAATGAAAATTGCGATACGGTGGTGGAATAGGTAAGCGTTCTGATATCATCCATGAAGTCGTCTGATTTACAAGGCAATAGCCATTAAGGACAACATTGAGTTGAATACTTTCTTCGGTACAAAAAGTGATTAGTATGAGTACCGTAGTTGGATTTCTCATAGGGAGAACAACAGAACGCATTTTAAGTAAATAAATAGATTTAACTCTGCCTCATAATTAAAACTTTCAATTAATTTTTCTCCTCAATCGGTGAAGTAGATGCTATCATTTTTTATTGACACTACTCTTTTGTTTACTCGACTACTACATGCATTGATACCGAACACTTTTGTTGACTACTTCTTGCAAATTGTCAAGTCAGTTCTGCTGTTACTACTTAAAACGTTCACCGTCTTGTATAATCTGTTTCCTCCCGTGACCCAAATGACAAATTATTTGTTTTGATAAGAGTATCATCCAGCTTAAGGAACTAATATGTATTTTTCCTCTGCGACTTATTGAGATCTGTAAATAATAGAAGTGGTTTTTGTGGAGCGATATTTATCCAAATTGTAAGTGGGGTTGTGAGATCATTTCCTCGCACCTGACCGTGATTTTTTCTTAGTATTGAAACTCGAGATTCAAAATGCAAGTGGTTTGTTGTTTCTATATATCTCAAGACATCTCTATGTATTGAGAGTCTCTATTTTCTTATGATTGTTGTATCTCTAGCTTTCTAAAGAATAAGAAAACAAAAATAGTAGCTGAGTAGTATGCAGTTGTGCCTACCACTTTTTGGCTAAAAAAGAACAATTGATGCCTCATTTCAGCAATGCTGCGTTCTGGTTTGGTCAAAGGTAATAGGGACTTAGTAGTGCCTTAAAATCGTTTGCTCTATCACCTTATACTTTCTTGTTTTGTGTTTATGGAGTATTATTTTTGGCTGTCTCTTTGATTCGGGACAAAGTCAAGCAGATACACATGATAAGGAAAGACCCCCATTTCATAGCACTTGGCTAGAGTCGAGAATATATCAGAAACAATCATAAAATAAAGTAAGTTTGTATATTCTACAACTATTGTAAAGTTAACTTTTTGGAGCTTTTGTTTCAGATTCCCAAGTGAAGGCAGCCTGATACAACATTGTCTACTTGAACGCTATCACTATAAAATTAAACTGGAGTCTGTTGAAACTCCCTTATGCGTCCAAATAAAATTTTGAAATCGAGGCATAGTCACTGTTCCTGTTGCAAGTAGTTGCTAAAACAATACTCTTTGTCCGCTTTGCAATTCATTTATGCTCAATTTGTTTGTAAGAATATATCCTTTAAGCCTTTCATAGTTGTAAGATTATTGAGTTGAAATTTGAAAAGAAACATCAATTGCCAGAACACCTGACAAATTTATTTTTAAATGCTAAAGGAAGGATATGTAATTCATCTGCTAGCATATTAGAGCCAACTCATTCTCTAGCCTTGTAATTTTTCACTGTCCTTCCATTTCAGTCTCTTTTCTTTTCTTGTAAATATACATGTTTGGTTTCTTCTGCATTGGTTGAGCATAAATAAATGCTTTTAGATTGAAACTAAACACCACAAAGAAAGCAAAATGTAGCACATATAAATAGTTTAGGATATAGATAAGCAAGGTAAATAATGAAGTCACAACTGTAAACAAATGATTGCTAATCATTTAATATTTATGTGCATATGCATTTAGAACACAAAAATCTTACGTTGGGCCCGTGCGCACGGCCATTACTACCTAGTATAATAAGAGATAGTTGACCGGTTGAAGCAGGCAGGAGGTCGACATGTCTTCTTCATCTGCTTTAACTGTAATTTTTTTATTTTATTTTTAATTAATTATTATAAGTTATTTATATATTAGAAAATTAATAATATGTCACACCCCTAGCTCAGAATGAGCGGACAAGAACCATATAAGTATGTATTGTACAACTGACATATATTTTAGCTAAGATTAGTTACTAATTCTAAACAATTATAAAGGCCTATGTAAATGTACAATTTCGGCTCATTTAATTCAATTGATATAGACTAGTAAAACTATGACCATGTGTGACAACTTAACTGTCTACAAAGCTTCTAAGAGAAACTATAACTGTGCCAGGGAAGGTGGCCGGGACAGGGCCCTGACACACCCAAACTATAACCAAGGACATGATTAAATAGTACTAGACATTTATTAGCTCCAAGTAAGAGAGGAGCTCACCGACTGCTTTGCTGAATACGGACAAGTGCCTAGTATAGAAATCTGCTCATCGATGTATCTGATCCTGTATTTACAGAAATGCAGTACCCTCGAATGTAGGGACGTTAGTGCACATAAAATATGTACTAGTATGTAAAGCAAACAAAATAACAAGTAGACGTATAAGGATGCTTAATGAATCAAACAATAGAATGAGCAACTGCGGATGACTGAATACTGAACCTCTTATATGAAACTATAACTTATGAGAGGACGGGTGACAAATACACTATATAATACTATTACCTGTGCATTTACCTTGTTAAGTTATCACATAACCACTTATGAATAAATCGTCATTATTAAAGGCCTAATAATTTGCCTAAGTGACGTCCTGTGCCTACTTTCAATACAGATAATCATATGATGGCCCACCAAGGAAATTTTATGTCAAGTGTACCACATGTGTTACCCAAATACTCCTGACTATAATTTTATACATATAACTGTAATCGAGGTCTGATACCGGGTACATCCCTCCTTGAGGCTCATTATGAGGGTCTGCCCGCAGGCCATATGTGCCATATATTGGCTCGAGTCAGGGAAACTAGTCCAACTGATTCCAAATGCAAATGATGCCACAAGGGCAGGTATGCCACACATTCGGGCTCACTATAGTGGTTTGGTCTCAATTCTATGCACAGAATTACGTCGTGCGTGTGCTAAGCCAAACCTATGATACCCTCCCGTTGCTAACTTTTATCAAACAGTGCTTTGTAGGCCTATGCAAGTATATATTACGACAAATACTGATTAGTTATTCGAGTAATGCTTTTCATATACAATTGACTTCTTTGATAGTATCGAACTATTACAACGCTTGTACTTTATATCATCATATGACTATATCACTATGTGACCTAAAATATTAGTGCGACTATAGTATGACCATTTATTCTGATTAGTAGGATATGACGATATACTAAGTGACTTCTAAGAATTCCTAATGAGTACAAACAAGCTCTATAGATACTTGACTTGGCGGGAGTAGTACAAATGTTTTGACCTCAACAAATTGACGTAAGAAGCATGAATTTGCGTAATTTCAAATGAAAAGAATATGTGGTCAAATGATCGGCATATAGAAATCGAAAAATCTATTCACATATATCAAGTAGACTATCTCGGCTATTTTAGGAGGAATAAATAACTACAGGTCGTGCCTTTGAGGCGAAGGAGGTTTTAGCTTTACATACCTCAATTTTTGATTCCGCAATATACAACGGGCTGCCCCTTTATCTTACAATAGGAACTCTCGAGGACTTCATACATAAAGTAGATTTGCGGATTCCAAATGACTCCAAAGATTTAATCTACATAGCCACAATGTATTCACGTCATACTCGACTATGAAATTAAATAGTTGGATCACTATGCCATTTTATCGAACGCCTAGTGGACATAAAGCTCCACAACCCTCAACAATGGTGCTTAAAAAATTAACAACTCTTATCCTTAATAAAGAAAATTCTACAAACATATTTATATATGGAACAACTTACTTCACTGTCAAATAGTTCACCCGATACATAATTCCATCGATTCTATTCAATTTCAAATTTTTTCCTTTTTTTTTCACGAACCATAACTAATATAACCTACTTCAAGAGTTAATAAAACTCAAACCAAATATCTCTAATACTCATCTATAATCATATTTAAGAGCGGAATAAAGAATTTACCTTTGAGGATTTTCAATCCTAAGTTTAAACTTCAAAGTAATGCTTAAACTTCCGTAAAAGTTATCGCCACTTTTAATTGAAAAAGGATTCCATCTCGATGCAAGCTTCTACATCTAGCCAAGAATATTTCTCTACTTCACTAACTCGCCCCAAAAAAATTAAACCGCATAGTTGTTGTTGTCGCAACACAGAGAAAGAAAAAGAGATGAAGGCTGAAGCTTCTGAAAATGACCAAATCAACCCCACTAATATCTTAGTATTCATGAATATGTGGCTCTAATAATGCCACGTATTTTGTCAATACTTGGATAAAGACACACATTAAATTTGTTAAACAAAGACACACTTTGGCATCTTTATTTATTTTTTCAAAAAAAGAGTACATCAACTTATACTATTTCTTTTTTTTTTTTAAGCCACTACTTGTATTAACTTGGCTCATAATCACTTATAATCACATATTGACAATACTTGAAATACATTATAATTCTCCTTCAACTATAATTCTCCTTAAACTATATGTACCACATCACTCTCTATAGATTAGGAGTTATACTTATTCAAAAATTTCCTAAGGTGTTACATAATATTTGATAAAAAATGTAAAATAGACATTTATGACATATCTGCTTCAATTGCTTCAATCGTAATTTTACTATATCACCCCTAATTAATTATTGTGTTCCTAATTAAATATTATAAGTCATTTAAGTATTACAAAATTAATAATATCTAATTAGAAGAAAGGTAAAATAGACATTTATGACTGTTTCAGTTGCTTCAACCATAATTTTACTGTATCAGCAAAGCAGACACGAGGTTGACATATCTGCTTCAGCTGCTTCAACTGTAATTTTACTATATCATCCCTAATTAATTATTATAAGTCGTTATGTACTAAAAAATTAATAATATTTAATAAAAAATTAAAATAAACATTTATGACGTGTTTGCTTCAGCTGCTTCAATCGTAATTTTACTATATCACCCCTAATTAATTATTATATCTTTAATTAAATATTATAAATCATTTACATATTAAAAAATTAATAACATTTAATTAGAAAAAAGTAAAATAGACATTTATGACTGTTTCAGCTGCTTCAATCATAATTTTACCGTGCCATCATTAATTAATTATTATACAAGTATTTTTATAGTAATTTTGCTATGTTGCTTCTAATTAGTTATTACAAGCCACTTAAGACATGTGTGCTTCATTTCTTTTATCGTGATTTTACTATATCACTCCTAATTAATTATTGTGATCGTTTGAGTATTGAAAAATTAATAATATTTTACAAAAAAGATAAAAGAGACCAAAAATGATATGTCAACATAAAAAATTTGATTGATTATCAAAATTATATTAGTGCACATAAATTGGGATTGGACAGAGCGAGACATAAAATAACATATATGTTTTGAAAATGAAATTAAAAGTATTATAAATCACAATAATTAAGATTGTAAAAAAAATTGACTTACTGTCGAAATTTTATCTTCGCCACATAAATTGAGACAGGGAGAATATTCATATATTATTGTAAAATAATGTAAAAGACATTGTAAATCACATTATTAACAACTTAAAAAAATTTAAAAATATAAAATATTTGGCTGACTCTCGAAATTATACTAGCATCATTTAAATTAAAATAAAAAAAATAATAAATCACAATAATTAAAATATAAATTATTTTAATAATTTAAATTAAGATTAAAAATAACATATATTGGGACCGTGCTGGAACAGGCCATCGATATCTAGTCTTACAAAGATACGCAGTTAGCAGGGGCTTTGAGCTAAAAGTGACAAAAGAGTTTGAAAATGAGGTGTAGCTGATACAAGTCTTAATAATTGAGTGTAGGTAACAATTACTTTATTATGGATTAAGAAAGTTGGGGAAGTTTGAAAATAACCCACAAGTTTTATAATTTACAATTTTATCTAAATGTTAGTTAATATAATAGAAAATAGAGGGAAGAAAGGCGTGTTTCTCTCTCTTCTCATTCGTTGTTGTTTTCTCCCTCTTTATGATTATTGTTGTTCATTGTTGCTGCTGCTTTATTCATTATCTTCTGCTTCATTATCATCATTTTCTTCTTCTTCTTCTTGTCGATCATTATTGTTGTTGTTGTTGTTGTTACTGCTACTGCTGCTATCTGACCAATTTCTTAGGTCAAATTTTATTTCCTACATCATTTTCCACTTTGGCATTACTTCATAGGTGACTTTAGTAAGTAAAATTATGATTTTTATTTGAATTTGTCATCTGGGTACACAGTTACTGTTGTTTTTCCAACAATGGATAGAACCCGATCATGAATCCAACATAAGTGCCCACAATTTAAACAGATCACTCATCTGGTGCATCGGATGAGTAATCTGTTGCAAAGGAAGATTTATTTGCTAGATTTATATTTATGGTTCTATAGTGCCGTAACATGAATCGAACAGATGAGTAATCTATTGCAACAGAAGAGTTATCTGTTGCAATAGACTTATTATCTGTTGCATCAAACTTATTATTTATTGCATAAGACTGATTATCTGTTGCAACAGATGAGTAATCTATTTGGAACACTACAAATCAACCCCTGCCATATACCTAGCATATAACCAATATGTTTCAACTCTTGCTATTGCTACTGGGATTCAAAATTATTCCTTACGTTCAATCGTCGACATGGTTGTTGAGAAGATAATAGACAGAATGAAAATTAAATATGAATTAAAATGTCAAAGTTGATCAATAGACTAGTCTGTTGCAACAGACTAGTTATCTGTTGCAACAAACTTATTATCTATTGCATGAAA
>NC_061113.1:43603946-43604878 GCF_002878395.1 Capsicum annuum | reverse complement strand
ACAGACTAGTTATCTGTTGCAACAAACTTATTATCTATTGCATGAAAGTGACTATCTGTTGCAACAGACTGATTATATATTGCATTAGACTGTTTATCTATTGCAACAGATTAGTAATCTATTTGGAACAACACAAATCAGCCCCTGCCACAAACCCAACAGATAACCAATATGTTTCAACTCTTGCTATTGCTACTGGATTCAAAATTATTCCTCACGTCCATCGTCTAATCGTTGATATGTTTGTTGAGAAGATAATAGACAGAATGAAAATTAAATACTCCCTTCATTTAAAAAAGAATGACCTACTTTGACTTGACACAAAGTTTAAAAAAACAAAGAAGACTTTTGAATTTTGTGGCCATAAATTAAAGTTGTGTCAAATGTACCTAAATGCTCTTTAATATTGTGGTCCTAAACATGCCATGTGAAAAGTTGAAATTAAAGTATTGCCAAAAAAGAAAAAGGGTCATTCTTTTCGAAATGAACTAAAAAGGAAAGTAGGTCATTCTTTTTGAAACTAACGGAGTATGAATTAAGACGTCAAAGCTGATAAAACATATTTTTTTATTAAATAAAAACAAATAAAAATACATAGACTAAAAGACAAAAAAATAATAGAAAAAATACTCAATTACCCCCCTGAACTATACCCAATAGGGCTATGTCACACCTTAACTTAAAGGGGGTCCTATTACCCCCCTGAACTAATTAAAAGTGGGTTTTTCACCCCTTTAGTGCCTATGTGGCACATACGTGGCACACATGTGTGCCTACGTAGACACTTCAGTGTGTTGTGCCATGTAAGTGCCACGTATGTTCCACATAGGCACCAAGGGGGTGAAAATTCCACTTTTAATTAGTTCAGGGGAGTAATAGGACCCCCTTTAAGTTGAGGTGTGGCATAGCCCTTTTGGGTATAGTTCAGGGGG
>NC_061113.1:43591080-43603846 GCF_002878395.1 Capsicum annuum | reverse complement strand
AAACATGCCATGTGGAAAGTTGAAATTAAAGTATTGCCAAAAAAGGAAAAAGGTCATTCTTTTCGAAATGAACTCAAAAGGAAAGTAGGTCATTCTTTTTGAAACTAAAGGAGTATGAATTAAGATGTCAAAGCCGATCAAACATATTTTTTTATTAAACAAAAATAAATAAAAATACATAGACTAAAAGACAAAAAAATAATAGAAAAAATACTCAATTACCCCCCTGAACTATACCCAATAGGGCTATGTCACACCTCAACTTAAAGGGGGTCCTATTACCCTCCTGAACTAATTAAAAGTGGATTTTTCACCCCTTTAGTGCCTATGTGGCACATACGTGGCACATACATGGCACACATGTGTGCCTACGTAGACACTTTAGTGTGTTGTGCCACGTAAGTGCCACGTATGTTCCACATAGGCACCAAGGGGGTGAAAATTCCACTTTTAATTAGTTTAGGGGAGTAATAGGACCCCTTTAAATTGAGCTGTGGCATATCCCTTTTGGGTAGAGTTCAGGGGGGGTAGTTGGTTATTATCTCAAAATAATCTAATTATTATTACTATTATTGTTATTATTATTATTATTATTATTACTATTACTATTACTATTACTACTACTATTATTATTATTATTATTATTATTATTATTATTATCGCCAGCCAATCAATCTTCAACCGATAGCATCAAGTGTTGGAGAAAAGATCTCAAGCTCACTCAAGAACAAAATATTAGAAAGGAAAAAGAAAAGCTACCAGAATGGCAGAAAGTTCTCTGGAATTGCAAGACTCTTTTTTCTGTCTATCATTCATCAGTTCTAAGCCCTTATAAATAGCTTACAACTCAACTAAAGATGCAAAAATAAAGGGCACTAACTCAATCGTGCTTTTAACTAACAAGAGAAACTTAAGGACTAAACAACAACTAGCCTAGACTAAGTCAAAATAATAAAATACTGAAAGAAAGTTGCAGTAACTTTTCTTCCTTTTTTTGAATCACTTATTCAATATTTCCCTTTGATTCAAAATCACTAACACCAAGCAATGATTTGAAGTTGACATACTTCTAATAGAGCAATGCTTTTGTGAATATATCTGCTACTTATTCATTGGTGCTGCGAAACTTTATTATGATTTTTTCCCCACCAGCTCACGAATAAAATGGAAGCGAATGTTAATGTGTTTTGTTCTTTTATGAAATGCAGGATTCCTAGTCATTGCAATTGTGGACTTATTGTCGCAATAAATTTCTGTTGCTTTCGCTTGCTTCTGGTTAAGATCGGTCAAAATTCTCCTAAGCCAAATGCATTGACAAGCTGAAGAAGTTGCTACGATATACTCTGCCTCTGAAGTCGATAATGTCGTTGTTGCTTATTTCTTAGAACTCTATGTTATTACGCGTGATCCAAGATTGAAAGTGTTGCCCGATGTGCTTTTTATATCATCCATCGAGCCTCCCCAATCACTATCAGTATAGCCTACCAATCTAAAATTTGAAACATAAGAGTACCAAATACCATGTTCCAGTGTTCCAGTAATATAATGTAGAATCCTTTTTGCAGCTCCAAATGATGCTTCGATGGATTGCTCATAAACCTTGAAACAACACCATAAAAGTATGAAATATCTGGATGAGTATGAGACAAATAAATCAAACCTCCAATCAGACTTCTAAAACTTCTTGCATTGGCTTGCCCAGTACCATCTTCCTGCTGTAGTTTTTCATTTATATTCATGGGTGTTGCTGCAAATTTATAATAACCTTAAGCCCAAGGAAGTAATACAACAAACCCAAATCTGTTATCTCAAATTTACTCATCATACTAGAATTAAATTCAGCCACAATAGAGTGAGGTGAACCCATATAAATTATATCATCAAAATAGAGGCATACAACAAGAAGATCATTGTTACCTCACTTTTTTAAGTACAGAGTAGGATCACTTTCACTCCTTTCAAACCCATTTTGAACAAAATAAGAATTAATTTTGCTATACCAAGCGTGTGGCATTTGTTTCAACCCATAAAGTGCCTTCCTCAGCTGGTACCTTTTCCTCTTGTCCACTGATTTCGAAACCGTGAGGTTGTGAGGTTGATCGACATAAACCTCCTCTTCCATTTTACCATTCAAGAATGCTGACTTAACATCAAGTTGATAAAGTGACTATTTTAGTTGAGCAGCTAAGGCAAAAATTGTTCTTACCATTTCAAATTGAGCAACAGGGGAAAAAGTCTCTTCAAAATCAATGCCCTGCTGCTGCGAGTATCCCTTTACGACAAGTCTTGCCTTGTATTTCTGTACACTTCCATCTGCATGATACTTTGTTTTGAATATCCATTTTAAGCCAACAACATTCTTTTCTTTTGGCAAGTCGGTGAGATGCCAAGTTTTATTTCTTTCTATTGCCACTATGTAACGGCCCAAAATCTCATCCCAAGACGTCACACAGTGCTTAAGGGTACAAGTAGCCCCAAGCTAACCCTTCAAGCTGCTACTAAGTCTAGAAATTACTTTAAAATAAATGAATTAAGTAGTAACTCTATATCATGTCAAATTTAGGCTAAAATAACTTTAAAACATCATTTGGATAACAAATACTGAAAATCTGGAAACTCCAACTAATAGTCCGATAAGCCTCTACTTACTAAAGAACTAGAGAGTCATTGGGACAAACCCCCAACTGACTCGAGCTGAACTGAAAACAATAAATGACTGCTATCAAGATTGAAAAACAGAGAAAAAAGGGGGTGCATGTAATGTAGCACATAGACATATATGTGGATTAGTACTTTGAGGATGTACTGAGTATATGGAGGTGTATTCAATAAGTAAACATTATCATTACTCTTTATAAAACCATGCATGCTGATATAAATAACTCACATAGCTTGAATAAATTAGAAATCTAAATCTCATAAATCATGAATAATGAAACATGTAGCATAAATCTCGTGAGTCATTATACCTAGTTTTAAAATCTGTATTCTCCTCTTATTCTCAAAGTTTGTAGCAAAAGGAATCTTAAAAACAATAACTTTCAAAACTTATGCTTTTATCTTGAGGAGAATTGGACTTTAGGAACTCAAGGACTTGGGAACTTTAGGACTATAAAGCTTTGGAGACTTGGAGACTCTGGGAACTTGGGTGTTTCTTCTAACCGACATAAACCATGTGAGCTGACATAGAGTCCAACATCTTGCCCACTTTGGGGAGAGATGTTCTACCCTTGCCATCAAAATAGAACCTTAATTTTAGTGATCACTATCTTAACCCACTTGGGATAAATCATAATCCTATGGTGGCTCGTAGTTTTAGGGTATGAGACCTTGGAATCAAGCCCAACTCGGTGCTAAATACTACTCCCATACTTAGGCTCAGAACTTTTAGGAAATCCACCTTAAAATAGTACAAGGATGTATAGAGGAAGCCAATTATACTTCTCTTTACTTTAAATCAAAAATACTGCGGATTCCTATTTTAGCTTAGGATTCAAAGATCAACTTTCTTCCTTGAAACTTGGTAAACAATCATCAAGGAGGCTTAAAATCATGATCTTCTTAAAATATCAAGGCTAAATCTTAGGGCTTAAAGCCCATGTTTCAAACTTATGTAAAAACATCAAAAGGTTCATGCTTGATAATGTGGTTGAGGAGGGCCTTGCTGTTGAATAAGTGATTAAAAAAATGAAGAAATGTTACTGCAACTTTCTTTTAGTATTTTAATATTTTGATTTAGTCTAGGCTAGTGGTTGTTTAGTTCTTAAGTTTCTCTTGTTAGTTGAAAGCACTATTGAGTTAGTGCCCTTTATTTTGCATCTTTAGTTGAGTTGTAAGCTATTTATAAGGGTTTATCACTGATAAATGATATATAGAAAAAAGAGTTTTGCAATTCCAGAGAACTCTCTGCCATTCTGATAGCTTTTTTTTTTCTTTCTAATATTTTGTTCTTGAGTAAGCTTGAGATCTTTTCTCCAACATCTATGGTATTAGCGTTAGGTTTAGATTGAGGTGATCTATTAACAGAAAAAAAACATAACTTCCAATAGAAATTTATTAAACATATCTTAGCTTTCCATCCCTATTTTCACAGGACAAAGTTATCAGTTCTGGAGCATCAAGATGAAGAATTTGTTTAAGTCACAAGATCTTTGGGACTTGATTGAGACAGGGTATGTAGATCTGGATGAGGAGCAGCGGCTGAAAAAAACAAAAATAAGGACGCAAAGGCATTGTTCTTCCTTCAACAGGCAGTCCATGAGATGGTGTTTTCCCGAATTGCAACAGCTACCACTTCAAGGCAAGCATGGAGAATTTTACAAATTGAATTTCAAGGCTCCTTAAAGGTAATAGTAGTAAAACTCCAAACTCTTCAGTATAAGTTTGAAGCTTTAATCATGAAAGAAAATGAATCTGTGCAAGATTTCTTATCTATAGCAATGGCTATTATTAGTCAAATGAGATCATATGAAGACCAAATAATTAATCAAACCATTGTTGAAAATTTTTTGAGTAGTTTAACTCCTAAGTTTGATCATGTTATGGCTGCAATTGAGGAGTCCAAAGATTTTTCAAATATTTCATTTAATGAATTAATGGGTTCTTTGTAAGCCCACAAGGCAATGATAAATAGTCAACAAAAAAATAGAAAGAAAAAATATTTCAATCAAAGGTGGAGGTACCCAATTCAAGAGAGCATGATAAGGCAGCAATAGAAAGAGAACGAGACAGAGGTGCATTTATGGAAATAGCTGAGGTCGAGGCTGGGGCTGAGGCTTTGAACAAAGGAAATTTAATGATCAAAGGTTCAATAGAATCAAAAAGCAATGTTATCCTTGCAAGAGGTTTGGGCGTGTTCAAGCAGATTGCTGGTACAAGGAGAAACAACCGAATTATGTCGAGACAAATAATGAAGAAATTAAGTTATTCATGGCTTATTGTGATACTAATGAGTAAGATCTCACCAAGTTTGTAATGCCCTGAAATCTCATCCTAAGACGTCACACGGTGCTTAAGGCTACAAGTAGCCCCAAGCTAACCCTTCGAGCCCGCTACTAAGTCTAGAACTTACTTTTAAACAAATGAATTAAGTAGTAACTCTATATCATGTCAAATTTGGGCTAAAATAACTGAAATACACCATTTGGATAACA
Source organism: Capsicum annuum (assembly GCF_002878395.1). NCBI lineage: Eukaryota > Viridiplantae > Streptophyta > Magnoliopsida > Solanales > Solanaceae > Capsicum > Capsicum annuum. The sequence continues at coordinate 43,598,693 of NC_061113.1, read as the reverse complement.
AATGCTTAAAATCTAAAAACTCCAACTGATAGTCCAACAATCCTTTACTTACTAAAGAACTAGAGAGTCATTGGATAAACCCCCAACTGACTCAAGCTGAACTGAAAATATTAAATGACTGCTATCAAGACTAAAAATTAGAGAAAAAGGTCCTCGAACCATGAGGACTCACCAACTGCGGAAGTGTAGATGAAGGTACTCGAAGATTACTATCGCTGTTGAGACTGAGCACCTGAACCTACATTATGAGACAATGTAGCACATAGACATATATGTGGATCAATACTTTGAGGACATACTGAGTATATGGGGTTGTATGCAATAAGTAAACATCATCATTACTTTTTATAAAATCATATATGTTGATATAAATGACTCACATAGCTTGAATAAATCTGAAATCTAAATCTCATAAATCATGAATAATGAAACATGTAGCATAAATCTCGTGAGTCATTATACCTAGTTCTAAAATCTGTATTCTCTTCTTATTCTCAAAGCTTGTAGCAAAAGGAATCTTAAAAAAAAAAATAACTTTCAAAACTTATGCTTTTATCTTAAGGAGAATAGGACCTTGGGAACTCAAGGACTTGGGAAATTTAGGACTATAAAGCTTTGGAAACTTGGAAACTCTAGGAACTTAGGAGTTTCTTTTAACCGACATAAACCATGTGAGCTGACATGGAGTCCAACATCTTGCTCACGTTTAGGAGAGCTATTCTACCCTTGCCGTCGGAATAAAATCTTAACTTTAGTGATCACTATCTTAACCCACTTGGGGTAAATCATAATCCTACGGTGGCTCATAGTTCTGAGGCATGAGACCTTGGAATCAAGCCCAACTTGATGCTAAATACTACTCCCATACTTAGGCTCAAAACTTTTAGGGAATCCACATTAAAATAGTACAAAGATGTATAGAGGAAGCCAATTATACTTCTCTTTGCTTTAAATCTTAAATACTACGGATTCTTATTTTAGCTTAGGACTCAAAGATCAACTTTCTTCCTTGAAACTTGGTAAACAATCATCAAGGAGGCTTAAAATCATGATCTTCTTAAAATATCAAGGCTAAATCTTAGGGCTTATAGCCTATGTTTCAAACTTATGTTAAAACACCAAAAGGTTCATGCTTGATAATGTAATTCTTGGTAAATCAACTCAAAATTTGGAAAAAAATATGATCATGCACATAAATATTTGAAAGTAGACATGTAACTCAATATCCAAATCACTTAAGGTCTCAAAATCATGTAATTAGCAACATAGGGTATAAACCCTAACTTAAATTTCATAGAAATCATATCAAAATTCAGAAATTTGTAAGTTAAAGTAAGTTTTTGGGCACAAGGATGGAAGATTTATCCTTGTTCAATACCCCACATACCTTATTTGGCTTGATTCAATAGAAAAAGTTAACTTTTGAAGCCTTGAGAATGTTCTTGGAGGCTTTTCTTGAAGGTTCTTGAATGGTGATGTTTTAATTCTTGAATTTTCTTGAAGAAAGATTTGAACCTTGGTTTTGAGGATTGATCTTGAGAGGAACCCTAATTAAATCAAAGAAAGGCCCAGTTATCCTCCATGTGACAGGTTTGATTTTTGCTTTTTTGAAAGGAACCCTAATACCTTATTTAGCTCTATACATGCTCAGCAGATCGAGGCAGAAAAGATAAAGGAGAGAGAGAGATTACGAGGGCATAAGAGGGATAGATTGAAGCAGTCTGAGTTTGGTCAGCCTAGATTTCTTGGAGGGAACCGCCCACAATTTCAGAATCATTCGGGTATGATAGTGCCTTCATCAGCCAGTGCTCCCACACCCAAAACCAGGCAGGAATAGTGGGGTAAGTCTTCTATGTTCAAGTCTCAGAATAGTGTGAGCGGTGGACCCATTTATCCTCAATGTGCTAAGTGTGGTAGAACCCATCCCGGAGAGTGCTTGATCGAGCAGAAGGATTGTTTTGGTTGTGGTAAGTTAGACCATAGACTTAGAGAGTGTCCTCATGCTAGGCAGGGGAGCCGAGATATTCGACCCCAGACTCAGGCTACCATTGCATCAACTTCTTTAACTCGTACAGCCCCTCCTCTGGGTTCTTCATCCAGCACTGCTGGCAGTCAGTGCCAGAATCAATTCTATGCTTTTTCATCCCGCCAGGAGCAGAAGGATTTACCGGATGTTATTACTGGTACGCTTTATGTCTTTTATTTTGATGTGTATGTATTGTTGGACCCTGAGTCAATTTTATCTTATATGACTCCGTTAGTTGCAGTGAATTTTGAGATAAGTTCTGAAAAGATCCGTGAACCTATCCTGGTTTCTACCCTAGTAGGAGAGTCAATTATTGCTAAGCAAGTTTACAAAAAGTGTCCTATTACTGTTCTTTATAAGGTCATATTTACAGATTTTATAGAGTAAGATATGGTCAATTTTGATCTTATTCTGGGTATGGATTTGCTTCATTCCTGTTATGCATCTATAGATTGTCGCACCTGCGTGGTTAAGTTTCAATTCCCAGATGAGCCAGTCTTTGAGTGGTTCAGAAATTTTGTATCTCCCAAGAGTCATTTTATATCTTACCTTAAGGCCAGAAAGTTGATTTCCAAAAGTTGCATTTATCATTTAGTTTAAGTTAAAGACACTAAGTCTGAGACTCCAATAATTCAGTCAGTCAATATAGTTAATGAGTTTCCGAATGTGTTTTCAGAAGATCTCCCAGGGGTACCTCCCGATAGGGAAATAGAGTTCGGTATTGACCTTCTTCCCGATACACAACCTATTTTTATCCTTCATTACCGTATGAAACCCGCAGAACTTAAGAAGTTGAAAGAACAACTTAAAGATCTTCTATATAAAGGTTTCATAAGACCCAGTGTTTCTCCATGGGGTGCACCTGTCCTGTTCGTGCAAAAAAAATGCTTCTTTGCGTATGTGCATTGACTATCATCATCTTAATAAGGTCCAGTCAAGAAAAAATACCCTCTTCCTAAAATTGATGACCTATTTTATCAATTGTAAGGTGCAAGTTATTTCTCAAAGATAGACCTTAGATCTGGCTATCATCAGCCTAAAGTAAGGGAGTGTGATATTCCAAATACAGCCTTTCGAACTCGTTATGGTCATTTTGAGTTTTTATTCATGTCTTTCGGGCTAACCAATGCTCCAACAGATTTCATGGACCTCATGAATCGAGTGTTCAAACAGTATCTTGATATGTTTGTCATAGTGTTCGTAGATGATATCCTTGTTTTCTACCGTAGTGAGGATGACCATGCAACTCATCTTAAAATTGTCTTGTAAACTCTTCGAGATCATCAATTGTTCGCCAAATTCAGCAAGCGTGAGTTTTGGCTAAGGTTAGTAGCCTTTCTCGGTCATATTATTTTAGCCGAAGGCATTAGAGTTGATCCCCAACAGATAGAAGCCGTAATAAATTGGCCTAGACCTATCTCTCCATCAGACATTAAAAGTTTATTAAGTCTAGCTGGCTATTACCGTCTTTTTGTTGAAGGTTTCTAATCTATTGCGTCTCCCATGACCCGATTGACCCAAAAAAAAGTTAATTTTCTATGGTCAGATTCCTGCGAGAAGAGTTTTCTGGAGTTGAAGGCTCGACTTACTTCAGCCCCAGTGTTAACATTGCCCGCTGGTACGAATGGTTTTGTGGTGTATTGTGATGCCTCTAGAGTTGGTTTGGGTTGTGTGTTGATGCAGAGAGGTAAGGTTATAGCCTATGCCTCTAGACAGTTCAAGCCACATGAAAAAATTACCCAACCCATGATCTTGTATTAGCTATTGTGGATTTTTCCTTGAAAATTCGGAGACACTATCTGTATGGTGTTCATGTTGATGTGTTTACAGACCACAAAAGCCTGCAGTATATGTTTACTCAGAGGGAGTTAAATCTTCGTCAGAGAAAGTGGTTAGAGTTGCTAAAATATTATGATATGAGCGTGTTGTATCATCCGGGCAAGTCCAATGTAGTGGCAAATGCCCTTAGTAGGTTGTATATGGGCAGTGTTTCTCACGTGGAGAAAGATAAAGAAAGAAGTAGCTCATGAAGTGCATCGTTTGGATAGATTGGATGTTAGATTGCTTGATTCAACTGAGGGGAATGTTTGGGTTTAGAGTAGTTCTGAATCCTCGATAGTTTTGGAAGTAAAGAAAAAACAGGACATGGATTCTAATTTGGTCAAACTAAAAGAGTCGGTTAAAGAACAAAATGTAGAGGTTTTCTGTCAAGGGGGAGATGACGTGTTGAGATTTCAAGATAGATTGTGTGTTCCTTGTGTTGATGATTTGAGGTAGAGAATTATGGCTAAAGTGCATGGCGCACGATATTCTATTTATCCTGGTGCTACCAAGATGTACCGCGACTTTCGGGAAATCTGTTGGTGGAGTGGTATGAAGAAATGCATAGCAGAGTTTATGGCAAAGTGCGCAACTTGCCAACAAGTTAAGGTAGAGCACCAAAGACCTAGTGGTGCAATGCAAGAGTTTGGTATCCCCACTTCGAAGTGGGAAGATATGAATATGGATTTTGTGACTGGTTTACACCTTTCGCGTTGTCATCATGATTTGATTTGTGTTGTTGTAGACAGGTTTTCTAAGTCAGCGCATTTCCTGCCAGTGCACACATCTTATATAGCTGAGGATTATGCTAAGTTGTATATCCGAGAGTTAGTTAGACTGAATGAAGTTCCCTTGTCTATCATCTCATATAGGGGTACTCAGTTTACTTCCCATTTTGGAGAGCTTTTCAAAAGGTTCTTGGTACCCAAGTTCACCTTAGTTCTTCTTTTCATCCACAGATAGATGGTCGGGCAGAGAGGACCATCCAAAATCTAGAAGAAATGTTGAGGGCATGTGCTCTTGATTTTAAGTGTAGTTGGGATGAGCATTTGCCATTGATCGAGTTCGCTTATAATAATAGTTATCATTCTAGTATTCAGATGGACCCATTTGAGACTCTTTATGAGAGGAGATGTAGATCACCCATAGGTTGGTTTGAAGTGGGTGAGGCCGCCTTGCTTGGGCCTGATGTGGTGTTTGAAGCTATGGAAAAAGTAAAGTTGATTAGAGAAAGATTAAAGATAATCCAGAGTCGCTAAAAATTATATGCAGATGTGAGAAGAAGAGATCTTGAGTTTGTAATTGATGACTTAGTATATTTGAAGATTTCACCCATGAAAGGGGTGAAGAGATTTGGTAAAAAAGGAAAGCTTAGTCCCCGTTTTGTCGGCCCCTTTAAAATTCTGAGACGTGTTGGGAAAGTATCTTATGAGGTTGAATTGCCTGCAGATTTATACGCTGTTCATCCTGTATTTCACATCTCTATGCTTAAGAAGTGCATCAGTGATTCCATTGTAGTAGATCCGTCAGAGAGCTCAAATGTTCAGAATAGTCTTTCATATGAAGATATTCCAGTTGAGATTCTAGACCATTAGATCCATTGACTAAGGAACAAAGAAGTTCCCTTGGTCAAGGTTTATTGGCGGAACCAGTCAGTTGAGGGTGCTACTTAGGAAGCAGAAGAAGAAGAAGATATGTGATCCAGGTACCCTCATCTATTCGCCGCAACTCAGATTTAGCCGAAGGTACTACTCTTCCTTGATTCAGTTCTTTTCTAAGAATGCATTCAGCTATATAGTGCCTTCTTTATAAGTTCATGCATTCCTAGAAGTACTCAAAGGATTAAAATGATTTAGAATTAGTTTAGTAATTTATTTCAGCTGTGCATCCTCAGTTTTCTCATCTAGCTAACCTCATTCAAGGACGAATGTTCCCAAGGGGGAGATAATGTAATACCCCGAGAATTCCAACCGATAGTAGAACTATGCTTCAAGCTCATGAGAAGTAAATTATAGTGCATCGATATTTTTATGATCAAGGTTGGTGTGTATTAAGGCCTCAAATATGTCCTAGCTATTAGCCGAATCAAAACATCCCTTACCGATTGAATTCTTGAGAAGGATTTTGGTATAGTCAACTTCTAACGAGCATATATTTTGTTATACTTCTAATTTTTGAGCTCATGACCCACCAAAAGATATATAATTGAATTATATTTCAAATGATACCAATTTTGCCAAAATCCGGTATCGAGGTAAAAAGTTATGGCCGTTTTACAGTGAGCTATCCGGACTGCCAAAGTGCGATGAGAAGGCTGATGGACCATCACGCTTGTGATGGACCATCGTCCAAACCATCATAACTGAGGTATTAAGACTGTTTTCTAGCCAAAAAGCAATGGGTTGAAGGTACGGTCCATCCCCATGGCGACGGTTCATCGCCCAAACCGTCGGAGACCTTCGTTTAGCTATTTTAAGCCATTTTCAAAAGGATTTTTGGGTCCTTTCCACCCTTTTTAACACCTAATTAAATCAAATCAAAGCACATAACTTCATATTCATCCATAACATCAAAATTAGGGTTCCTTTCAAGATCAATCCTCAAGAACAAGGTTCAAATCCTTCTTTAAGAAAATTCAAGAATCAAAACATCACCATTCAAGAACCTTCAAGAAAAGCCTCCAAGAACATTCTCAAGGCTTCAAAAGTCAACTTGTTCCATTCAATCAAGCCAAATAAGGTATGTAGGGTTCCAACAAGAATAATTCTTTCGTTCTTGTGCCCAAAAACTTACTTTAAGTTACAAATTTCTGAATTTTGATAAGATTTCCATGAAATTTAAGTTAGGGTTTATACCCCATGTTGCTAATTGCATGATTTTGAGACCTGAAGTGATTTGGATATTGAATTACATATCTACTTTCGAATATTTATTCACATGATCATAGTTTTTTCCAGATTTTGAATTGATTTACCAATAATTACATTGTTAAGTATGAACCTTTTGGTGTTTTAACATAAGTTTGAAACATGGGCTTTGAGCCCTAAGATTTAGCCTTGATATTTTAAGAAGATCATTATTTTAAGAATCCTTGATGATTGTTTACCAAGTTTCAAGGAAGAAAGTTGATGTTTGAATCCTAAGCTAAAATAGGAATCCACAGTATTTATGATTTAAAGCAAAGAGAAGTATAATTGGCTTCCTCTATACATCTTTGTACTATTTTAAGGTGGATTTCCTAAAAGTTCCGAGCTTAAGTATGGGAGTAGTATTTAGCACCGAGTTGGACTTGATTCCAAGGTCTCATGCCCCAGAACTACGAGCCACCATAGGATTATGATTTATCCCAAGTGGGTTGAGATAATGATCACTAAAGTTAAGGTTCTATTTCGATGGCAAGGGTAGAACAACTCTCCCCAATATGGGAAAGATGCTGGACTCCATGTAAGCTCACATGGTTTATGTCAGTTAAAAGAAACTCCCAAGTTCCCAGAGTCTCCAAGTCACTAAAGCTTTATAGTCCTAAAGTTCCTAAGTCTTTAAGTTCCCATAGTCCTATTCTCCTCAAGATAAACGCGTAAGTTTTGAAAGTTATTGTTTTTAAGATTCCTTTTGCTACAAGCTTTGAGAATAAAAGGAGAATACAAATTTTAGAACTAGGTATAATGACTCACGAGATTTATGCTACATGTTTCATTATTCATGATTTATGAGATTTAGATTTCAGATTTATTCAAGCTATGTGAGTCATTTATATCAGCATGCA
>NC_061113.1:43579411-43588080 GCF_002878395.1 Capsicum annuum | reverse complement strand
TAGAAAAGACCCAAAAATCTTTTTAAAAATAGCTTAAAATCGCTAAAAGGTGGTCCCCGACGGTTTGGGCGACGAACCATCACCCTGGGGATGGACTGTCCCTTCAACTCATCGCTTTTTGTCCAGAAAATAGGCTTACTACCTCAGTTGCGATGGTTTGGGCGACGGTCCGTCGGCCTTTTCGTCGCACTTTGGCAGTCTGGATAGCTCATTGTAAAATGACCATAACTTTTTACCTCACTACCAAAATTTGGAGAAATTGGTATAGTTGGAAATCTAATTCAATTATCTATCTGTTGGTGGGTCATGAGATAAAAAATTCATTGTATAACAAAAGATATTCTCTTTTGAATTTCACTATATCAAAATCCTTCTCAAGAATTCTATCGGTAAGGGATGTTTTGATTTGCCTAATAGCTAGGACATATTTGAGACCTGAATATACACCAACCTTGATCATAAAACTACTAATGCACTATAATTTATTTCTCATGAGCTTAAATCATGGTTCTACTATCGATTGGAATTCTCGGGGTATTACACATCAATTCTTCCTTCATTGCATTCTTCCACTCCTCCTTTGCTATTTCTTCTTCATAAAATATAGGATCTAAAACAATAAAATCAAATTGACCTGATTCATTAGAATATCTAGGATTGTATTTTCTAACTCTTGTTGATTTTGTTAGTAGAATTAGCTCAGCTGAAGGTCCTTCAAGTGTTGCAGATTTCTCTGGTGTAATTGCATCTTCAAGTGAATCTGGGGAAACCTCTTGTCCTTCACCCAGAGAGACTTCTAAGGGTATCAAAACCTTCTGTTGTACTTGTTTTTCATTCCAATTCCAACTTGACATTTTATCAAAGACAATATTTTTGCTTATTATCACTTTGCCACTAAGTGGTTATATAACCTGTACGCTTTGGATTCAAGACAATAACCGATAAAAATACATTCTTTTGATTTTTCATCTAGTTTTTGATGAGTTTGGGAGTTAACCAAAGCATAAGCAATACACCAAAAAATTCACAAATGGCTTGCCGAAGGACTTGTACCTTTCCAGGCTTCATATGGCATTTGGTTCATCACAACCTTTGTAGGAGATAGGTTCAGTAGGTACACTGTAGTTGCAACTGCTTCTGCCCAGTATTTGTTTGGAAGTCCCTTGCCTTTTAATAAGCTCTCACGCCATCTCCATAACGGTATGATTCTTGCTTTGAGCTACACCATTTTGCTTCAGTGTCTAGGGTGTAGTAAGTTCCCTGTGAATTCCAGATTTGTCACAAAAATGAACATATTCATTAGATAAGAACTCACCACCTCTTTCTGTTCGAAGAGTTTTTATGCGCAACCCACTACGATTCTCCACTAAAGCCTTGTATTTTCTAAAATTCTCAAAAGCTTCTGATTTGTATTTCGGAAAATACATCCAACTCATGCGACTGAAATCATCTATGATGAGTGAAAAATATCGAATTCCACCACAATATTCAATATTCATTGGACCACATAAATCTGCATGAATTAATTCTAGGCAAGTAGAAGCTCTCCAAGTCTTTTCAACAGGAAATGACTTTCTACTTTTCTTTCCATAAATGCAACCTTCGCATAAATCAAAAGAATTATTTTTTGGTAATCCCAATGACCATGAATTTTTGACTTAGCAACTTAAGCCCCTTGAAATTAAGATGCCCATACCTCAAATGCCACAATTCAGAGTCAGTTTTTGCATCAGTAACCAAAGCAAAATTTTCCTCATTTGAAACTTTTAGCGGAAACATTCTATATTCATCCATGAGCACATTAACCACTGTTTGTCTTTATTTTTTTTATCTTTAATAACAAATGCTCCATCATCAAAAAAAAGTAAATATCCAGCGGCCATTAGTTGACCAACACTTAGTAAATTATGTGCCAAACTAGGAACAAATTGAACATCATGAAGAATTTTTATTTTACCATGGCTGCATTTGATTGCTACTGTTCCTTTTTCTTTTGCTTGAGGGACATTATTATCACCAAGCCTGACTGTTGATTTTTGTGTCTCATCAATTTCTTTGAAGATTGAGTTCATGCTTGACATATGGTTGGAGCAACCACTATCTACAAACCAAATATCACTTGTAACTTCATTAGTATCACAATAAGCCATGAATAACTTACTTTATTCATCAGTTGTCTCAAAATAATTTGGTTGCTACTCCTTGTACCAGCAATCTGCTTGCACATACCCAAACCTCTTGGAATGATAACATTGCTTGTTGCTTATATTGCCCCTTTGCTCATTACAGTTCCTTTGTTCAAAGCCTCTGTCCCAGCCTCGACCTCAGCTATTTCCATGAAATGCACCTATGTCTTGTCTTCTTTCTGTTGCTGCCTTATCATGCTCTCTTGAATTGGGTGCCTCCACCTTTGATTGAAATATTTTTTCTTCCTGCTTTTCTGCTAGCCTGTTTATACTTGCCTTGTGGGCTTTCAAAGAACCCATTAATTCATTAAATAAAAAATTCAACAAATCTTTGGACTCCTCAATTGCAGTCACAACATGATTAAACTTAGGAGTTAAACTCTTCAAAAAAATTTCAACAATGGTTTGATCAGTTATTTGGTCTCCGTATGACCTCATTTGACTAATAATATCCATTGCTCTAGATAAGAAATCTTGCACAGATTCATTTCCTTTCATGATTAAAGCTTCAAACTTATGCCGAAGAGTTTGGAGTTTAACAACTATTACCTTTGAGGAGCCTTGAAATTCAGTTTGCAAAATTCTCCATGCTTGCCTTGAAGTGGTGGCTACTACAATTCGGGAAAGCACCATCTCATGGACTTCCTATTGAAGGAAGAACAATGTCTTTGCATCCTTCTTTTTGTTTTCCTTCAGTCGCTGCTCTTCATCCAGATTTGCGCAACCTGTCTTAATCAAGTCCCAAAGATCTTGTGACTTAAACAAAGTCTTCATCTTGATGCTCCAGAACTGATAACTTTGTCCTGTGAAAATGGGGATGGAAGGCTGAGATATGTTTAATAAATTTTCATTGGAAGCCATGTTTTGTCTCTGTTAATAGATCACCTCAATCTAAACCTAGTGCTGATACCACAGATGCTATAGAAAAGATCTCAAGCTCACCCAAGAACAAAATATTAGAAAGGAAAAAGAAAAGCTATCAGAATGGTAGAGAGTTCTCTGGAATTGCAAAACTCTTTTTTATATATATCATTCATCAGTGATAAGCCCTTATAAATAGATTACAACTCAACTAAAGTTGCAAAAATAAAGGGCACCAACTCAATAGTGCTTTCAACTAACAAGAAAAACTTAAGGACTAAACAATCACTAGCCTAGGTTAAGTTAAAACATTAAAATACTGAAAGAAAGTTGCAGTAATATTTCTTTTTTTTTAAATCACTTATTCAGCAGCAAGGCCCTCCTCAGCCTGTAGATCTCACAGACCATCCTTGCTTTAACTGCTCCCAATTCCCATTGCAGGTCACGAACTTGCATCCGAAGTTCATTCACGGTGTCTTTTAGAAAAGCAACATCCCACACTGGATCAACCATATCTAGAACACACATAAATTAATAAAAAATATAAAAACAAAAGTAAAGAAAAGAATATCCGAATGTAATACAACGTATACTACAAATTGGGTATATTTACACACGAAGCAAGAAAAAAACTTACATGAGTGAGGGAAGAGAAAGTGGTGGAAGGTGTAATATGAAAGAAAAACAAGATACAATAAATAAATAGAGTGTAGTTGAATGAACGATTGGGTAAGGAGGGACCTATTTATAGAGGATTCAATTTTAATAAGTTAGGCAAAAAGGCGCGACTATTCACCTCCATTTACTAATTACATTTTTTATTACTGTGAAAAGTTATGAATATTGTGATAAGTTATGACTTTTCAGCTTATTATTATTAATTAGTTCTTTCCAAGAACCATTTTTATTGAGTTGTGACAACAAATTCTATATCTGTTGCATCAGATAACTCATCTGTGACAACAAATATCTCATTTGTTGCAATAAATAGATAACCTGTTGCATTAGATAATCTATCTGTTGCAACATATAATCTATTTTTTAAAAAAATATTATCATCATATCATTAATTCAAATTTCCTGGCTTTTTTATTATATAAATTAAAAAACAGATTTAAATACAAAAATATTTTCTGTGAAAAGAAATGGTGCCTATTTAATATTAACGTCAATTATTCAAATTAAATAACTATTTTTTTACGGTTATAAATTGTGTTGATCATTTATTTTCTTATTGTTTTTTGTGAAAAGAAATGACTTAATTAAATCAAGCTAGTGAGTTTTTTTTTTATTGTGACAAGTCATGACTTTTCAACTTATTATTATTAATTAGTTCTTAAATTTAAATAACATTTTTTTCAATTTAAAAATCGAAGACACCTTTTCAATAACCATTTTTTAATAAAATAATAACCATTTTTATTGAGTTCTGGCAACAAACTGTATATTTATTGTATCAGATAACCCATCTGGTGCAATAGATATATAGTCTGCTGCAACAAATCGGCCATCTATTTTAGGATCTTTTTTTATTTCTTCTAACAGTTGATTCATCAGTCGCAACAGTTGGAGAATTTGATGTTTCAGCAACATTGTTGAATGTGTTTAGACAAAAAGTCACAACTATTCACCTTTTTCTTAACAAAATAATCATATATAACTTAATTAATCCAATGTTGTGACTTTTTTTAATTGTATAATATATAAATAAATAATTTAAAAAAATATATTTAAAAACAAAAATGGTGAAAAGACACGATTAGTTATTAAAATTAAATAACCGTTCTTGTACGGTTATAAATTGTGTTTATCATTTATTTCCTTATTATTTATTTAAGAACTATTTTTCATATTAAATAATCAGAGAATCATGACTTTTCACCCTCTCAATAACAACAATAACCCTTTTTTAATTAAGAACCACCTGTTGCAATATATGATCCATCTGTCACATCAGATTAACCTCTGTTGCCATAAAAGCTCAATCTCTACCTCCAATCGTCGACATGTTTAGGTAGATCCGATATAAAAAAGGGAAAATACATACGCTAAAAGAAAAAACCCAACCTAATTATTATTACTATTATTATTATTATTATCATTATCATTATTAGTAGTAGTAGTACTATTATTGTCAATCGAATAATTTTCATCCGGCAGCAGCAGGGCCCCGCTCAGCCTTGCTCTGAAGTCGGCTAAATCCCTCTGGAGTTCATCAAACTACCTTTGAAGTTCCCGTAATGACTCGATATGAATCTTCTTGTACGAATCTGAATCTGCCATATCTCTAAGTGTAGTAGAATGAACGAGTAAGGAGGGACCTATTTATGAATGTTTGAATTCGCAGGGGTTAGTAAAAAAGCCACGACTGTTCATCCCTTAATTAAATAAAACTGGTGAATTTTGAATATGTAAATTAAAAAATGGATCTAAATACAACATTTTATCTTTTATTATATTTCAGAAAGAAAAGAAAATTGCTCTAAAATAAATCTAACAGATGGGTAATCTATCGCAAAATACATTCTATCTGTTTGATAATTTACAAGATATTAAAACTGTTGTAATAGATGCATATACCTATTTGATATTTTGAATAGATAAGTCATATGTCGTACCAGATTGATCATATATTGTAACAGATGTCTATAGTTGTTTGACAATTTAAATAGATGTGGTATCTGTTGTAACTTGTTAGTCATTTGTTTATTTAATTTAAGCCATAGATGGGCTAGGAAGAATAAGGTGCGTACAGATGGATGGATCCACTATCATATGTGGGAGTTAAGTATTACTAATAAGTTCATCGAGATAACACACACAAAGTACAATGTTTTTGAGAATGCAGTTTTTAATCGATTAGGCACTGATTATTCAAACAAGATCCTGCATTGTACAGTTAAATTTAATGGTTTCAAATTGATAAGGTCGAGGGCCCCATGAAGATGGTGCAGATACCCTATTACGAATTATTGATGGTCGTTGCTCATGTTTATGCGTGTCAAGTTTTGAGAAGGGATCAATATTTGGTGTCATTGCAGAGATCCAATAGCAATTGGACTTAACTTTAAGTGTGCATTAGACTCTGAGAAGGCCTTTGAATCCTCGCACTACATCAATCAAGAATGTAAAATCAATAGAAATTACCCTGGCCCAAATTTATATGGAAGGGTTATTCGAGAAGATGATTATACGCCAGAAGGAGAAGAAGGAGAATGTCTGTGAGGGAAACGGGAGTTAATAAAAGTCTATATCATCTGAAAGCTAATTGAAGAAGAGACATAGGGTAGCAAGAAACTTCTAGCGAATCTGGCTGATGAAACTGACATAAAACATGAGAAATCTGAATTAAGTGCAAATATGAAAGTGTATCCGGTAATATAAATTCATTTGTTGTTTCTCTGAAAGAAAAAAAATGCAGATGGACACTTTGCTAGGGAGCTGTGACTAGGTAGCGTAGTCGGGATTATCACCTATATAGAAAATAGCAGAAGACCAAGAAAGCAACCTCGCGAGCATCGAGGATTGAAATAATGTACAGTAAGTGTAGAAAACTTGCGCCAATAACAGCTGTAGTTAAAATAAGAAATCTAAGAGAAGGCTGCAATTTTTGAATTTTAAATTGCATCCCATGCCTTCTTGTTTGTGGTTCCTATTAAGTCCACTGTTGTTGACCTGATCGTAACCACAAATAAGATTGAAAAGAAGATTGAGTATCATTACTTCCTTAGTAATATGGATTAATTGATTGTATTTTCTTGCCTTAGCATGCTTTTAACATATCTTGGAGAAGATCAGAGGCTAGCTGTAATATGTGAATCATGATAATTTTCAAGCTTGCCTTAAACTTGTCGATTTGGTATTCAAGTTTGTCGTTGTCCTCTTTAAAGTTGGTATAGAGTTCGTGGTCTTTTGTGAGCTCTTTGAAGTTCTGGCATTGTAAAACGACTTTAGAACAATTTCTTCAGATGCCTTAAATGATACATGGAGGGTCGCTATATTTGTTTTAGGTCAAAATGTGTTGATGCACAATCAAGCAGTGGTCCCAAAAGTTGAATAACTCACTTTTATCGAGCGTTGCTCAATGCACCTTGCTCAACCAACCTTCAAGGGATTTGATAAATTAATTAGCAAGGAGTTATGTAACGTTTGATCTAAACTAATTCCACTAATCCTATTAAACGTTACATAACTCCAGGCTCATTACCCTAACCTTTTCCCGAGTTAGTGGTCAAATAAAAAAAGCTCAATCTCTCAGCTTTTCTGCTGAGCACTCTTCTCCCATATAGAGGACAAGATATCTGCCATGCAAAAGTCTACTCCATTGCCTGAAATTCTTGCCACAACACAAGTCTTTAGATGACATGACTAGTAAAATCTCAATATCACTTTTATGACTTTCTTGACATCTCTTGCAATTATATTGAAATAGACATAACGAGCAATTGTGCTCAGTTTGGTTTGTCCATTCGAATATAATTGCAAGAGACGTCAAGAAAGTCATAAAAGTGATATTGAGAGATTACTAATCATGCCTTCTAAAGACTTTCGCTGTGGTAAGAATTTCAAGCGACGGTGTAGACTTTTGTATGGCGGATATCTTGTCCTCTATATGGGAGCAGAGAGATCAACATAAAGACTGAGAGATTGAGCTTTTTTTATTTGACCACTAACTCGGGAAAAGGTTAGGGTAATGAGCCTGGAGTTACATAACATTTGATGGGCTTAGTGGAATCCGTTTAGATCAAATATTACGTAACTCCTTGCTAATTAATTTATCAAATCCCTTGGAGGTTGATTGAGCAATATGCATCGAGCAACGCTTGATAAAAGTGAGCTATTCAACTGTTGGGACCACTGTTTGAGTGTGCATCAACACATTTTGACCTAAAACAAACATAGCAAACCTTCATGTATCATTTAAGGCTTCTGAAAAAGTGTTCTGAAGGCCTTCTACAATGCCAGAACTTTGAAGAAAGTGTTCCTGATCAAGCTCACAAAATACTAGGAACTCTATACCAACTTCGAAGATGGCAACGACAAACTTGAAAACCAAATTGGTAAGCTTAAAAATTATCGGGATTCACATACTACAACAAGCCTCTAATCTTTTCTAAGATATGTTGAAAGCTTGCAAAGGCTAGAAAACACAATCAATTATATCCATATTGCTAAGGATGTAAGGATACAAAATCTGCCTTTCAATCTTGTTTGTGGTTCCGATCAGGTCAACAATAGTAGACCTAATCGAAAACATAAACAAGAAGGCATGGGATGCAATTTAAAATTTAGAAATTTTAGCCTTCGCTTAGATTACTTATTTTAACTGCAGCTATTATTGACACAAGTATTCTAGACTTATTGTACACCGTTTCAACCCTTGATGCTCGTGAGGCTGTTTTTTGTTCTTCTGCTATTTTCTATATAGGTGATAATCTCGACTATGCTACCTAGGTGTAACTCCCTAGCAAAGAGACCATCTGCACTATTTTTTTCAGATAAACAATAGACAGATTTTTCATTACTGGATACACTTTCATATTTGTACTTGATTTAGATTTCTCATGTTCTAAGTTAGTTTCATCGACCAGATTCGCTAGAAGTTCCTTTCTACCCAATGTT
>NC_061113.1:43557803-43576411 GCF_002878395.1 Capsicum annuum | reverse complement strand
AGATGTGGAGTCTGTTGCAACAGATGTATAGTCTATTGGAATACATCAAACCAGCCGTGCTAGTGGTTTGATTTATTCCAACAGTTGCTCCGTCTGTTGCAGCATCAACAATAGCATAAACTACAAAGAAAACAACAAATAAAAAAATCAACAACAAAGAAGCAACATCATTTTTTCCAACACCATCAACAACATCATCAAAAATAAAGAAACAACATCCTTTGTTCCAACACCATCAACACCACCACACAACAAGTTCCAACAACATCAAACCCACCAGCAACATCAACAACAAAGAAACAAATAAAATACATACAAAAAAATGATACAACCAACAAGGATTTTAAACTTCTCCCAACAGATGACTTTTTTCACATATTGTAATAAAAAATTTTGGTTCGTTTATTCAACACTTAAAAGTTCCTTCAAACCTTTTAAATAAATATGATATGGGTAAATAAAAATTAAATAGAAACATAGATGAAAATTATTTTGCGGAAGTTTTGACTTTCAGAGTCGCCACTTAATTTTTGAAAAGAAATTATGAAAACCTTTTGAAATACTTAGATGATTCAAAACAGGAAAATCATTTAAGTTAGAAATTCTAGATAAGCAGTTCCTATTAATATTTTAGGAAGGTTTTTAAGGCACCTAAAATGTCCGCTAACTTGTGGTTATCCAGATTATTTGAAAACTATCTTTGACTAACTTTGAATAAAGAAGAAGTTTTTTTTTAAAAAAGAAAGAGATTTTAGAAAAAGATTTGTATAAAAAATAAATTTTGATGACTTAGCAGGGGATTTAATCAAGTCTAAGCAAATGAAAAGCAAAATAAGCACATAAAAGGGGAAAGGGAGTAATTAGAAGATTTAAGCCGTTAGGCCTAAATCAATAAACCTGTTCTAAACTAATTTTGGCTTTTGGCCCATCATCACCTGTCTTAATGTATATTTTTTAGCCCTTTTTGGCCCAAAATATGCTTCACCCGTATTAGAATACAACCTTGGCTTCGAGGCCCCAAATAAATGAATAAATAAATGACTAAGTAAAAAGAAGACAATAATAAACATCGAGACTTTTCAAGTCTCTTAGAGACCTCATCAATGGGTTTGGACCAATTTTCCTTCTTCATCTATCTTCTAGTACACATACGCCGTGTAGTCGACCTTGAATTTAAACCTCGAACTTGACTCGAAGAGGTGGGCCTCATTGGCCCATTACGAAATGCAAGTGGAAAGGAGTCTATTTGGACTCAAGACATTTTTTACATGGAAAGAAAAGATAAAGAAATTAATATATGTTCAAGGCATAAAAGTGACACATTTCAAAGTAAAAGAAAATATCAAGAACCAATTTTTGAATGACATGATAAGAACACTTGCATAAGAATGAGAGTCAACAAATAAAATGCAAAGCAAAGACACCCACTTACATGCCTCATGATTTATGTTCATATAAGAATGAATAAAGGTAAAAGGAAGAAGGTCATATTCAATGAATTAATGCGAGAAACAAATAACGTAAGCTTGCGAAAGTAAAGGGATGAGGAAACAAGGAAAATACTCATGACTTCAAAAATTGAACAAACATAGACACTAATCTATCTAACAAAAGAAAATAAAGGTTAACTTTTCAAGAAAGAGAATCTTAAAATTTCAATTAAGGCGACATTAACGAAAATTCATACATCTAAATTACAACCCAAATTTTATGAAAAAACGTGTAACGACCTATGGTTTATATTTCTAAGACATCGTTGATTCTCTTTTGATATTATGAATAAAAGAGAGATATGAAACAAGTCTTTACACACACAAAAAGCACATACAATAATCCGGAGTAAGAAACTAAGAATAAAAGTTTAGCATCTCTAAAAGTGAAATATCGTTCAACAATCATTCTATGCATGAGTCAAAAATATTCAAATAATTTATTTAGCCACAAAAGTCCGAACTTTCTCATCATTTTGACAAGACAACATGCGAACAAAAGAGAAATAAACATCTTGGATGGAAAATAAAGCTAGCACTTCATCTCTTATGTGAGGATTTTGAATTTCATTAAAATAATTAGCAAGTAAAAAACAAATTCTTGACTAAACTAATTACTATTTTTATCTAAGCGAAACAAACAATAATAACAATTTTTTCAACATAAAAGAAACAACTTTACATGCTAAAACAAACATATCCGACAACAATGAATTTAAATAAGGCATGAGTTCGTCTTTTGAGCAAAGATCAAAACTTTATACATAACAATCAAAGAATAAAGTCAAAAGGCAAAACAATCCATATTAACTATTCTTTTCAATATAAAGGAAATAACTTTACATGCTAAAAACAAACATATCTACCCACAATGAGTTTAAATAAGACATGAGTATGTTTTTCAAGAAAATATCTATACTTTATACAAAATAATCAAAGAATAAGGTCAAAAGGCAAGACAATCAATATTAACTATTCTTTTCAACATAAAGAAAATAACTTTACATGCTAAAAACAAACATATCCACCAACAGTGAGTTTAAACAAGACATGAGTATGTTTTTCAAACAAATATCTAAACTTTCCCCATAATAATCAAAGAATAAGGTGAAAAGAAGGAACAATCAATATTAACTATTCTTTTCAACATAAAGAAAATAACTTTACATGCTAAAAACAAACATATCCACCGACAATGAGTTTAAACAAATCATAAGTTCATCTTTTAAGCAAAGATTGAAACTTTATCTATAATAATCAAAGAATAAAGTCAAAAAAGGCACATACAACTATTGCTAGCTCATTTTTATATCATGAATATGAAAATAATTAAAATATTGATACCACAACGTCCTATGGCCTTCAAGGTCATCTACTACAAACAATCCCAGCAAACAAAATTATAACTACGAATTATAAGGAAGAAAAAAATGAAGAAGAAAACGATAATAAAACTAAAAAAAGAAAAGAAAATATGTGTTTACCTTTTTTGGGGGCAGCAAAATGCGATTACGAGTTTCGTCAGAATCAACCACCAACGGAAAACGTCGCTAGCAACTCAAAATATTTGATTAGCCGACCAACTCTATGAAACAAAATTTTTTACTAAATACAAATAATTATTTTGCTCAAAATGATTTTTTCACCTTTCTAGCTTCTTTTTTTTACTTTTCCACCCCTTTTCTACCAAAGTACGTAGTGGTAGTATTTATAGGAGAGAATGAGGTTTTTTTCTTTTCCTCCACCAATGTAGGAGAAAAGTATTTATATGAAAGGATGATGATTTATTTCTTGTCATCCACCAATATGGGAGAAAAAACAATTAAGGATATTTTTAGAATTTTGAAATTGAAGATAAGGTGAGGTGGAAGATTATGTGGGGAGAAATTATACAATGCAGTACAACTTTTGAATTTCAAAATTGGGAAAGGACAAAGTTGGGGGAAAATAGTATAATTTGAAATTATTTTTTGATGGAAATTTGGTAGAAGTTATGAGAGTTTTTGGGAATTTTGGAGTTATTTAAAATATAACCCCAATTTGGATTTAAAATTTAACCATATTTATTTAATTTTGACCAAATTAAAAATCAATTGACGGTTTGCACTGCAATTATGACCAATTTGATTTCAATTATGGCTAAATCTAATAGATTAGCTAAATTAAATTGAAATTTGATACGAATTAATACTTCTTTTATTCCCGAGCTTCTTGGTTTAAAAAAATCAAATGCATATTTATCCAAATAAATTATTTTGATGATAAATTATATTAAAATCATGATTTTAATCATTATATTTATTTTCAAAATAATCCTTAATTAAAATCCAATATTCCATAGAATAAATATTTAAATAATCAAATTATATAATCTCGTATAACTGAACACGATTATATATAATTGCTAGTTAAAATAATAGAATTACGTACAAAAAATATTTTCAAATTTTTTTATTCAGATGAAATAAATATTTTAATTTTATTAAAAATCAAGGAAACTCAGGATTAAATTTAGTTGTGGAGGACAAAAATTAGGTGTCAACATAAATAACTTGCAAAGAAGAAGATGAGAATGAAAGAGAAATAGTGAACCATACCTTACCTGCAATGTCAAAGGAGGATCAAAACATCAATTTGAGTCGAGGAAAGATATAGATTGGTTTAGATTTGAAAGGATCTTTATGAGAAAGATGAGAGAAAAGACTGAAAAAAGGTTGTGACAACCCAAAAGAGGAGAGAAAGAAAAAGATGAGAGATGAATAAAATAAATTTAGAGATAAAGAAGAGATAAGATAATTCTAGATGTAGACGTGAGTTTAAATATTTATTAATTAATACTTATTTTATTCATTAATAACTTGAGGGGCGCGAGGAAGACGGGTGACATTGAAAAGACAAGATAAGACTAGTCAATGAGATTTTTGAGTTATCCAAGAAATATTTTTTACCGCCTTTAGTAGAACTAGGGGTGAGTTCTACTAAAATTAACAGAAAAAAAATTTCAAACAGATATGTCATCTGTTGCAATATATATCAATATCTGTTTAAAAAATTCCAACAACTCGATCATCTGTAACAATAAATACAAATGTCCATTTGATAATTAAATCAGATATGTCATCTGTTACAACAAATATCAATATCTATTTAAAAATTTCCAACAGCTCAGTCATTTGTAACAACAGATGCAAATGTTCATTTGATAATTAAATCAGATATGTCATCTGTTGCAATAGATATTAATATCTGTTTGAATTCCAACAACTCAGTCGTTTGTTGCAACAAATTTCATTGTAATTAATAAAAAATAGATAGGGATGAGTTCATAGGGTCAACTACAACTTCAATTGAGTCTTTGAAATTACATGGTATTGGTATTGCCTTCATCTCAACCCAAGTCATCAATCGATCACTCTGAGTTGAAAATATTCTCATTAGCTTAATGTTATCTAGCACCTAAATTGATTTAGACAGAAATAGGGATGAGTTAATAGGGTCAACTATAGCTTCAATTGAGTCTTTACAATTTCATGGTATTGGTATTATATTTATCCCGACCTGAGTCATCGATCGATCACTCTGAGTTAAAAATATTCTTATTAGCTTAATGTTAAGCTGGCACCTAAATTGATTTAGGTAGAAATGTGGATGAGTTAATAGGGTCAACCACAACTTCAATTGAGTCTTTGTAATTGCATAGTGTTGGCATTGCATTCATCCTGAATTGAGTCGTTCATCGATTACTCTGAGTTTAAAAGATTCTCATTAGCTTAATGTTAAGCTAGTACCTAAATTGATTTAGGTAGAACTAGGGATGAGCTTATAAGGTCAACTACAACTTTAATTGAGTCTTTGTAATTTGCATGGTGTTGGTATTGCGTTCATCCCAACTCGCGTCGTCGTTTGATCACTTGAGTTGAAAAGATTCTCATTAGTTTAATGTTAAGCTAACACCTAAATTGATACAAGTACAACCACGATGATGAACGTATACGAGATGTATTGAACCTGAGACTTTGAGCATACAAATGAAGTGAAGGATTTGACTTCACTTCAAAACAATCTATAAACTACACTCCAAGGGTGCCCAAAGTGAAGGATTTGACTAAGGGGTCTTTTGGACATTTCATACTATTTTTGTGACCTACTATAATAGAACATTTTAGGTCATTTAGTTTTAGATTATTCATGATATTTGTAAGTATTGTATGACTTTTGAAACACTAATTCCTCTCTCTTTTGAGGCAAAATCGAAACTAGGTTTCAATTTGAGTGTGGAATCACTCGTGTTTGATTCATGGCTTGGAACGTTGGGTGCTTGAAGGATTGAGGTCCCTCTTGTGTCCACGAAGAGTGTAGGTGTTCTTATTACATATTTCTAAGGGTTTAGGTGTTTAATACACTCCCTAGTTCTTAGGTCTTATAATAATATATGTCTCATTACCTATCTTTACATTTCTTGTACTCTTTGTTGTTGTTCTAGTAAAAAACATGTATTGTTGTTTCCATTGTGTTACTGCTCAACTTATTCTTCATCTTGTTATCTTGTTAATATCTTTGTTAGTTTATGGTGGCTGATTTGGTATCAAATACACACTTGTTTCTTGTATTCTTGTTGTATTTGTCAAATTCGAGAGTGGTCTTCAAAAGGGTCCTCGATTCTTGAACTAGTGGAATCTTTTTGGAGTTTGTTTTCGTTTGTTCCTTGTCTTTCTTATATCATTTGGTATCAAATCCATCTTTGATTTTTTTCTAATAAGTTCAATCTTGGGCTTGGGAGTTGAAAACAAAAGTTGAAAACTGAAAATTCCAGAAAAGAGAGCAATCTGTCCATTTTGTGTTCTTGGCCAAAAATTATGTTTTTGTTGTGTCTTGACAGAGATTTTTACTTGTCTTTTTTGTCTCTAAGTGTTAGTTCTATTTCTCACTAACACATTGAGTCTATATCTTGATTTGAGCTTGTATTTTGATGTTGTTGTTGTGAACATAAACTTGGCCCATTATTGTTGAACATTGTTGTGATGTACTATTTTTGGCCATGTGGTTTCTCCTTCTTGTTCTTAAGCTTGGCCGTGGATGTTGTTATAAATTGGTGGCCTAATAACCTTTTGTTGAAGTTGTTGTTGAAAGGTGGAATTTGAAAGAGTGTTGATTGAAGTGTGAGACCAACTTGAACCTTAGACTCCAAGATTCAAAAGTTTGTGTTCTTGGTGTTCTTCACCAATCTTCATCCTTTATTGAAAGGAAAGTGGATGTTAGATCTAAAAGGCTGGAGAAAAAAGGTGTAAAGTTTGTTAGTCCTGAAAGACTCCTCAACCACCAAAGACTTTAAGAACCACTTACCAATAACTTTCTATGAATTAAGGGCCATGTTTTGAGGAGAGAGAACAAAGAAAGTCCAGTCTTCCTTTTTGAAAATTCAAAGAGGATTCCAAGACTTATTTTCCCTCCTTAACCGATTCCACCAATTTCCAAATTGACCAAGACTTCCAACTTTGGAAAATAAAAATTGTTAAAGAACCGCAACCAATACGTGGCTGCCACCTCATCATTTACTGTTCACGCAACATATTTAAACTTAAATTTCAGATTTCATAGTTTTCTTGTATTGTTCTTTAGTTTTAATTTTGCTGCTTCCAATACTAATTGGCAAACTAGTACTTATCTACTAGATTGTTAGTTAGTCTTTGTGTTCGTTCATTCGTGTTTAGCGTTTGTTGTGTGCTTTTCTCTATTGTGAATTCATTGTACCTTGTTGGTTCAAGTCTGTAAATAAATTTTCTTTGGGTCAACTCAAACGAAAATCTATTCCGGTCAAAGATAGACTCATCCCTCAATCACTCACGAAGTATAAGCCGACTTTCAACACTTGTGAATCTAAGTGTGTGACGATCAAATGTGTGAGAGTCTGGTAAGGTTGTTTCGAACTAACTTGTGTTTTATTTTGTAGGCTTGTTCTTTTGTTTTTAAGGTACAATAATAGGAGAACCCACAGCTTCAACCTCTCAACCTATGGACAACAATGCCACCAATGCCATTTTGGCCTACTTTGACACTATGTCCCGAGACCTAGCTATGGCAAATGAAATGTTGGATCATATGGTAGGCAAAAGGGAGCAAGTGGGCTACCTGAACACACGTCAAGAGAAAGGCTGTAGCTCATGTGAGCTAGAGCTAAAAACTCTATCCCCTACACTCCTATAAACTTAGAATGTTGTGTTGTGGCTAGTAGGAGCCAAGTGTGTGTAGTTGTGACTTTGACTAG
The DNA here is from genome assembly GCF_002878395.1 of Capsicum annuum. Lineage (NCBI taxonomy): Eukaryota > Viridiplantae > Streptophyta > Magnoliopsida > Solanales > Solanaceae > Capsicum > Capsicum annuum. The sequence goes on along the minus strand of NC_061113.1, from coordinate 43,568,656 downwards.
GGTAGAGGTGCTTGAGTCTTCCCTTTGTGATACTCTTGATATTGTTAGGTCGCATAAGGACCAAACTCTTGTTGTAGGCACGAAAGCACTAGTTGATCCTTTAGATGACGAAATTGATTCTCCTCGTGAGAATGATTTGTGTCTATCTAGTACTAGCACTTATAACTTAACTACGGTTCCATTACCAAGTGATGAGAGTCTTCACACACTAGTTGACCCTTGTGAAAACCAAGTTGAGTCTACATTGGTATGTGAGTTGCCAACAACTAGTGAGGGTGAGCAAAATGATCAACCAGGTGAAGATGATCTTAATTTGCTTGAATGTTTAGAAAACCCGAATTGTGATTGTCCTTGTGAAGACGATTTTGATTATGGTCCTTGGTCTGTCTGTGATGGTTTGTATGTATGTGAGGACTACTCTTGTGAAAGAGAAGGTGATACGTGTTTAGAAACTCCATCGACTCTTTCTTAATGTGTTTCTTATGTTGGACTTACACCTAGTGAAGAATTTTGAAACAAGAAGTAATTGCATGTATGAGAATCCTTTATTTGAAGTTGACTTGTGGAACACCTTTCTCAAACCTCATTTTGTTCATGATATGTCCAATAGTGATAAAGAGGGTATGCTTAACTTTAAGAATGACATCCTAGGGGAGAGTAAGAGTGGGCAAGACCTAAGTCTTTGGTTGTTTCTACCATTTGATCCCGGTACCATCTTAGGGTGAGAAATAATGACTCTCGGCCTATTGTCATTTTTTCTTGATGTTTATCCGATCCATTTCCTTGGTCACATTTGTACTAATCTTGTCATGCTTAAAACAAAGGACCCGTGGATATACTTTAAGTTTGTTCCACCTCGACATGACTTGTTGATATGTTATTTTTGCTAACCCTAACACTTCTTGTCATGAGGATGTGTGCTTGTTTGTGTTTTCTTGATTTTGTAAGGTACAGATTCGAGGTCGAATCCTTTTCAAGAAGGGGAGAATGATATACATACGACCACAAAGATTGACATATGTGAGATGTATTGACGTGAGACTTGGAGCGTACAAGTGAAGTGCAAAGAAAGTCCTAAATAGGCTCCAAAATAGTCCACGACTACACACCAAGGGTGCCCAAAGCAAAGGATTTGACTAAAGGGTCTTTTGGACATTTCACACTATTTTTGTAAACTACTATAAATAGAACATTTTAGGTCATTTAGTTTTAGATTATTCATGATATTTGCAAGTCTTGTATGACTTTTGAAACACCAAGTCCTCTCTCCTTTGAGGCAAAGTCGAAACTAGGTTTCAACTTGAGTGTGGAATCACTCGTGTTGGATTCATGGCTTGGAACGTTGGGTGCTTGAAGGATTGAGGTCTCTCTTGTGTCCACGAAGTGTGTAGGTGTTCTTATTACATGTTTCTAAGGGTTTAGGTGTTTAATACACACCCTAGTTCTTAGGTTTTGTAATAATATATGTCTCACTACCTATATTTACATTTTGTTGTTCTAGTGAACAATGTGTATTGTTGTTTACATTGTGTTATTGCTCATCTTGTTCATCTCTTTGTTATTTTATGGTGGCTGATTTGGTGTCAAATACACCCTTGTTTCTTGTATTCTTGTTGTATTTGTCGAATCCGAGAGTGGTCTTCAAAAGGGTCCTCTATTCTTGAACTAGTGGACTATTTTTGGATTGTTTTTTCATGTGTTCCTTGTCTTTCTTGTATATTGATTTAAGTATAACTAGGGACGAGTTCATAGGGTCAACTACAACTTCAATTTAGTCTTTGCAATTGCATGGTGTTGGTATTGCCTTCATCCTGACCCAAGTCATCGATCGATCACTCTGAGTTGAAAAGATTCTTATTAGCTTAATGTTAAGCTAGTACCTAAATTGATTTAGGTAGAACTAAGGATGAGTTCATAGGGTCAACTACAACTTTTATTGAGTCTTTGTTATTGCATGGTGTTGGTATTGTGTCCACCCTGACTCGAGTTGTCGATCGATCACTTGAGTTAAAAAGATTCTCATTAGCTTAATGTTTTAAAAACTATAACTTTTAAAATTTTAAAAATTAATTAAGATCAATTCTGACTAAATTAACAATTTCAAAACTTGTCATTCTTTTCTAAAATTACAAATCAACCCATACAAATCATCCATTTGCGAGAAAAACTTTTTCTCATTTTAAATCTCAAGTTCTCACTTTTCTCTCCCTCTCTCTCAACAATGCAGACAACAAATACTCAACCCTTCAAAACAGATCGATTTTCTTCCAATTTTCGACCACATAGTTGTTATTTTTAACTTCATTCTCGCTTATAACAATCATTTTCTCTGTCTTTGTAGGTAATAGAGTTTAAGAAGAGTTCTACATTTGTTATTTATTCTTAAAATTAGGGCTTTTTAGTTAATGATGAAAAAGAAGACTTTTAGTTGTATTATCTCAAGAATGGGTTAACAATTTTGAGTTTTAATGCTAAAAATGTAGGAAACACCCAAGAAAATCCTACTTTTATCGCAGTATTTTTTTTAATGTTGTGGTATTATTGGGTGGTGTTTGTGGTATTGTTGGTGGTGTCGGTATTTGTGGTTTAGGTGGTGGTGTCGGTTGTCTTGGTGGCATTGGTGGTAGTGTTGTTGGTATTGGTGGCATTGATGGTGGTGTTGGCGGCATTGGTGGTAGTCTTAGTGGTCCATCTGTTGCAAAGTGGAACATCTATTGGGAGATATTAAATAGGTCTTCAAACAGATTCCCCATCTGTTCCAACTAATGGGTTATCCGCTAGAGTATTTTTTTGTAATGTGGCGTATAATAATTTATTGAAATTTGTCTTTCTTTTTTTTAAAAAAAAAATTATGCAAACATCAAATGTAATGTATTTTTTATTTTTCTGTTGTTTGTAGTTAAAAGATGTCTTCCAAAAGAAAAGAAACTGAAAATGGATCAACTTCTGACAACCCAACGAAAAAGACTACAGTTCAGATAGATTCGGAGAAACTTCCCAAACAATCTCAGTCAGGGCAAAATGAAGCTGAGGAAAGTGAGAACTCCTTCTCACCAATGGGGCGTGAATTAATATCGAAATCCCAGCATGATCCTATCAAAACCATTAGTATTGACAAGTTTTGAGTTGCGATATTGATAGATGTCCCTGCAAAAGTAACTGGTGATCTTAAACTTAAATGTCAGTTGGGGAAAGGTTTTGATGAATTTAGGAGAATTATGAAGAAGGAAAATATAGACGGACTTTTTAAGAGCAGCTGCTTTGCATACTTTCTTAAGCTACTTGAGGACCACACTCTCTGTTTCCAAATGAGCATAGTATATGGTCTTCTCAAGCGCAGGATCAAGTACGCGGGGGATGATAAAGATTTGAAAAAGGGCAAAAAAAGATGGACAAAATCTGGATCAACTACTATGGCATGCCAGTTTGTTTTGGATCGAAAGAGTTTGCCATAGTGACGGGCTTGAGATGTGATCATCCAGAAGAACCTCTCATCAAGGAAACACCCCACAAAAGGTCCATCAAACGCAAGAAAAACAAATATGGGTTGTTGGGCATTGTTGGACGTAGCTACAAAATGAGGGATTTGATAGCAAATCTCGAGGATAAAACCATACCAAAGTAGTACAGGGAGAAATTGTACTTAGTTTGGTTTGTACATTCTGTTATATTAGCAAGAGACATCAGGAAAGTCATAGAAGATGATTTGTTGGCGCTTGCTGATGATTTTGAGAAATTCAACGATTATCCCTGGAGCTATGACAGCTTCTACTTGACTATCCAATATTTACTGACAAAGCTATACCCAGGGACGATCATATTATACGGCTTTCCTTGGGCTTTCATGGTAAAATTAATCACTATTCTTACTCATCCATTAATTTATATTAAATATAGCTATTATGACTTTTTTTTGCTTGTTTGTTGTTTACATTTTTTAGGCTTGGGCATTTAAAGCCATTCCTTCCCTCCGAAAGCAGTTTGAGGATTACCCAGATGAGGTTTCTCATCCAAGGATCCTTAGGTGGTTGGCTGCAAAAGAGCAGTAAAAAAATTAAAGAGGCTGATCTCTTTAACCCTCTGAATGATGTAGTGCGTCTTCTTTCAAATAAAATAATTTACCTAACAGAAAGATATTGAAATATATATGCCACCTGTTGTGATAGATGGGTCGTCTGTTGCAACAGATTGCCCATCAACTATAACTGGTGCAACAGATGGGTAATCTTTTGCGATAGATGATCCATATTTCACAACAGATTAACATCTGTTGCTCTAGTTACCTGAACTCAACTTAATAGATTACCCATCTACTGCAAATTATGTAACAGACGGGTAATTTGATGCAATATATTATCAATCTATTGTGATATACAAATCATCTGTTGCGGTAAATAGATCATCTGTTGCATAAGTTGGCTGTGTTAATATGTAACCCAACTAACTGCAAATTATTATTATATGATTTAAATGCCTTCTGTCTTTTTTATAGGTCATGCATCCTTGGGTTGTGCCTACTGAGCAGGAGTTAGGGATGACTTTTTTTATTACTCTAGGTCTATTTGATACAACAGCAGACCTAACGGTGGAGTTAATAAAGAAGGAATTGGCTGGAGCAACAGCCATATGAAGAGCAATTAGGTAAGGTCAGCCTAATGTTGAAGCTCTTCATGGCCAACTTACTGCAACAGATCCAGGTACTTCTTCTATGGGTGTTACTGGTGGAGTTGTTGATGATGGTGGCAGCCATCCTGCTACTGCTGCTGCCAGTCGTGATTATGAGCATGTTGGTGCTCAGGAAAAAATAGATATATTTGGAAACACCCCTTGCACAAGTCCCTCTTACCCTTATACTGGTCCCTTCCACCCTTACAGTGGTTCCTTTCACCCTTCTTTGCCCTCATATTCTCATTGCAAATGTATAGTATGCAAGGACAGAAAGGATAAACTCCTTAAAAAACTATAGACTATTGCTGAGGCTGCCAAAGAGTTGAAATCCAAGAGGGGTGTCATATCATCCAAGAAGGTGAGAGAGCCATACACTCCTATAGTGGCAGTTAGGAGGAAGAGAAGAAACATTAGCCAAATACTCTCCATTCTGAAAATAAAAAAATTGCAACTCCTCCCGCTCCAAGAGTTATTGAAGTTCAGGGGCCGTTGAAAAAAGGTGGACATATACGTGACACTTGGCTACAAAGAGAAGAAGGAACTGGAAAAAATCATGTCTGACAAGATGAAACCTCCACAAGAATACACCATGTATTTATTTGCCACCCAAGACTTCATGAGTATGACAAATATGCGTGAGTGGTATGTGGACAATGTAAGTTTACTTTTGCTAACCTAGCTTTCCTATCTACTCCACGAAGAAAAAGCTAAGCAACAGATGTGTAATCTGTTACAATAGTTGGGTATTCTGTTGCAATATAAAACACATCTGTTGCATAAATTGCGTTAGTTGGGTAATCTGTGAAGTGATTCAAAGAACCCTCTGCAACAAAATCTTTCCAATGTGTTTTTATTCTTTACAATTACTATATAACCTATTTAAAAATTATCTTCTTATACCACAGTATGTTGATGAAATTCTCTACCTCATGAGGGACAGATAATTAGCGTACCCCAGATGCTTATGATGTAGACGATAGGATAATGGACCTCAATTTCTATAATAATTTTAAGAGTAGGTACGATACTCTCCATAGACAAGTTGGTGTCGATGGTCGGGGATTTGATAAGTTAGTTTCTACGTTCAAATGGTATGAAGACATGATTAACTATGTTAGAGGGAAGAGGCCATATCCACACGACAAGAGCTGGACCAAGGCAAAGAAAATCCTTGTAGTCATGAACGTAGAAGTCAAGCATTTTCTTGTTGTTGAGATACTACTCGATGAGGAAAAGATTAAGGTTTATGACTGCAACTTATCTGTATTCAGGGAGGCCACGTTTTTAACCCACGTGTAGCCACTCTTGAAGTTGTTTCCCAAGTCTTAACACAGAGTAAATTAATGGATCATTTGCCGGCGGAAGTTTTGATGAAGAAATCATGGGATTTTGAAGGTCGAAATAAGAACATCCACCTTTAAAAAAATAAAATCGGTGCCACGTGCGAGGGCCGTACTCACTTACATACATCGAGTGTTTGCTAACCGGCACAGAAGTGGCCGGTATGTACAACGCCGTTGTGGAAAATATGCAAGAGGTTTGGGCTTATGAGGTACTAACTAAATGGTTAGAGCCCTTGTATAAAGAAGAATATGTACAAAGACAGAGATGAACACGATAATAATTTTTTATTTCAAGCCACTTTACTTCACTTTACATACATGTAGTGGTAATTTTTTATGTCTGACGAAAGTTGAATTTTAATAATGCAACAGATTATCTATTTGCTGTAACAGTTATCATACCTGTTGTAAAAAATTAATTATTTATTGCTATAGGTTAGTCATCTGTTGCATTATGCAGATATTTCTGTCCATCTGTCGCAATAGATATATAATCTGCTGCAATATATAATCTATCTGTTACAACTGATAGGTAATCTATTGGAACAAATAAAAAAAGTAGGAAGACCTGGTATATAATTTCCAGCAGATGACCTACATGTTGCAACATATGTATAAATCTATTTGATAAGATATGTCGTCTGTTGCAGCAGATGTACTATCTGTTGCGATATTTGAATCTAGTATTCCATTTCAATTAACAAGTTCAAAACTAAGGATTAAATTATATTCATAGACAACATAAAATAAATCGAAGCCTTTGAAAATTACATGAAATAACTCAACAAATAAGTGAAATGTAAAAAAATTATTATGAGTACAAATGTTCTACTCTACAAATAAATCAAGAAGTTAACCAAGGAGGATAGGTTATTATATTGACAGACTCAAGCTATAAAGATCTACTAAATATGTAGAAAATATTCTTCATCCGGTGCTACAAAATTCGTCTTTGGTATCGTGGATCTTTAATGTCGCTTGTGTATGGTTTTTGAGTTTTTGCTTCTCTGAATTTCCATAAAAGAGTAGCATATTTTTTGCGGAGTAATCCGGCATCAAGTTCATCTACTTGTAATCCATCGCTCAAATACTCGGCATAAGCGGCAACAAAAAGATCGCAATCCTTATGTTTTAAAAAAATAGATAATCCATATCTTGCAGTTCAAGTAAGCATTGAGAAATTTATGAAATGAAACTAAATCATCATGACCCTTATACTTACAGGCTACCAATGGTTTGTTGAGCAATTCCTTCAACATATTGTACATCAAATGGATTACCCATTTTATTCAGGTATGCTTCAATCGTCGACCAATCAGTATGAACCTTTTGGTCCAAAAAGTCACTTATATCAAGGTAAGTAGGCAATATTTTGTCCAGCTTTTGTATCTCAGATGATGGCCCGGAATGTCTCCTTCACAACATCGTCATAAAATCGGATACGCCTCTCTTTTAGAATAACGACAGCCAACACCCAATGGAATTTATCACCACAATTGATTGGGATATACACTTCGTCGACCAATGCCAAGGTAAGCCAGCTGGAATGCTAAAACCTTTGACGATGTTGATTAAGCATTCCTCATTTTGGAAAACATCCGATTGTTGTTGACAATACCTATCATAGGCATTATTGATGTAAGTTTTGTACAAATAATTGTCTGCCATGTATCTGTATTATTCTTGTGTTTGCAACTTGTCCTTCTTTTGGAGGTAGTAAAAAATAACATCGATGTGCTGCACATATTATCAAACATTTCAGATTACGTGACGAACAAATTAATACATAGATGTAATTAAATAAAGTACTAATTAATAGTAATATGTATGACATTTAAACCTCATCATTCCAGCAAGTTTATGGCTGTGACATCAAATAGAACCAATTCTTCATTTTGGGATGTGCAACAACAAAGTCGAACATATCAAAATCAAAACTCAATTCGTTCACTTTGTAGTGTTCGTCATTTGGTTTTCTGCATGATGATTTATATGTGTTAATGTTATGTTTATACAACAAGAATTGTATAAATTAATATCTTTAAAATTAATTTATGTACCTGCCGGCATGATGCTTTAACAACCAATCGGCAATCCATTCTGAATAGTCGTTGATCAACTTTGTTAGTTTTTTCGAAGCCTCATCTGAGATGTTGAACCCTTCAAACGGGTAGTTCTTTTGTTCTCCCGAACTGATAAGCTCCACTTTTTCTTCTTCTTCGGAAGTCGTTGATGGATTATTAACTGTGATATTATGCTCTTCAGCAGTAGCTTCTACTGTGACATCCACCTGGAAAGCCAGAATTGCCAATGCTAATTACAAATATACAACAAATTTTCTATCTGTTGCAACAAGTGAGTCTTATGTTGCAATAGTTGGATCATCTGTTGGGACAAATTCGAACAGGTAAAACAGCACGGTACAATAATTTTGAACAGATGACCCATCTGTTCAACATAAGGATCATTTGTTGGTATAAATTAAAATAGTACGAAAACCTATTTGATTTGCTAAAACAAACGGATATATGCTGCAACAGATAACACATTTGATGCAATAGGTTAGACAACAGTTACAACAGATGTATATATCTATTTGATAATTTTCAGCAGATGTATCATCTGTTGAAATAGATATCTGCCTATTCGTTTTTTAGACATATGATATACATTCACCTTTTTCAGCTCATGCTGCTCTCCTGTGGCCTTTGTACATTGAACAGCGGTGCAAGACAAAGATAGAGGTGTTGCAATTTTATTCTTTTTGATGCTTGATAATGTCTTGGAAATATCTTTCCTTCTCCTCTTAGCCACCTTGATCTCTAGTGGAGTGTAATGAAATCCTCTTTGATGGAATGACACCCCTCTTAGATGTCATTTCCTTTGTAGAAGCAGTTAGTGTAGTAATAACATTAATTACTCCATCATGTTTCGCCTTGCAGTCTTAATATTTGCATGCATAACATTTGCTAGAAGTGACAAAATCTGTATAACCAGTACGATCATAATCAAAATAGCTTGTTGTTCCAAAAACTGTAAGAGGAGCATCATTAGCCCCAACAGCAGTACCACTACCATCATCATTATCAATAAGCCCACCCTCCAAAATTATTTTTCTTATGATGGTTGTTGCTCCAAACAATTTCATCTTTATTCTATCAATGATCTTAGGGTCCGATAAAGTTTGCACATATCGTAAAGTAAGAAAAAATGGCATCTTTAACTCTCGATTGGTCGGAACAAGCCATAGATGGACAATCTAAAATAAATCAGTACATATATTATAATGATGATGAAATTATTTAAAATAATCATTAATTAAAACAAAAATTTGATTAGAATTAAACTTATTGCTTCCTTCGGGGGATTGAAAAGATTAAGAAATTTTACATTTTTATCAGTTTTGACCGACAACCATCTCAGAATTCTTGGACAAGAAACTTCTTCCTAGTAGTTCACTTGTTGTCTCAAATAAGGAATGACTTCAAATGTCCAAGCCTATAACATAACGCCAATAAATCAAAAGCATTATTGAATAAAAAATTGAATCATATCATAATAAAAGAAATATTTACCATGAAAGCCCATGAAAAGCCATATAAGTTGACTGTATTTGGTGTTAACGAAGTTAACAAATATTTGACAGTTATGTTGTTGGAGAGATTTATTAAATCGAGGCTTATGTTGTTGTTAACATCTCTCGCCCAAAGAATATTATGTACAAACCAAACCAAGCACAATGATTACTTGTGTTTCTTTGAAAGTCCTTTACCTTTTAATGTTTCTATCAAATTTTGTTTTTGAAGCTTGAACCAACAATGGACACCAGGTCATCACGATCACTCGACTTGCCTTGCCTTTTTTGGGTGTGCGGTGTTTTTTTTTGGATTAGAGTAGGTATAACTTGAGAAGGAGAAGGAGGATAATATTTTAGTCTAGTAACTATGACAAACTCCTTATAACCAAAACAAATAGGCATGCCACAATAATTTATTCATACCTCATCCATCTTATCTTTGTTTACATAAATAAACCTATACTTGTAAAGATCATATACCATTTTCATTTGGAAACGAGCATTGTTATACTCCGGCAAATCAAGATATTGCCAAAGCAGTTTTCCATGGAATAAGAATCCAATTTTTGTTCTTGAAGTATTTTTCTGAAGGTGTCGAAAGATTTTCCCATGGCTGACTTAATCACGAAATCACCCGTTAAATCTGTGGCACCACCGCACTGCATTCTCACAGGATAACGATCAATGCTGAAGATTTTGACCAACTCTTCGGTGGAAGGGCTATTAACATTTGGATCATCTCTTTTGAAATATTCTTCCTCTCCATGTTCATTATCTTCTACTTCTGATTGAGATAACGCTTGTAAAGCAAGCTCATAGAGTGGTGGATGTAGCCTAGCTGCTTCACTTGTTCCTTTACTTAAACTTGATTTAGTTTCTTTTCTTTTGAGAGCCATATAATCTAAAAATTATAGGAACATAAATAGATTATAATTGATTAATGCATCATTGAAAAAAGATAATAGTATATCTGACATGTACAATAGTAAAATAACAGTTTCAACAGGTCACATATCTTTTGCACCAGGTATGTTATCTGTTGCAATATATAACCGACCTGTTGCAATGGATGAGTAAACCATTGAAAATAATAAAAATAAATCACTCATTTGTTGCACCAGGAAGGTTATTTGTTGCAACATATAACCAACATGTTGCAACGGATAAGTAATTCATTGGAAACAATAAAAATAGATCACTCATCTGTTGTACCAGGAAGGTTATCTGTTGCAACATATAACCAACCTATTGCAACGAATGAGTAA
>NC_061113.1:43549716-43554803 GCF_002878395.1 Capsicum annuum | reverse complement strand
GAAAATATTTTTCAATACTCTCATATTCGGATGATTTAAATTTTAGAAAAATACTTTTAGGATAATATATTTTACTTATATACTGAATACTAAAAAATATTTTTCTTGAAAGATATTTTCCTTAATATTGAACACATCCATATTTTCTTTTTCTTATTAAGATTATTTACATCATGTTATGCTAAGAGAAACTTAAATAGTATTATCAATAGTCAACTCGAAATAACTTATTTGTTATGATGTTTGCATTAAATTAGTAAATACATGATATATAGTAATATGATTTTTGCTGCTTAACAATGATCAAATAATATGTATCCTTAATCTAATTTGCAATTCAATGTAAAATTATTCAAATTTGTTTAATATACCAAATGCAAATGAGTATTTTCGGTAAACATGTTATTAGAGGTTGGAGCAGCTAATCAAGAGGGTGTTTGGAGATAAAAAAATTTTACTTTTTACCTGAAAAAAATTTCACTTTATAGAATTTGTGGTGTTTGGCCATAGAAATTCCAAAAATTATTTCAATTTGTTTTGAAAAGAGAAAACAACACAAAGTTGTTTTCACTTTTTTTCAATTCCATTTTTAATTTTTATTATTGTTATATATGACCCTAATTTTTAAGTTCTTAGAGAAGAACCCATCTTAACTTTGGATGTGGAAGTTATTTGTTGCTTATTCTGTTCTTGTACTCTAGATGATGTATATCTTTGACACAGTTTTACTATGCAGGTGAACTCTGAAGCATATTTTTGACACGGTTTTATCAAGTATGTAAGCTCTTTTCAGGATAATTCGAGCATTCTTGGAGGAGTCCTTTATGGGTAATAATTTTGGATTCTGCAAAGACCAGGTGGGACAAAATTGCAGTAACATTGTGATGTGTGGCATTTTCTCAAGGTGTTCGTTCATTCTTTCTGCAGGTGGCCCTCAATTTACTAAATTTTCGCGAATGTTGATTTTGCCAGTTTGTGGCTTTATAAGTGAGTTGTATCAATGATGTGAGATCTTTCTGTGGTTAACCGAGTCTGAAGTTCTGTAGTTCTCATCATTGATGTTCACTTGCACTAAAAAAACGAGCAATGTATAAGGGCTTACTCCTCTTTCTACACCCGAGTCTAAAAGTTCAGCAACATTCATTGTCGACGAACTCATGCACAATGGAGAACAAGTGTGCCTCACCTCGGCGCTACATGGTCATTTAGTTGGGAAAGAGTTATCCCATCATGTATATGGGATAACTTATTCCTTCACTAACTAATACCTTCAATCAAACACAAGACAAAATAATCCTGCATGAGATTTTTGCGCACTGTATATGCGCACTCCTATGTTTAGTTAGCTTTAAAATATGAGATTTTGCCTGCTTATGGAGAAAATTGAAGGAAAGGTGCCTTTTAAGTCTTTAATAAAGGATTGGCGACATTGACCAACTTAAAAGATCAAACATAATTAGAAAACTTGATTAAGTTAATTGTGGACTTGATTCATATTTTCAAAACTTTCTAATCTTTTCAAAAATACAAATCAATCCACACCCCTCTCCTCTCCAAATCATCGACCGTCTCTCTCTCTCTCGACAATCTCTCCTCTCCAAATTTCTCTTTTAAATCCCCGACATCAACCTCCGGCAATAAATAATCGGGCGAGTTCCTTTGCTACTTTCAACCGTCAATAGATGTGAAGACTTCTCTGGCGACAACAACTTCGAGCTCTTCGTTGTCCCATTTCTTCTTTCATAGGTAAAAAATTATGTCTTTTGAGTTATGAAGAAGCAGAGGAACTTGAGCCAACTTCTCTTCTAGTATTAGTTAACGATTTCAATATTTCTTGCTTAAATTTTAAATGTGGACTGAATAAAATCCTAATTCCTGGCATTTCTTCTTTACTCTTTCCGGTGTGAAATATATTTTTTGTTGTTATTGTAATTCTTGTTGTCGAACTGTTGATTCGATTTTTTGGTGATTTTTGGTCACCGTTGATGTTCTTAGTGTGTGTTGTATTGGTGTTGCTGGGTTAATTTGTTATTTTTCTTGCTAAAAATGGTGTTGCAACAGATTAACCATCTGATGCAACAGATTAAACAACTAATGCAATAGATGAACAGAATAGATCATTCATCTGTTGCGTCAGAGAACTCTTCTGTTTGAAAGAAATCTAAACAATATTGATCCAACAGATAACTCATTTGGCAATAGATGAGTGATACTGTTTAAGCATATGTGTGGCCTATTTTTATTATTTCCAACGGATTACTCATCCGTTGTAATAGGTTGCTTATAGGTTGCAACATATAACCTACCTGGTCTAACAGATGAGTGATCTGTTTTTATTATTTCCAATAGATTACTCATCCGCTGCAATATGTTGGTTATATACTGCAACAGATATCCTACCTGGTGCAACATATGAGAGATCTGGTTTTATTATTTTCAACGAATTACTCATCTGCTACAATAAGTTGGTTATATGCTGCAACAGATATCCTACCTGGTGCAACAGATGAGAGATCTGTTTTTATTGTTTCCAACAAATTACTCATCTGCTACAACAGGTTGGCTATATGCTGCAACAGATATCCTACCTGGTGCAACAGATGAGAGATCTATTTTTATTATTTTCAATGATTTACTCATTCGCTGCAACAGATTGGTTATATACTGTAATAGATATCCTACCTGGTGCAATAGATGAGTGATCTATTTTTATTATTTTGAATGAATTACTCTTCTGTTGCAACAGGTTGGTTATATGCTGCAACAGATATCCTACCTAATGCAATAGAAGAGTGATTTATTTTTATTATTTTCAATAAATTACTCATCCGCTGCAGTAGGTTGGTTATATGTTGCAATAGATATCCTACCTGGTGCAACAGTTGAGTGATTTGTTATAATTATTTTCAATAGATTACTCATTCGTTGCAATAGGTTGGTTATATGTTGCAACAGATAACCCTCCTGGTACAACAGATGAGTGATCTATTTTTATTGTTTCCAATGAATTACTTATCTGTTGCAACATGTTGGTTATATGTTGCAACAAATAACCTTCCTGGTGCAACAAATGAGTGATTTATTTTTATTATTTTCAACGGTTTACTCATCCGTTGCAACAGGTCGGTTATATATTGCAACAGATAACATACCTGGTGCAAAAGATATGTGATCTGTTGAAATTGTTATTTTACTATTGTACATGTCAGATATACTATTATCTTTTTTCAATAATGCATTAATCAATTATAATCTATTTATGTTCCTGCAATTTTTAGATTATATAGCTCTCAAAAGAAAAGAAACTGAATCAAGTCTAAGTAAAGGAACAAGTGAAGCAGCTAGGCTACATCCACCACTCTATGAGCTTGCTTTACAAGCGTTATCTCAATCAGACGTAGAAGATAATGAACATGGGGAGGAAGAATATTTCAAAAGAGATGATCCAAATGTTAATAGCCCTTCCACCAAAGAGTTGGCCAAAATCTTCAGCATTGATCGTTATCCTGTGAGAATGCAGTGCGGTGGTGCCACAGATTAAAGGACTTTCAAAGAAGCACAAGTAATCATTATGCTTGGTTTGGTTTGTACATAATATTCTTTGGGCGAGAGACGTTAACAACAACATAAGCCTCAATTTAATAAATCTCTCCAAGGATCTTGAGGCATTTAACAGCTATCCTAGGGTTATATAAGCTTCAAAATAACTGTCAAATATTTGTTAACTTCATTAACACCAAAGACAGTCAACTTATATGGCTTTTCATGGGCTTTCATGGTAAATATTTCTTTTATTATGATATGATTCAATTTTTTATTCAATAATACTTTTGATTTATTGGCGTTATGTTATAGGCTTGGTCATTTGAAGTCATTCCTTATTTGAGACAACAAGTGAACTACCAGGAAGAAGTTTCTTGTCCAAGAATCCTGATATGGTTGTCGGTCAAAACTGATAAAAATGTAAAATTTCTTGATCTTTTCAATCCCCCGAAGGAAGCAGTAAGTTTAATTCTAATCAAGTTTTTATTTTAACTAATGATTATTTTAAATAATTTCATCATCATTATAATATATGTACTGATTTATTTTAGATTGTCCATCTGTGGCTTGTTCCGATCAATCGAGAGTTAAAGATGCCATTTTTTCTTACTTTACGATCTGTGCAAACTTTATCGGACCCTAAGATCATTGATAGAATAAAGATGAAATTGTTTGGAGCAACAACCATCATAAGAAAAATAATTTTGGAGGGTGGGCTTATTGATAATGATGATGGTAGTGGTACTGTTGTTGGGGCTAATGATGCTCTTCTTACAGTTTTTGGAACAACAAGCTATTTTGATTATGATCGTACTGGTTATACAGATTTTGTCACTTCTAGAAAATGTTATGCATGCAAATATTAAGACTGCAAGGCGAAACATGATGGAGTAATTAATGTTATTAATACACTAACTGCTTCTACAAAGGAAATGACATCTAAGAGGGGTGTCATTCCATCAAAGAGGATTTCATTACACTCCACTAGAGATCAAGGTGGCTAAGAGGAGAAGGAAAGATATTTCCAAGGCATCATCAAGCATCGAAAAAAATAAAATTGCAACACCTCTATCTTTGTCTTGCACTGCTGTTCAATGTACAAGGGCCACAGGAGAGCAGCATAAGCTGAAAAAGGTGAATGTACATCATATGTCTAACAAACGAATAGGCACATATCTATTTCAACAGATGATACATCTGCTGAAAATTATCAAATAGATATATACATCTGTTGCAACTGTTGTCTAACCTATTGCATCAAATGTGTTATCTGTTGCAACATATATCCGTTTGTTTTAGCAAATCAAATAGGTTTTCGTACTATTTTAATTTATACCAACAAATGATCCTTATGTTGAACAGATGGGTCATCTGTTCAAAATTATTGTACCGCGCTATTTTACCTGTTCGAATTTGTCCCAACAGATGATCCAACTATTGCAACATAAGACTCACCTGTTGCAACAGATAGAAAATTTGTTGTATATTTGTAATTAGCATTGGCAATTCTGGCTTTCCAGGTGGATGTCACAGTAGAAGCTACT
>NC_061113.1:43540156-43546716 GCF_002878395.1 Capsicum annuum | reverse complement strand
TCCTCCCCTCCTCCCCGTCACATTGTACAGACAAAAAAACTTTTGTTTTAATCTTTTTTTTTTCAAAAAAAGAAAAAAAAAAGGAAGAAGAAAAACATCAAGTCAATTCAAATTTACCTTCATCATATTCAACAAAGGTACTTAAAACTTTAATACATAATTTGAATTTCAAAAAACAATCTACATATTTCTCATTGTGGGTGTTCTTATTTGTTGAAATCTTGGTGATCTTTAGTTTTGCAATTCTTGTTTTGTTGAACAAAGACATGGGTAATTCTAAGTCTTCTGTTTTTTTCAAGAAAGATGATGGTAGGTTATATGTTCGATGTAATGCCCGAATGAATATTATGTATTTGTATATGTATGTGTTAGATTGCTGAATTTGGCCCGTGGTTGGGATTGATTGTGGGGTTTGTGTTTGGAATGAACAGGGGTTCGTGCTATGAAGAATTGTTATTCAGAGGAGTTAGATTCTTATTATACTATTAGGCCTGAATGCCTAGCTGAGGTTCCCAAGACCCGCTTCAAATCAAGGGTATTATTCTTATTCTTTATGTTAATTATCTTCACGTTTAACATCATTAAAAGTGTATTTTTTTTCCTATATTGATTCTTTGACATTAATTTCTCTAGTCCGGTTTTGAAACTTACGTCTACCGGAAACAACCTCTCTATCCTACAAAAGGTAGAGGTAATGTCTGCGTGCATCCTACCCTCCCTAGAGCCCACTTATGGGATTACACTGGGTATGTTGTCGTTGTTGGTTTTGAAACATGCCATTTTTATCTCTTTTAAAAAGTCATTGTCTATCCTTGGATGGCATAGTTGTTGGGAGATTTGCACAAATAGGATCATTTAAGTCTGCTAATTAACTTTGGCCCCATTTTAAGTTGTGCAAGATTATTTGGCGGGGCATAGCATTGAACAAGCTCTGGACGAAACAAAGTTATGCCCTGCCCAAATTATGCCATGTGCTGTCAAAAAACGGGGACAAAAGGTAAATGCCAGGCCTCAAAAGAGACTGGTGGAAATTCTTGTAGTTGTTTTTATTTGGTTCTTGGGGGGCTGCCGAATGCAAATATGTTAAATAAATCAATTAGGTAAATACCTGAATGACGGCAAAAATCAGAGTTTTTCGGCTGATATTCGTCTTATTCCATTTTAAGGAATAAATGTTACTATCGGTTAGCTGTTTATGATAGCTTCTGGATCGTAGTTGCTTATGACACAACTAAGATACTTTCTGTCTTTGTTTCACTGTTTGGACAGGTAGGAAAAACTCTTAGCGAAAGAAGATGGAAAGCTGCATTCTCTAAAGATGGTTATTTGGATATAGCTGCTGTTCTTCGACGAATACAACGAGGGGTACATCTCCTTTACCATTGTTTCCTGTATTGTATACCACATTCTCATTTTTTCTTTGCTTGCATTTATTTTGAGTCTATTGCTTTACTGGTTCCTGTATTTAAACAATTAAGTGCAGCTCTGGAAGATGAGAATTAAATCTTTCAAATGCTAACAACTTAGTTTTAAATTGTAAATACTCTGCAACAGAGACAGGCAAGTGGACTGAAAGCTGACTTCACCATGCGATTATTATTCTAACTCCTAGAAAACATTTTAGTCATATTTGGAGAAAGATTATAATTTCCTCGTAAAGTACTGCCATTTTATGTATTGCGACTGACTGCTTTGGTAGATTCTATTTGAGTTAGATTGATGTTCTGGAAATCCCGAATAGTCATACTGAAGGTCTTAGCAATTGGAAGCTGGAAAGGTTGAAGATGCTATTATCTTTAGTTGGGAAAGTAGTACATCTACTCTCAAACGAGCAAAATGATGGAGCTGCAACAACACTCTATTCCTTTCTTGTTTTGCATTATCTCATTGTCTTGCCACTCTCAGTGTTTCTTTTTCTCCTTTCTACTCTTCATGATGCAGTCAATGTGATGCAGTGAGTACGTTATTCCAGCCTAGTTTTACATGCTTGAGATCAGGTGCTTGGCCGACGAATATAAGTTATAGTTAGTCCTTTAATCAGGAGTTATCAGCGCAATGATGAAATGAAACTGATTACCCTTGTGACTAAATCAGGAGTTGTCAGCGCAATAATGAAACGAAACTGATTACCCTTGTGACGAAATATTAATCTCATGTCGTACTTGTGAGTGGTGTTGTTCCCCAAAACCTATTGACTGGGTAAAATAGATAACTTGTATTATAAATTGTTTATTTTCTTGTCTACTTGTGAGTTAACGTAAAATCGTTGCAGTTGTGCTCCCTGACAAATCCTCATTAGTAGCTTCATTCTATGGGGATTCTCCCATATTTCAAGCTATTCGATTGTGGAAAGTTATTAGCCAATGAGGGTAGGACTCTCTTTCCTCTCTTGGAAAACTAGCATGATCCTACCTCATAAAAGTGATTATATTTTTGGTGTTCTGCTGTGCGCAAAACTTTTGACACTCTCTGTCAGCTGGGTATAAAATTTAGGCTGTTGAAATATACATACAAGTTGGATAAGTTGGTCTACTAGTAGCACGTCTGTTGAGTTCATCATGAAAAGGTTCTGTTAATTAATTAGAGAAAATATTTAATATGCCTATTACTGTTACTTAAGAACAAGACTGCGTACATCTTACCCCCCCCAGACCCCACTAGGTGGGAATACACTGGGTTTGTTGTTGTTGTACTGTTACTTAAGAACAAGAAATTTGTGTGTTGCTGTTTAGCTGGAAATTGAATTTTAAGAATTATTATGCTCATTAATTGTTCTGTGAACGCTAGGGGATTCATCCATCAATTAAAGGGGCAGCCTGGGAGTTCCTGTTGGGTTGTTTTGATCCTGAAAGCACATTTGAGGAAAGAAACCGGCTTAGACAGCAACGAAGGTAATGTGAGTTGCTTCAGCAATTATTAGCTGTGATAGCTAAAGAGTCAAAGTGGTTACTCTTAGAATCTACAGTAAAAAAATTAAGATATGAAGTAGTTATGTTCTAATTTTGACATTTATCTACATATAGAAAGTCAAAGCATCAATCACAATTGATTTACCTTTCTCATGTTTAATAGAGCTTCTATGTCAAAGGTTAACTTTATTTAGTGGTCCCTGCTGTATATTGGAATGATTCTACATTAAGGATGGAGGAGCTAAGATGTTGTCTGTAGTGCTGGTTCCTACCGTTTCTTATAGGGGACCTTCGTCTGGTGGTGTCACGATCTGACAATTTTTGTTTCATGGAAGTTACTCATTTTTTATATAAAATTTAAATTCTTTTGACTCAACATATAATTATTCAGCTGCAAAAAGGCTCAACCTCTCGACCCTTGTGACTTGTTAGAACTTGCTGTGAGGTTTGTCAAGTTTAAGTACTCAAATACGACAACAACATCAAAGTGGGGTCTGGGGAGGGTAGAGTGCACGCAGTCCGTACTACTACCTCAGAGGTGAGGTAGAGAGGTTGTTTTCGATAGACTCCCAACTCAAGGCAAAAACAGTCTAGAAAAAGACATAATATAAGAGCAAGAAACAATAGGTAGTAACAAAACAACACATAGTAGTAGAAACAGGCTGCCATAAAATAATGCTATGAACAATCTACCCGAAACAACAAATAGCGATAAAACTCCAAGAACAAGACACTACAAGCGTAGCGTACAACTACTAGCTCGGACAACAAAACAAAGCACTCCTACCTCCTAGCATGAACGCACTCTACTAACCTTATACCTTAATTCGCGTCCTCCACACCTTCCTATCTAGGGTCATATCCTCGGTAAGTTGTAACTACTCAATATCTTGTCTAATCACCTCCCACCAATATTTCTTCGATCTACCTCTACCTCGCTTGAAATCCATCAATAGCTAATCTCTCACACCTCAGCAATGGGGCATCCGTGCACCGCCTCATCACATGCCCAAGCCATCCCAATCTTGCTTTCTTCGCATCTTGTTCTCCACCGAAGTCACTCCCACTTTGTCTCGGATAGCCTCATTCTAATCCTATCTCTCCCAGTAAACGCACACATCCATCGCATCATCCTAATCTCCGCCACCTTCATCTTTTGGATATGAGAGTTCTTGACTGGTCAACACTCCGCCCTATACAACATAGCTGGTCTAACTGCCACTCTGTAAAACTTGCCTTTAAGTTTGAGTACCCAAATATTTAGTTTTATATAATCGGAGGTGGTCATGGATAGTTCATCAGTTTTGGACTTTGATCTTTCCCATTCTGTGGTATATAACTAAGAACTAAGAAGAAAAATGGTCAGTCCAATTTTGAGATTTATTGCCTTAAAATATAATAGCATAAATGTACAAAAGACTTGGTGAAGACAAAATCTTAGGGCCAAAGAATATGCTGAAATTGAAATTTAAAAAACAACAACAACAACAACAAACCCAATATATTCCCACATTGTGGGGTCTGGGGAGGGTAGAGTGTACGCAATCCATACCACTACCTCTACAGAGGTAGAGAGGCTGTTTCCGATAGACTTCCGGCTCAAGATAAAAAGCAGTATACACAAGCATCAAGAGCATAGAACACGATAAAATAACATAGGTATGACATCCATAAAAATATGTACATTGCCAAACAAAGGACACTAAGTCCACCTAAATACTGACTATGACTTAACCATACCCTTAGCCCTCTATCCTAATGCTTTTCCTCCATATCTTCCTATCTAGGATCATGTCCTCAGGCAACTATAACTGCTCCATGTAACGTTTACTCACTTCTCTCCAGTATTTCTTTGGCCTACCCCTACCCCGGTTAAACTTTTCAAGGCCAACCTCTCACACCTACGAACTGGGGCATCTGTGCCTCTCCTCATCACATGACCAAATCATCTCAACCTCACTTCCCGCATTTTACCTCTACTGACACCACTCCCACCTTCTCCCGAATAGTTTCATTCCTAACCCTGTCAGCCCTTGTGCATCCACACATCCAACGCAACATCCTCATTTCCGCCACCTTCAACTTTTGGATATGCAAATTCTTAACCGGCCAACACTCCGCTCCATACAACATGGCAGGCCGGACTGCAACTCTATATAATTTGCCTTTCGGCTTGGGGGCACCTTCTTGTCACATAAAATTTCCAAAGCGAGCCTCCATTTCATCCAACCTGCCCCAATACGGTGAGAGACATCCTCGTTTAATCTTAACCGGCCAACACTCCGCTCCATACAACATGGCAGGCCGGACTGCAACTCTATATAATTTGCCTTTCGGCTTGGGGGCACCTTCTTGTCACATAAAATTTCCAAAGCGAGCCTCCATTTCATCCAACCTACCCCAATACGGTGAGAGACATCCTCGTTTATCTCTTCATTTCCCAGAATCGTAGACCCGAAATACTTAAAACTATTCCTCTTGCAAACCGCTTGAGACTCCAACTTCACTACCACCTCCTCCTCTTGCTTCGAGTCACTAAACTTGCACTCCAAGTACTCTGTCTTAGTCCTACTCAACTTGAAACCTTTAGACTCCAGGGTTTGTCTCCAAACTTCCAGCTTATTATTAACCCCTTGTCGCGACTCATCAATCAAAACTATATCATCCGCGAAAAACATACACCAAGGCACCTCACCTTGTATATTCCGCGTCAACACATCCATCACCTAAGCGAATAAAAATGGACTAAGAGTTGATCCCTAGTGTAACCTTGTCAAGACCGGGAAATGCTCAGAATCTCCCTCCACTGTCCTTACCCTGGTCTTTGCTCCCTCGTACATGTCCTTAATCGCTCTAATGTACGCCATCGGGACCCCCCACGCCTCCAAACATCTCTAAAGAACCTCCCTAGGGACCTTGTCATACGCCTTTTCCAAGTCAATAAACACTATGTGAAGATCCCTCTTCCTCTCTCTATACTGCTCTACCAGTCTCTGCACAAAGTGAATTACCTGTCGTGAAGCGACCGGGCATAAAACCAAATTGATTCTCCGATATAGACACAATCTTCCTCAACCTCCGCTCCACCACCCTCTCCCAAATCTTCATCGTGTGACTCAACAACTTAATACCCCGATAGTTGTTACAACTCTGAAAGTCACCCTTGTTCTTATATTAAGAATCATGGTGCTCCATCTCCACGCGTCAGGCATCTTGGCTTTCTTGAAAATATTGTAAAACAAGTTGGTCAGCCACCTCAACCATGACTCGCCAGAGAACTTTCAAAAATCCACTGAAAACTCATTGGGCCTCGTCGCCCTGCCCCTTCGCATCTTGCGAATAGCCTCATAGACCTCATCTACCTTAAAACGCCGACAAAAGCCAAAGTCGCGACACTCCTTGGAATGCTCCAACTCCCCTAACACCACACCTCTATCCCCCTCATCATTCAAGAGCCTATGGAAATAGGACTGCCATCTTTTCTTAATGAGGCCGTCTTCCACCAAAACTTTGCCATCCTCCCCCTTAATGCACGTTACCTCCCCCTTAATGCACGTTACCTGGTCCAGATCATGACCTTTCCGTTCCCTAACCTTGGCAAGCCTAAACATCCTTTTCTCCCCGCCTTTCACCTCTAATCCCTTATACAAA
>NC_061113.1:43510060-43540056 GCF_002878395.1 Capsicum annuum | reverse complement strand
CCCCGTCGCCCTGCCCCTTCGCATCTTGCGAATAGCCTCACAGACCTCATCTACCTTAAAACGCCGACAAAAGCCAAAGTCGCGACACTCCTTCTTGGAATGCTCCAACTCCCCTAACACCACACCTCTATCCCCCTCATCATTCAAGAGCCTATGGAAATAGGACTGCCATCTTTTCTTAATGAGGCCGTCTTCCACCAAAACTTTGCCATCCTCCCCCTTAATGCACGTTACCTCCCCCTTAATGCACGTTACCTGGTCCAGATCATGACCTTTCCGTTCCCTAACCTTGGCAAGCCTAAACATCCTTTTCTCCCCGCCTTTCACCTCTAATCCCTTATACAAATGCTCAAAAACTGCTGTCTTAGCAGCCGTGACTGCTAACTTAGCCTCCTTTTTTGCTACCTTGTCCTCCCCCTGCTCACCCGCTTCTCATCTTCATCCTTGATTTCCACTAACTTAGCGTAAGCCGCCTTCTTCATCTCGACCTTTTTCTTAACATCTTCATTTCACCACCAATCCCCCCGATAACGGCTAGACCCGCCCCTCGAAACACCCAACACCTCTCTAGCTGACTCCCTGATGCAACTAGCAGCCCTATCCCATATACTATCCACGTCCCCCTGCACCCCCACACCTCCATCCCCTCCAACTTCACCCGTATCTCCAAAGCACCTATCGGAGTCAGGTTGCCCCACCTAACCCTAGGTCTACCCTTCCCACCCCGCCTCATCTTGTCCTTCTTGATAATCAAGTCCATCACCAGGAGTCTATGCTGGGTCGCAAGATTCTCACTCGGGATTACCTTACAATCTCTACACAATGCTCTATCCCCCTTCCTAAGCAACAAAAGTCAATCTGAGTCTTGGCTATCTTACTACGGAAAGTAACTAAGTGTTCTTCCTTCTTCGGAAAGCTGGAATTCACTACCACCAACCCAAAGGCCCTCACAAAATCAAAAGAGCAGCTCCCTCACCATTCCTAACCCCAAACCCAAAGCCCCCGTGCACATCATCGTACCCTAACGGCAAAGACCCTATGTGCCCGTTGAAATCCCCACCTATGAAAATCTTCTCCGAACTAGGCACGCCTCTAACCACCTTGTCCAAAACCTCCACAAAAAAAATTAAATAAAATTTAAAATTTTAAAAAATAAAATAAAAATTAGTGGCCTAAATTAACGATCTGAAATTTGCATCCTCAGGGAGCAGTATGCTGCATGGAAATCTGAATGTCAAAATATTGTGCCTATCATCGGCAGTGGAAAATTAATCACTAGTGCTATAGTCTGTAATGATGGGCAACCTATAGCATCTGATGACGGGCAACCTATAGCATCTGATGACGGGCAACCTATAGCATCTGATGACGGGCAACCTATCGCATCTGATAATGGGCAGCCTGCAGTGTGTGCAACTAGTACCAGTAATTCACAAGATAATGATGCCGTGCCAGCTCATAATGGTGATTTGGACAAGAAAATGCTTCAGTGGAAGCTTATCTTGCATCAAATTGGTTCGTACTTCTGCCATTTGTTCTCTATTTATATACAGTTTACGTTCTCTAGAATCTCTTCCTCTATTTCCATGTGTTTGACTATTACTGCAAAACTTTCTTTGCCAATAACACTCTTAAAACTTTCTTAGGATTTTCTCGTTCAGAACTATTGGTGTTTGAGTTATGCAGTTGTCTTAAAAAGTTACCAACAAATGGCATAAAAAATAAATAACTAATTAAAAAGAGAAGCCCCAAGGGAGGCTCCTAGCACTGGAATTGTTGCAGTAACATTCTTGAGAACCAAGGTTCGAATGCCAGCGGAGGCGACACTAGGTGAATCGTTCCCATCTGCTAATTTGATTGGAGTTACCTGGGGTATCCCATGGATTAATTGATGTGCATCAAGCTAGTTGAAAGACCACCATAATCAACAAAAAGGGGAAGAAGTGAACTTTTGCATTTATTTAAGTGGTCAACATAAGTATAGTTCTGAGATTTGCAGTTCTTAGTTGCAGACAATGCAATAGATCAGCTCATTTTAAAGATTAGCTCTACCCACATACGATAATTAAGATGAACTGGTAAAAATAGATAAAGGGAGTGATGCAGTAAAGTTGCCTCTTCTTTTCAATTTTGTTGGTACGTATTTGTATAGTAGTCAGAGTGTAGTTCTATGAAATTGAGATATAGCTATAATGGACTTTGGTAAGTGGAATTACGCCATGTTATAGGTACCTAGTTTGCAGATGTAGGAAGAGTTTCTGGATATAGATACTCTGTGTGTATCTTAAGACTGTAATTCTCTAAAGATGGTCCTTAGCCACTGGCAAATCGTTACAAATACAAATAAAGGATACCAACAGGTCTTTGGCTGTTAATTTCTCTGATAAGTTCAACAAACGAGATAAGTGGTTTCTTTTTCTTTGTTACTGGATGCTGAGTTGAAGAGAAACTGAATCACTTAGAGAAATAATAAGTGGTAGGAAGAGTGAAACTCAAGATCGCTTAATGGAACTGAATTTTAGTTGCTCTCAAACGCAACTCTTGCTGAGGTTAATTTTGGAGTTTTGGTTACAGTAAGCCACACATTCTTTTTGTTAAGACATGATTGTTTAACCGCATCCATTTGCTGACTGGTCGAAAGCAGGAAAAATTTTGCACATCACTTTGAGAAAGCTTCCTAGGTAATTGAGTTATCTGCTTCCCTTCCACAGGCTTTGTGAACATGAAATAAGAATTTTGCTGTATAACATGAAGCACATGCTGGTTTTCAGGCATGCTCTTCTACAGACCAACCGCTTCACCTTGGTTGGGATGTTGCATCTCCAAACTTGTTTCCAAGGATCGGAGATTCTTTCAGGTTGACCCAAGATATCTCTTTTATAGAATCTTCCTAGAGTAAACTTTCCATCCTTTTCATGTCTCCTTCTAATTGTATCAGGTTCTGCACTTGGGCATGGAAATCTCCCAGCCTCTGTAGTAAATCAGCCACTCTTCCACCTCCCGGTCATTCAGTAATCTCCTAAAGGTGATCTCCCACCCATGAGGAGACCAAGTCTCAGCCATGGATGCCCCAGGGTTTCTACAGAAAGAGAGAGAGAGAACGTCTGGAAAAGCTTCCATGAGGGATTCCTTACCAATCCACTTGTCTTTCCTGAACAGCACCCTAGTACCCTCTCCCACTTCCTAACATATGTTCTCAGACAATTTAGGCCATAAGTTCCATGTAGTCCTCCAACATGAGACTCCATAAGTGTTGGTCACGGTGTTAGATATCCATTGATCAGTCTGCCTATACTTGCTAATGATAACATCCACCAAAGAGCATTGTCCTCTTTACCAAACCTCCATTGCCATTTTGATTGCCATTTTGATAGCAAGCACCTGTTCTTGTTACAACCCGAAAATCAAGGGTCATGGTGACACTTATCGCGGCAAGCCTTGACAAGTAAGCTTATCAACCAAACTGATATAACAAGGGAAAACAATACCAAAACCCGAGACAAGGCTTCTAGAGTGAAGCCGAGCCACACAAACATGATAATAGAGGAAATATAATCAAAGATACCAAACCAAATCACTTGCAATCAGAAAATGTCCCAAACGGTAGCCCAGACCGTCTCCACTAATAGTTCTACTATATACACATATAACAAATACAGGTAGGGAAAAGAACAATATATACGAACACCAAATACAAGTATAAGAAGATAGAACAAATGGACAGATATCAAGTCAAGAACAGAAATACAATCACAGAATAAACACAATATGTGGGATGCAATGAAGATGATGATGATGTTGTGATGCACGAGGTCGTCGCACAACCTCCCTATACCCCTACTGAGCTGTGCTCCTGAGGTAGGGTCCATGGGGTTTCGTCAATCCATATACAACCAATATCCATAACTCCTCTCCGGCACATACATCGGTAAAGGGTTTTTAAAGATGTCACATTTTTTGTCAGAAAAAGCCAGTGTTTTCAGTATTTCCACGGTGGTACCATTGTTTCATGAATGAATATGATATGAGGATGTTACACTCACAACTAACCAAGATGAGAATATCCAATATCTAACCAATATACCAACCATGTAAGCCAAGAATCCACTCAAATCAACTAACCATCCATGATCTAATATAATCCAGAAACCATCAAGTGAAACATGCAAGAAAAATGTCATTCATACCACATAAATCCCAAAATCTAGGCTTTTCCCACCAAAAAGAGTGCAACCAAACATATATCAAATACTGGGCTACAACATCATATAAGACCCAGAAGGGGAGCCTTGGAGTAACTGGTAAAGTTGCTGCCATGTGATCAGGAGGTCACGGGTTCAAGCCTTGAAAACAGCCTCTGGCAGAAATGCAAGGTAAGGCTGTGTACAATACACCCTTGTGGTCCCCCTTCTCCGGACACCGCGCATAGCGGTAGCTTTAGTGCACCGGGTTGCTCTTTTTTTTAACATCATATAAAACCCCACACGGTCACTCATAACAAATAATATCACAAAACCACCAAGAATTATCCACATAGGTCCCCACACGGGCACATAAATCACCTAAACACATTTTCCATGATACAACCCCATACATATAACATGCTTTACATTATTATAACTACCTAACCCAGTCTGAAGAAAGTTGAGTTGTAACCTACCTCTAATGCCGAAAGCGGAACAAATAAGCCTTTATCATCGAGCTTTCACCTCACGCACGGATCCAAAAATCAACTATAACTCACAAATATAGAATCTACACGTAAAATGAAAGCCGATGATACCCATATTTCCGACTTTCGAATCGGGGTCAAAATGGAACCTGCAATGGGTTTTCAAAAAAGAAGATAAAATTGATTTTTTTTTCAAAAACATCTTTTCCAAGATTAAAGGAACTCATAGGAGAAAACCCAAGTAAAAATGGGGTGAAATTGGGGTTTGAATCGAAGAAATGATAATTTGGGTCTTCTGGGCCAAAATCCCCAAATTCCACCTTTAAATTCGAGTTTAAACAAGATTTAAATGATACAATCGAAGAAAAGTAGTTGAAATAGGAGTTTGGAGCTTATCCAAGCTTAGAAATGGAAGAAAATGCCCAAAAACTCGATCCCCAAGCTCTAAGTCTCGAAAATGGTGAAGAAAAATCGAGAAAAAGATTATTTATACCCAAGTGACAGATGCACTAAAACGGTCAAGTGGCTGCTTTAGAGGTCACCATTAAAGCAATCAAGTACTGTTTTAGCGGTGCAAGCTTAGCGTGCCAGTCCGCTAAAGCAGACAAGCGCTGCTAAAACGCCTTTGCCCAGCTGGTTGCCGGCAGCTAAAACGGCCAGTAGCGCTTTAGCGCGTGCCGCTAAAGCGGCCAACATGTCGCTTTAGCAGTTGCACCAGCTGTGGAGACTTGAAAATTTTTAACTTTTCAAACTATGCTACCCTATCAAATTCGACGCACCGAACTCAATGGCGATATCAGAATTTCAAAAAAACATTGTTTTCATAAAATTGACCCTCGAGATCTATTTTCACAACTTTCCGGACGGAGGATTGAAATGAGATATAAAAGTAGTAAAACCAGGATTGAAATGAGATATAAAAGTAGTAAAACCACACCAACTATGTTGTAACCTAAAATCGACGATTTGGATCTGCTGGCGCAGTCCGTTTTTCCATCCGACGCACAGATCAAAAGATGTTGACCGAAGTCAACTAATAAGTCTTTAAGACCACCAAAAATCACAATCTCGCATAAATCACATCGAAATGCATTGAGAATTGTGCCAAACATCCCCACACCCCAGAAACACCACAATGCAACCACGAGGAGGGGTAAAATTAACAAATCACACAGAAATGAATATTTCACACAAATCATCAAAAATCAGGTCAGTACATCATCCACCCCTAAGAATCTAGTTTATCCGCGAACTAAAGGCAATAGAAATACCTGAATCAGTGAAAAGTTGGGGATAACTACTACGCTTATCAGATTCGACCTCTCAAGTAGACTCATCTACTATTCAATGCCTCCACTGGACCTTAGCTACAGGAATAACTCTAGAACGCAACCGTGTAACATCCCTGGGCCAGGATGGAGACAGACTCCTCAACAAAAGATAACTG
Organism: Capsicum annuum; assembly: GCF_002878395.1. Classification (NCBI taxonomy): domain Eukaryota; kingdom Viridiplantae; phylum Streptophyta; class Magnoliopsida; order Solanales; family Solanaceae; genus Capsicum; species Capsicum annuum. Next base: position 43,533,937 of record NC_061113.1, on the reverse strand, counting down.
CTCACGTGACTGAACTGAATCCCAATGAATGACATGAGACTCGTTTGAAATGTATCGCCGAAGCATAGAAACATGAAAAACTGGATGAACAACTGATAAATTGAAAGTAATGCTAACTCATAAGCCACATCCCCAATAGTTCGAAAGATCTCAAAAGGTTTAATATACCTGGGGCTGCCCCTCTTCCCAAACCTCATCACGTCCTTCATGGGCAACATATGCGAAGGAAGACACTATCACCAATACTGAATCTCAAGGCACGAAGTCTACGATCCGCATAGCTTTTCTGCCTACTCTGAGCCGCTCGAAGTCTATCTCGAATGACTCGAATTCTATCCAAAGACTCACGAAGCAAGTTCGTACCTCGAGGTCTAATCTCCGAAACATCAAACCAACCAACTGGAAAGTGACAATGCCTACCATACAAAGCCTCGAATGGAGCCATCTCAATACTGGAATGGTAGCTATTATTATATGCAAACTTCACCAAAGCTAGATGCTGACCACCAAAGTCTAACACAGGCGCGGAGCATATCCTTCAAAACCTGAATAGTTTGCTCTACTGACCGTCGGTCTCGGGTGAAATGCTATATTAAGATCAACCTGAGTACCCAACTCGTTCTGAAAGGTCTTTCAAAAGTGAGATGTGAACACTAAACCTCGATCCGAAATGATAGACACCGACATACCATGAAGACGGACTATCTCACGAATATAGATACGGGCCAACCTCTCAACACTGAAGGAAACCTAAACCGAAATAAAATGAGCAGATCTGGTCAATCGATCCACGATGACCCACACACTATTAGAACCACGAGAAGTACGAGGCAATTCTGTCAGAAAGTCCATACTGATTCATTCCCATTTTCACTCGGGAATGGGTAGCCTCTGAAGCAAATCATCATGTTTTATTTGCTCGGCCTTCACGTGCTGACAACATAAGCAAGAGCTACAAAATCCGCTACATCCTTCCTCATACCACCCCACTAGTAATGCTGTCTCAAATTACGGTACATCTTAGTCACTCCCGGATGAATGGAATACCTGGAACAATGAGCCTCCTCCAAACTGAATCTATTCCGATCACTCACTCTCGACACACAAACTTGGCCTTTAATCCTCAAAACACCGTCTGAATCAAGTGAGGCTTCCTTAACCTTACTATTCAACACCTTATCCTGAATCATTCTCAGCCCAACATCATCAAACTGATGAGCTCGAATCTACTCCATCAAAGAAGACCCAGCTTCCATGAATGCCAAAATACTCCCAGATGTTGAAATATTAAGCCTAACCATCTGGTTAGCCAAAGACTGAACCTCCAAGGCCAAAGGCCTCTCTTGAGTTAAAAGATGCGCCAAGCTACCCATACTAGTCGACTTTCGGCTCAAGGCATCCGTAACCACATTAGCCTTGCCCGGATGATAGAGAATAGTCAAGTCATAATCCTTAAGCAACTCAAGGCAACGACGCTGCCTCATATTAAGATCTCGTTAGGTGAAGAAATACTGAAGGCTACGATGATCCAAGAAAATATCATAACAAACTCTATACAAGTAGTGCCTCCACAACTTCAAAGCAAAAACCACCGTGCACAACTCCAAATCATGGGTAGGATAATTCCTCTCATGGGGCTTCGACCGACGAGAAGCATAAGTAATCACCTTACCCTCCTACATCAACACAACACCTAACCCAACACCAGAAGCATCACAGAAGACGGTAAAACCCACGCCGTCCTTGAGCAAAATCAAGATAGGAGTTGAAGTGAAATCCTTGAGTTTTGAAAGCTCGCCTCACAAGCATCGGGCAACATCTTCTTCTGAGTCAACTTGGTCAACGGAGCTGCAATAGATGAAAAACCCTCCACGAAATATCAATAGTAGCCCTGCTACACCAACAAAACTCTAAATCTAGGTAGGAGAAGTAGACCTAGCTTAATCACGACCATAATACCATCCTTGGTCACCACATACCCAAGAAAAGGACAGATTCCAACCAAACCTCACACTTAGAGAACTTAGCATACAACTTCTCATTCCTCAATCTCTAAAGTATAATTTGCAAATGCTCCTCATGATTGGCCTTACTTTTGGAATTAACCAAGATGTCATCTGTAAATACAATAACAAAGGAATCGAGATACAGTCAAAATACCCGACTCATCAACTCCATAAATGCGGCTGGGGCATTGGTCAACCCAAAAGACAATGACCAAGAACTCATAATGACTGTACCGAGTCTGAAAATCTATCTTCGAAATATTTGAAGCTCTAATCCTTAACTGGTGATACCCAGATCACGAATCAACCTTCGAAAATACCAAACCACCCTGAAGTTATCAATACAAGGAAAAGGATACTTATTCTTACTGTCACCTTGTTCAACTGCCAAATACACATACGCATAGACCCATCCTTTTTCTTCACAAATAAGATAGGCACACCTCAAGGTAATACACTAGGTTGGATAAATTCCTTATCCAACAACTTCTGCAATTGATCTTTCAATTCTTTCAACTCTGCTGGGGCCATCTTATAAGGAGGAATAGAAATGGGCTTGGTGCCCAGCTCAACATCAATAACAAATATCACGATCCAGAGGCATACCAGACAAATATGTTGGAAAGACATCCATGAACTCACGGACAACTTGAACAGAATTCAAAGTAGGGAAAACAACACTAGTATCACGAATATGAGCCAAATAAGACAAGCATCCCTTCTCAACCAAACGATGAACCTGAAGGAAATAATAACACTCTTGGTGCAATACTCGAAGCTGGAGAAACACTAGGTGCACTCGCAGGTGCACCCTTCAAACGAGTCAACAACCGGATCAACAACCCCTCTGAGGCCCGGGGGAGAGTTCCCTAGTGCTATATCTGGATGGGGCAGATCCTCGTGCCTGACCTCTTACTCAATCCTGACCACGAGTCGCAACTCGCCCTCTAGACTGGGCCCTTTCCTCAAATAATGGATCCACATCTCTAGCCTCACTGGATCTAATCCTCACCATTTGCCCAGAAAGAGTGAAATATGACTTAGAACACAAGGTATGAAAGATCTGTACGATGAGGAACAAAATAAGGGAAGTTTCCTAAAGGCATCTTATAGCCTCTCGAAGATAGATACGGACGTCTACGTACTGATCCGCGAGACTCGATTAAATACACCGTTCTTACACTATTGAGACCAATGAAACCTGACTGCTCTGATATCAATTTGTCATGACCTAAAAATCAAGGGTCAATGATGACACTTGTCGCGATAAGCCTTGACAAGTAAGCCTATCACCCAAATTGATATAACAAGGAAAAACAATTCTAGAGCGGAGCCGAGCTACACAAACATGATAATAACGAAAATGTAGTCAAAGATTCCAAATCAAATTCCATAACCTGGTGTCATAGTGTAAGAACTACTAAATACATCTCGAATGTCAAAGATACAATAATAGTCCAGAAAGGATCAAAATCTGTCTCTGAATATTGAATAAAGACATGAAGTAGACAGGAAGAGGTAGTAGGCCAACTCCTGAAACATAGGACGTTCGCTACCTCGAATATACTCCAAATGCCGCCTGAATCAGCGATCCGTGCGGTGCACTCGTACCTAGATCTGCACTGAAAGGGCGCGGTAGGGATGAGTACAGTCCACTTGTACTCAGTAGGTATCATAGGCCGATTGAGTAAAGTAGAAAATAAAACATATAAACACAAACTATGAGCACGTCACTTGCAATCGAAAAATGTCCAAACGGTAGCCCACATCATCTCCACTAACAGTTCTACTATATACACATATATTAAATACAGGTGGGGAAAAGAAGAACAAATATACAAGAACACCAAATACAAGTATAAGAAGATAGAACAAATGAAAAATATCAAGTCAAGAACAGAAATACATTCACAAAATAAGCACAATATATAGGATGCAATGAAGATGATGATGATGATGATGATGTGGTGATAGTGATGGTGATGATGATGATGATGATGATGTGATGCACGAGGTTGTCGCACAACCTCCGTATATATATACCGAGCTGTGCTCCTGAGGTAGGACCCGTAGGGGGTTCGTGAACCTATATACAATCAATATCCAATACCAATATCCATAACTCCTCTCCGGCACATAAATAGGTAGAGGGCTTTTAATGATGTCACATTTTATGTCAGAAAAAACTAGTGTTTCCAGTATTTCGACGATGGTACTAATGTTTCATGAATAAATATGATATGAGGATGTAATGCTCACAACCAACCAAGATAAGAATATCTAATATCCAACCAATATACCAACCATATGAGCCATGAATCCACTCAAATCAACCAACCATCCATGATCCAATATAATCTAGAAACCATCAAGTGAAACATGCTAGAAAAATGTCATTGATACCACATAAATCCCCAAATTTAGTCTTTTCTTCACTAAAAAGAGTGCAACCAAACATACATATATCAAATAGCAGCTACGACATCATATAAGACCCCACACAGTCACACATAGCAAGTAATGTCTCAAGACCACCACGTATTGTCCACATAGGCCCCTACACGGGCATATAAATCACCTAAACACATTTTCCATGATACAACCCCATACCCCTAGCATGCTTTTACATTATTATAACTACCCAACCTAGAAGAAAGTTAAGTGATAACCTACCCCGAATGCCGAAACCGAAATCAGCAAGATTTCACCTTACGCAAGGACCCAGAAATCAGCTAAAACACACAAATATAGAATCTACGCGTCAAAAGAAAGCCAATGATACCCATATTGCTCATTTTTGAATCGAGATCAAAACGGATCCCCCAAAATGAATTTTTAAAAAAGAAGGGTAAAATCAAAATTTTTGTCCAAAAACTTTTTTCCTAGGATGAAAGAAACTCATAGGAGAAAACCCAGGTGAAAACGGGGTGAAATTGAGGTTTGAATCAAAGAAATGATAATTTGGGCCTTCTGGGCTAAAATCCTCAAATTCCACCTTTAAATACGAGCTTAAACAAGATTTAAATGATAAAATCGAAGAAAAGTAGTTGAAATAGGAGTTTAGAGCTTACCCAAATGAAGAAAATGCCCAAAAATCGATCCCCAAGCTCTAAATCTCGAAAATGGTGAAGAAAAATTGAGAAAAAGATTATTTATACCCAGGTGCCGCTAAAGCGGACGAGGTCTGCTAAAGCCCTTGCCCAGCTGGTAGCCAGTTGCTTGCTTTAGCATCCGCACCAGCTGAGTGGGGCACTAGCTGTGTTGACTTGAAAAATTTCAAGTTTCGCGGACCCTCCGGGATCATCCGGCATCCCGAGAACAAAAATGAACTATGCTACCCTATCAAATTCGACGCCTCGGACTCAATGAGGATATTAGAATTTCAAAAAAATGTTGTTTTCACAGAATTGACCCTCGAGACCTATTTTCACAACTTTTTGAACGGAGGGTCGAAATGAGATATAAAAGGTGTCAAACCACACCAACTATGTTACCAACCTTAAATCGACGTTCCGGATCTGCTGGCGCAGCAGATCAAAAGATGTTGATCGAAGTCAACTAATAAGCCTTTAAGACCATCAAAAATCACAATCTCGCATATAAATCACACCCCAGAAAGACCACAGTGCAACCACGGGGAAGGGTAAAATGGTCTAATCACACAGGAATAAGTATTTCGCACAAATCATCCAAAATCAGGTCATTACAGTCCTGTAGACCCAAATTCTTGAACTAAGTCCATCTGATTGCTTACTGAGCTGAGCAGTTCACCACTTCAAGAGGTGAATACCTTTCCCTTTCTTGTTGCCCAGCTAGAGTAAATCCCTTCTCAGTTTGTCCAGTCTTTCCTCCACCTTAGCAGGGAGGGCATCCAGGACAGAGTTGACCATTATTATTCTACCTCCCAAAGACAAATACTGTCTTCGAAGTGGCTAGCTTTTTCTCGGTCTTCTCTGCAGTACCATCCCATATCTCTAACTCCTTACCATATGCTGGTTTACACTTTACATACATAGTATAAAATGAGTACCTAGAGTTTATGGTAATTCACTCTTGCTTTTCTCCTTACACCTGCCAATTGTACAAGGCTTTTAAGCTTTAACAAGCATGTTGACATTGCTTAGTTCCACTTCCTGCTTGTTCAATTGAAAGATGGAGTTGCTCAATCCTTTCCCTCTCTTAAATCCAACGTGGTATATTTTTGGAGCTAGTTTGAACTTTGTAGACTGGAAGACATTTTGAATAACTGTTAGAAATTTTGAATGATAAAGTGATAGTAATCAACTTGATCCTAGTGACTTTACAGTTGTTCAACTTCTGCTATGTATAGATTGCTTGAATATGAAATATCAAGAAACAACTCTTTGACTTGGCTAAAGAATCTGGTGTTTCAAGTCAGACTGATTTTCTTAGTATATCTAAAACTATCATGACTTATGATGTTTATTTAGGTTTGGATGTTGTTCGAACGGATCGTACTCTTGTATTTTACGAGAATGAAGCTAATCAGGCAAAACTTTGGGATGTACTTGCTGTCTATGCCTGGATGGATAAAGATATTGGTTATGTTCAAGGTATTATTGGAATATTAGACATTTTCAATATTATCAAGGCCATTCATCAACACCCCATCTTGTTTTATGTGAACAGGAATGAGTGATATTTGCTCTCCAATGATAATTCTGCTTGAGAATGAAGCAGATGCATACTGGTGCTTCGAACGTGCAATGCGTCGATTGGTATGTATATTGTTTCTAATGCTCTGTTAGTGAGTATTTTCTTAAGGTGCTATTATTGGAGACCATAAACGAGTTGCAATAACAAAAGGCAAAGAACAAAAGTAAAAACACCATAATGGTCACACCATTGTTTGAACATCTACTTGTAAAAGTTAGCACAGGAGTTGCTCTTCTTTAGTGATCTACCATGTATTTAACTATAAGCATATTTTAAATGTATTATATTTATCTTTTTTCAAATGATTCCCTTGCAAGATAAAATTGGTCACTGGAAAAAGGGATGTTAACTTACACATGTATTTGTATGCTCCTTATCGACATTTTTCTTTCACGTGATGCATTCTTTTGCGCTCATTCCTCCAGATATACTTTCCTTATGTTTATAACCACTCAACTTTCATTTCAACAGCGAGATAATTTCAAGTGCAGTGCAGATTCAGTTGGAGTGCAGTCTCAGCTAGGTACTCTAGCTCAAATAGTTAAAACCGTCGATCCAAAGCTTCATCAACACCTGGGTAAGAGAGGCTCCTAGTCTTTGTAAATCCTCTTACTTGCTATTGCCATGAGTTTAGTGGAGAACTCAAGATCATCATGACATTGTTACTATTCCTCTCCAAATATATGATGTAGTGTCTTGAACCATTTGCTTGATTTTTTACTGGTGTCTTGTGATGATGAAGTAGGATTTCGAATATCATGATAAATTCAAGCATTACCATCCTACAATCTGTACGAGCCCATCGTAACTTTTTCCGATTATCAACTTTCATCATTTGAAAAGGAATGCCCCTAAAGGATTGAGAGAGAGAGAGAGAGACAGAGACAGATACCACAGATGTGAGGTTTTTTACGTTGTAAAACTGAGTCAAACTTCTTAAGAGTTATGGTTCGACAGACAGGTACAAAGGGTAAAGGGAAGAAGTTTCATATTTTGACAATTATGGTTGGAGTTTCGGACAGGAAATAGTTGTCTTTTTATATATCTTGGCCTCAGTGCAGGGTAAATATTTGTTGGACCCTTGTGAGTGAAAATTAACTTACCTTCAGGGATTACAGTAAGCTAGGAGAAATGGAGCAACAGAATTACATTCTTTAATGGTTAGATATCTCTGGTGGCTGACTCAAATTACTGTACCATTTTGTCATTTGGAGCCCTAAGTAACAGATCATAAGTTAGTCATAGTAATGGAAATCCTGCGGTCTGAAAGCCTTCATATGTGCATGTTTACTTTTTTGGAAGTGTTGATTCATACTTGTCAAGCAGTTAAATATTGAGAATGCCACAGATTACTTACTTTACTACCAAAACACGGAGTAGAGGCTAGGACTAGATTTTACTCTCTTTCTATCTCTCCTCTATTTCTCTCACAATAACTATAATTGTATTGGCAGAGGAGCTAGATGGTGGAGAATATCTGTTTGCATTTCGCATGCTGATGGTACTTTTCCGCAGGGAGTTCTCTTTTGTTGACTCACTCTATCTTTGGGAGGTGAGAACCTACTTTTTTTTTTTAATTTGTAATTATTAGATATATACAGCAAAATAGCTTGCGCTAGTCTTTGATTTATTGCTTTAATAATGTTTGTAGAGAATGCATGCCAGCATTTTGTGTTCTAGAAGAGTGTAAGTTTTGACATAAAGGTCGATTTGAAAGAACTATGGGAGGTCCAGGGGCCATGATGTAGGTAGGAGTTATTTTCTATCTTCTGATGGATGCTATTTTTGTCTATTATCCAGGTGATGTGGGCCATGGAATACAATCCAAACATATATTCATCATACGATGACAAAAGACAAACCCTTCTTTCTGAATTATTGTATGATGATAAACCGGGTGATAAGCATAAACTAAAGGAGTATGGGAAGTTTGAAAGGAACAATTTGAAAACTGGTGCGGCAGAACAGAATAGTGCTCTTTCTGTTTTCCTGGTTGCAAGTGTTCTAGAGACCAAGCATAGACGACTTATGAAAGAGGCGAAGGGCCTAGATGACGTTGTACAGGTCATCATTCTGTCTTTCTATATCTATGTATTCCACATTATCATGTCTACTGATGCTGACAAGAAAAAGTTTCCAGATCTTGGGTGAAATATCAGGGAATTTGGATGCAAGAAAAGCATTAGATGAGGCATTGAAGGTTCATAAGAAGTACTTGAAACAGGCAAGTTTTTTTGTCTACTGTCTTCAACCTCTCATCAACCGAAAAAAACGAAGAAAAAAAAAAAGAAGAGAAAAATGACAGAAAATGGAGAAACTTAATGCACCTGTTGTTTACACTATTTCACGTTAATGTGTCGTGGTTTAAGTTATATAGTGAGATGCTAATATATTAGTTAACCATGGTTAAGTGATAACAACAAATGACATGTGTTAATTGATTTTCGTATAAACATCAGGTGTAGAAAAATTTACCACCCCCACCCCCGGGAAAAAAATGATCCCCTAACCCTTCAGTCTCAGTACAGGTAACTCAGTTTCCTTTCAACACACTTGATGCAGGCTAAAAAATCATAGTTGGAGCTGGTAGTGGTTACTGCAGCAAGCACCTCCTGTGGTTAAAGTATTGTCTCAATTTTTGTTTTTTCATGATTAATTTCATTTTTTAAACTCTTTTTTGGGATTTTATCCTCTTTGCTTTTTAACTCCTCCCCCCCCCTCCCCTCCCCTCCTTTCCTTGGAGGTGTAATTCCTCTTTGAATATATTAGTCATGTCTGCCTTCTATAAGAAAGAGGTGCATGTATATGAGTTTTGATGTGACATGTACATGACATATTTTGAGATGCAACTATTTTAACAACTCCAGAAAGTATGAAAATTGCAAGCAAGAATTGGTGTTGTACAATACTTTTTCCTTTATTGAAATTAGTTTCAATTGCTTTATGAATGAAAGAAGTTTCAGTTTGAGATACTAGAGATATGACAAAGACAATTAGCCTCCATTGGTGATTTCAGCCCATATTTATAAAATCTGTCAATTTAATCCATATTAATGAGTTGGATCACTTATATTTCAGTTTCAGTTGGATAAATATGCGCTTCAGTCTTTTTCTAACCAATAAAAATATGAACAAATATATGCATATTCACATAAAAGCGCACTTCTGTAATTAGAAGAAAATATTTTCCTTAAAATTTGAGAAAGAACATCTTTTGTATCAATAAAACACACCAAATGCATCCCCAGCTCGGACTATCCCTTCACATTACTTGTTTATCTCCACTACCATCGCCCTGGTACCGATTCCTTTTTGCCTACCTAACCCACCCCGGGTCAAGGATTGTGTCTTTTGTTAAGAGTTGGGGATTAGGCCCAGAATTAGGAGTGGGCATTAGAACTCGAATCACAGGTCAGGGGTGGAGTTTGGTTATGGATCAAGATTGGGAGTTGGGTCTCGGGTAGGGTTCAGGAGTTGAACCTCGAATCTTAGGCCTGAATCGGGAATTGAACCTTGAGTCAGAGTCGAGTTCAGGATCAAGAAAAGGAATTGAGTCTTAAGTCCTGGGTTAGGATTGAGGTAAGGAGTCGGGTCTTACGTTGAGGTCAAATCTCAGGGCGGGAGTAGGGTCTCAAGTCCATATCGAGATCGGTAATTGTGTGTGCCATTGGGGTTGAGATCAAGAATTGGGTTTAGATTTGGGTTGGGTTGAGAGTCAAGGTCGGATCCTGGATTGGGATTGAAAGCCGGATCTCAGACCGTGAGTATGGTTTCGAGTAATAGATAGGGGTGGGGGTCGAGTCTCTGGTGGGCTCAAGCATTGGGTCCCAGGTCCTCGATCGGGATCAAGGTCTGGAGTTGAGTTTCGAGTACCGAGTCGATTTGGAGTCAAGAGTAAAGTCTTACGTTGAGGTCACATCTCGAGTTCCAGGTGCAGTTCTTAATCAGGATAAAGAGTTTGGTCCTAGATTTAGTCAATATAGGGGGTTGGGTTTGGGTTCCAGGTTGAAAGTTAGGTCCTAGGTCAGGGTCAATGTCACGGCCCAAAAACAAGGGTCATGATGACACTTGTCACGGCGTACCTTGACAAGTAAGCCTATCACCCAAACTGATACAAAAAGAGGAAAAAATAGAAATATCTCAAGGTAAGGCTTCTAGAAGGAAACCAAACCATATAAGTAATCATAACAATGCGGAAACAAAATACCAATCATGCCCAAAACTAGGTGTCAATAGTGTAAGAGCTACTGATACAATCCAGGAGTAAAATACATTCGAAAAATAACCACAAAGGAATAATATCTGTCTCTGAATACTAATAAAGACATAACTACTATAGAAACATAGAAGTGAACTCCGGATGCATGAATGTGCAACCGCTACCTTAGAAGCTCCAACAATCGCCCGAGTCAAGCAAGCTGAGGCGCACTCGAGCAAGGACCTGCACCAAAAAGGCGCAGTAGGCATGAGTACGGTCCACTTGTGCTCAATAGGTATCATAGGCCGACTAAGCAAAGTAGTAAATAAAGCATACAAAATATACACAAAGGGCACATCACCTGCAACCAGAAAATATCCCACAACGATAGCCCACACCACTTACACTAACAATTCTAATATATCACATATATTGCCACATTACACTAAGGTAGAATACAAATATGCATTATATTACATGTAAGTAGAACAAGGGGAGACATGCATTTACTAGATCATCAAATACAAGTAAAAGAAGATTAGACAATTACATAGATGGCAAGTCAATATGGCAATACAACACAATATAAACACAATACCGTAAGAGAAATGTAGATGATGATGATGCTGCACAAGGTCATCCCACAACCTCCGAGATCGTCGCATAATCCCCGTATACACCTATGGAGGCAAGCCTCCTAACGCAGGACCCATGAGGATTTCGTCGACCTGTATACAATCCACATATATTATATCCACTCTCCGGCACATTTCTCGGGGAGGGTTTTATAAGGTGTTACAATATCTCCTCCTCGGCACTTCTCCCGGGGAGATTTTTATAAAAGGTGTTGCAGTGTTTCTCAAATGTTGCCACAGTGGTACCAATGTTTCATGAGGATGTAATGCCTATAACGAATCACAATGAGTATTTCCACAACCAACCATATAATATATTTCCAGTTACCATCACAATGATACATTTCCACAACTATGTGAGCCAATATCCATTAATTATTTCCGTTTCATCCATGAATTTTCACATTTCTCATAAACCAACAAGTCTGAATATATCACAATACACCAATGGTATCATGTTAGGTATTTCAATAACACAATACAATTATTCACATATATTTAGGACTATCAACATCACATAGGACTCCACACAGTCACACACATCACATAATATCTTAATTTCAACAATTACATCACATATAGGCACCCACACGGGTATAGTATATAGTAGTCCCTTTTCATGATTAGTTCTCACCCTTAACATGCATTTTGTATCATCATTTACTATCCAGCCCAGTTTGGAAAAGTTAAGCCATAACCTACCTCCAATGTCAAAACCGGTTTGCTACATTTCAAAACCGCGACCTTACTTTCAACGAACGATCCCAAACTTTACTAAAAATATCAAATATGGAATCACACATCAAAACAAAACTAACAACACCCATTTTGACTACTTTTGATTCGGGATCAAAACGGATCTCTGGAACGAATTTTCGAAAAAGAAGGGAAAAATTGTAACTTTGCTTCAAAAATATATTTTCCACATTTTTAGGAACCTACAGTTGAAAAATCAAGTCAAATCAAGTAAAAAATGAGGTTTAAATCAAAGAAAAATCATTTTTGAGCTTTACCGGTAAAATCTTTGAAATCCAGGTTAAAATCAAGAAGAAAGTTGTTTTATACGTTAAATTGATGAAAAACTAGTAATTCTAAGATTAAAATATTATTCAAGTGAAAAGGAGTGAAATTGAAGTTTAAAATTGAGCCCTAAGATTTTTGGAGTTTTGAGGAATTAATCAAGAAATTACTAAGAAAAGAGTGAATTCTTACTTTAAATCCGTAATAGAATAAAAAAATAGATGTTAATCTAGTTTCTCAAACTCCCACAAACTTCGCTTTTAATCTCCCACGCTATTTTAAGGTTTAATTCTCAAAAGGCAAGATGAAAAATGGACAAAATAAGCCAAAAAAGGGTGAAAAAGTTGTTTTTATAGATGCATCAGCTTTAAAAAAACTAATTTTTTCTTTAAGCCCTACCTGAATTTCAACGGAGTGTTTGAAATTCGTTCGGAGTCCGATATAAACAAATGAACTATGCAACCACACTAAATTCGATGTTTCAAATGCATTGAAGAAGTCGGATTTTTGAAGAAACTTTGTTTTCAGAGAGTTGACCCCCGAAACTCGAAATCACAATTTTCTAAATTGAGGGTCGTAATGAGATTTAAAAGCCGTAAAATCACACCAAACATGTTACCACCCTAAAATCGACATTCCGGATATGCTAGGGAAGTAAATTTTTTTATCCGAGGTCATTTTAATCAAATGTGGGTCCCACACTCATATTTTCCATTTTTTCAACTTTCTAATCAATAGGTCGAAATGAGCTCGGGTGCACCAAAACTTGAACCAAAGGTCTACCTAGCCTAAAATCGATATTCTGAAGCTGCTGGCGCAATCCATCGCACGAATCAAAAGATATCCACAGAATTTCAAAATAAGTCTCTTGAAGCCATCAAAAACCACAATATCGCATAAATGGTACCAAAAGCATAAAAAATTATGCCAATCACTCCCCACACCCCAGAAATACCGTAATGCAACTACGAGAAGGGGTAAAATAGTCAAATCACATAAAATCATAAATTTCACATATTTCATCAAATTTTTAGGTCGTTACATCATCCACCACTAAAAATCTAATTCGTCCTCAGACTAAGTCAAAGAAATACCTGAATCAATGCAGAGCTGGGGATAGGAACTATGCATATCAGACTCAACATCCCAAATAGCCCATCTACAGGTCGATGTCGCCACTGAACCTTTACCACATGGATAACTCTAGAGCGCAATCGCCTAACATCCCTATTTAAAACTGGAGACTGACTTCTCAACAAAGGACAACCACTTATCTAATTGAACTGACTCCCAACGAATGAGATAAGACTCATCAGGAATATAACGGCGAAGCACAAAAACATGAAAAACTGGATGAATCGCTGATAGATCAGGAGGCAAAACCAACTTATAAGCCACATCACCAACAGTTTGAAGAATCTCAAATGGGCCAATATACCTAGGACTAAGCTTGCCCCTATTCCCAAACCTCATCACACCCTTCATGGGTGAAACTCGAAGGAAGACATGATCACCAACACCGAACTCAAGGCATGAAGTCTACGATCAGCATAACACTTTTCCTACTCTGAGTCGCTCTAAGTCTATCCTAAATTATTCGGATTCTATCTAAAGACTCATGAAGCAAGTCCGTACCTCGAGCTCTCACCTCTGAAATGTCAAACCAACTTACTAGGAAGTGACAACGCCTCAAAAAGAGCAATATAAATACTGGAATGGTAACTATTGTTATATGTAAACTCTGCTAAAGCCAAATGCTGCTCCCACTGTCCACCAAAATCTATCATGCATGCGCAAAGCATATCTTTCATAACCTGAATAGTCTGCTTGGACTGGCCATCAGTCTGGGGTAAAACGTTGTGCTAAGATCAATTCAAGAACCCAACTCATTCTGAAAAGTCTTCTAAAAGTGAGATGTGAACATAGGACCTCGATCTGAAATAATGGACACCGGTATACCATGAAGACACACAATCTCATGAATGTAGATGTGGGCCAACCTCTCAGTACTGAATGAGACCTGAACTAGAATAAAATGAGCTGACTTGGTCAATCGATCCACGATGACTCAAACACTGTCAGAACCATGATATGTACAAGGTAAACCAGTCACAAAGTCCATGGTGATCCATTCCCACTTCCACTTGGGAATGGGTAACCTCTGAAGCAACCCACCAGGCCTCATATGCTCGGCCTTCACCCATTGACAACATAGGCAACGAGCCACAAAATTCGCTACACCTCACCTCATACCACCTCACCAGTAATGCAATCTCAAATCACGATATATGTTAGTCACACCTGGATAGATAGAATATCTGGAACAATGGGCCTCCTCCAAGATCAACCTAATCCAATCACCCACTCTCGTCACACAAACTCGGCCCCCAATCCTTAAAACTCCATCTGAATTAAGTAAGGATTCCTTAGCCTTCCTACTCAACACATTATCTCAAATCAACCTCAATCTAACATCATCAAAATAATGAGCTCGAATGATCTCCATCAAAGAAGATCTAGCCTCCATAAATGCCAAAACACGCCCAGGTACCGAAATATCAAGCCTAACTATCTGGTTAGCTAAAGACTAAACCTCTAAGGCCAAAAGCCTTTCCTGGTTCAAAAGATGCACCAAACTACCCATGCTGGTCAACTTTCAACTCAAGGCATCCGCAACCACATTAGCCTGCCCGGATAGTAGAGAATAGTCAAGTTATAATCCTTAAGCAACTCAAGCCAACGATGCTGTCGCATATTAAGATCTCACTAGGTAAAGAAGTACTGAAGGCTACGATGATCTGAGAAGATCTCACAACAGTCCATGCAAGTAGTGCAAACACGTCTGCGCACAATTATAAATCATGGGTAGGATAATTCCTCTCATGAGGATTCAACCGACGAGACACATAAGTAATCACCTTACTCTTCTGCATCAACACAGCACCTATCCCAATACCTAAAGTATCACAAAAGATGATAAAATCCATGCCCTCCCTGGGTAAAGTCAAGATAAGAGCTGAAGCCAACAAATCCTTGAGCTTTTGAAAGCTCACCTCACAAGCATCAGACCACTGAAAGAAATCTTTTTCTTGGTCAACTTGGTCAATGGAGCTGCAATGGATGAAAAATTCTCAATAAAACGTTGATGATAACCTGTTAAGCTAATAAAACTCTGAATCTCGATGGGCAAAGTAGGTATATCCCAATCACGAACCGCTGAAACCTTGTCTAGATTAACCAAAATACCTTCCTTAGTCTCCACATAACCCAAGAAAGAAACAGGCTCCAGCCAAAACTCACACTTAGAGAACTTATCATATAATTTCTCACCCTTCAATCTTTGAAGCACAATTTGCAAATGCTCCTCATGCTTAACCTCACTTTTGGACTAAATCGAGATATCATCTATAAATACAATAATAAAGGTTTCAAGATACGATCAAAACACCTGGTTCATCAACTCCATGCAGCAGAGGCATTGGTCAACCCGATGGACATGACCAAGAACTCATAATGACCATATAGAGTCCGAAAAGCTTTCTTTGAAATATTCGAAGCTCTAATTGGTGATAGCCGAACCTCAAATAAATTTTTGAAAACACCGTATCACCCTAAAACTGATCAAATAAATCATCAATGCAAGGAAGATGACACTTATTCTTAATCGCCACCTTACTCAACTATCGATAATCAATACACATTTGAGTAGATCCGCCTTTTTCTTTATGAGCAAGACTAGCGCACCCCAAGGTGAAATACTAGGTCAAATAAATCCTTTGTCCAACAACTCATGCAACTAATCCTTCAATTCCTTCAACTCTATTGGGGCCATCTTATAAAGAGGAATAGAAATGGCTTGGTAACCGACTCAACATCAATAGCAAAGTCAATATCTCACTCCGGAGTCATACCAGGTAAGTTTGTAAAGAACACATCCATTAACTCATAGACAATACAGATAGAATCCAAAGAAAGAGACGAAACAACACTGGTGTCATGGATATGATCCAAGTAAGATAAACATCCCCTCTCAACTATTTACGAGCCTGGACGTAAGATATAATCCTTTTAGGACCCGAATGAGGTGCACCCTTCTAAGCTATCCTTGGCACACCCAGCGAAGCTAAAGTCATAGTCTTAACAAAATAATCTAAGATAATATGATAAGGAGCTAACCAATCTATACCCAAAATAACATCAAAATTGACCATATTTAGCACAAGCAAGTCTACCAAAGTCTTACACCTGGCAAACTTCACAACACAAAAGTGGTGCACCCGATCCACCACTAAAGAATTACCTACCGGGATAGATACATGAATAGGCATAGCAAAAGGCTCACTAACAGAATTAAAACCCAAAGTAAAATATACAGACACATAGGATAAAGTCGATCCAAGATCAAATAATACAGATGCAGGTCTGAAATAAATGGGGATGAAATATGTAATCACTGCATCAGAAGCCTATGCCTCAGGCCTGGATGGTATAACATAGCACTGACCATGACCACCAACTGCCTGGGTGGCCCTACGACCACCAACTACCTTAGTGGCCCCACGATCACCCTCACAAGCTCCACTACCTATGCCCCTCGCACCTATGGTAGCACCCCTACCCCTCACAGCTAGAATAAGAGTAGCTCGAACCACCCGACGGGGACATTTCCTAGCCACATGGCCAATCTCATCATACATATTACAACCTCTACGACCAGTCTCAGTAAGGAAAGGCATAACTAAGCCTAAACGGCCACCCTGAACTGCATAACTAGAAAGTCCACCACCTAAACTCTGTAAGTTAGCCTGCACTGGCCTACACTGATATCCACAAGAACCTCTAAAATCTCTACCACGAGAAGATTGGCTTCTGAACTCACCAAAATAATGCACCTTCTTGGCGCCACCCTGAGATACTCGAAGAATACTCTCTGTCATCTTAGCATGATCCATAATACTCTGAAAGAAAGCTCCAAGAACAACTATCTGAGACGTAGCTAACTAAAAGGAGACATTTAAACCCTTCACATACTTTTGGATCTTCTCAGACTCAGTGGAAATACTATCATAGGAATATCTGAATAGTGCATAGAAGCATGCCTCATACTCAACAAATATCATGAAGCCCTGCTTCAAATGATCAAACTCGTCCCACATATGATGTCTCAAACTGAAAGGCACAAATCTCTCTAGGAAAGCCTCGGCGAAACTGATCCCAAGTCATCTCAGGAGAATCACGGGGTCTACAACTTATAAGCAACCTCCTCCAAACTCTAGCAACAACTCTTAACTGATAGGCCGTATAAGCAACACTATCTACGCAGAAAGAGTAAAACACAAGTTAGAACACAAGGTAAGAAAGAACTTTTCAAGATAAGGAATAAAATGAAGGAAGTTTCCTAAATACATTTCATAGCCTCTCGAAGATAGATACGGACGTCTACGTATCTTTCCGTGAAACTCTATTAGACATTCCATTCTTACAATGTTGAGACCAATTTAATCTGGCTGCTCTGATACCAATTTGTAATAATCCAAAAATGAGGGTTATGATAACACTTGTCGCAGCATACCTTGACAAGTTAGCCTACCATCCATACTAATACAAACAGAGAAAAATACAGAAATATCCCAAGGTAAGGCTTCTAGAACACAACCGAACCATATAAGTAATCATAACAATGCAAAAAGAACTTATCCAAAATATCAATCATGCCCAAAACCATGTGTCAATAGTGTAAGAGTTACTAATATAATCCATGAGTTAAATACATTAGAAAAATAACCAAAAAGGAATAATATCTTTCTCTGAATACTAATAAAGACGTAAAAACTATAGAAAGGTAGAAGTGAACTTCGGATGCATGAATACTCAACCGCTACCTTGAAAGCTCTAATAATCACCCGAGTCAAGTAAGCTGAGGTGTACTCGAGCTAGGTCCTGCACCTAAAGGGCACAGTAGGCAAGAGTATGGTCCATTTATACTTAGCAGGTATCATAGGCCGACCAAGCAAAGTAGTAAATAAAACATACAAAATATACACTAAGGGCACGTCAACTGCAATCAGAAAATATTTCACAACAGCAGCCCACACCACTTGCACTAACAGTTTTAATATATCACATATATTGCAATATTACACTAAAATAGAACACAAATATGCATTATATCACATATAAGTAGAACAAGGGGAAACATGCATATACTAGATCCTCAAATACTAGTAAAAGAAGATAAGACAATTACATAGATGACAAGTCAATTTGGCAATACAACACAATATAAACACAATAAGGTAAGACCAATGTATATGATGATGATGATGATGATGCACGAGGTCATCGTACAACCTTCGGGATCATCTCACAATCCCCGTATACACCTATGGAGGCAATCCTCCCAACGCAGGACCCATGGGGGCGTCGTCAACCCGTATACAATCCGCATATCTCATATCTCCTTCTCGGCACATCTCTAGGGGAGGATTTTATAAGGTGTAATAATATCTCCTCCTTAGCGCTTCCCTCGGAGAGTCTTTTTTTTTTAAAAGGTGTTGTTAGTGTTTCTCAAATGTTTCCATGGTGGTACTAATGTTTCACGAATGAGTATGATATAAGGATGTAATGCTCATAGCCAATCACAATGAGTATTTCCACAACCAACCACATGATATAGTTCTACAACCAACCACAATAATATATTTCCACAACCATGTGAGCCAATATCCACTCATTATTTTTGTTTTATCCATGAATTTCCACATGTCTCATATAACAACAAGTATGAATATATCATAATATACTAATGGTACCAAATTAGACATTTCAACAACACAATACAATTATTCACATGTATTCAGAGCTATCAACATCACATAAGACTTCACACAGTCACATACATCACATAATATCTCAATTTCTATAATTACATTACATATAGGACCCCATACGGTCACAATACATAGATAGTCATTTTTCATGATTAGTTACCACCCTTAACATACATTTTGCACCATCATTTACTATCCTAAGCCACCTCGAATGCCGAAACTGATCCACTACACTTTAAACTCGCGATCTTACTTTCCACGAACGATCTCAAACTTCACTAAAAATATAAAATATGGAATCAACGTGTCAAAACAAAACCAACAACACTCACATTGACTACTTTTGGTTCGAGGTCAAAATGGACCCACAGAACGGATTTTTTTTTAAAAAGGGCAAAATCATAACTTTGCTTCAAAAATATATTTTTCACATTTTAGGAACCTACGACTGATACCCCAAGTTAAATTGAGGTTTAAATCGAAGAAAAACTATTTTTGAGCTTTTAAAATCTTTAAAAACCGGGTTAAAATCAAGAATCAGAGTTGTTTTGTAGGTTAAATTGATGAAAAAATAGGAATTATAAGATTAAAATATTATTCAAGTGAAAAGGAGTGAAATTGGGGTTTAAAATCAAGCCCAAATAGGGGTTTTGAGAAATTAATCAAGGAATTACTAAGAAAAGAGTGAATTCTTACTTTAAATCCGTAATAAAATCAAGAAATAGATATTAATTTAGCTTCTCAAGCTCTCACAAGCTTTACTTTTAAACCCCTGCACTATTTTAGAGTTTAACTCTCAAGAGGCAAGGTGAAAAAACGATCCAATTTTATAGATGCACAGGCTTAAAAAATAGTTTTTTCTTTAAGTCCCACCCGAATTTCGATAGGGTGTTCGAAATTCGTTCGGAGTTTGATATATGGAAACGAACTATGCAAACATACTAAATTCGATGTTTTAGACGCATTGAAAAATTTAAACTTTAAAAAAAATATCATTTTCATAGATTTGATCCCCGAAATTCGAAATCACAATTTTACAAATTGACAATCGAAATGAGATTTAAAAATCATAAAATCACATCAAATATGTTACCACCCTAAAATTGATATTTTGGATTTGTGGAAAAGTCAAATTTTTTATCTAAGGTCATTTCGACCAAATGTGGGTCCCACACTCATACTTTTATTTTTTCCAACTTTTCTGACCAATAGGTCGAAATGAGCTCGGGTGTACTGGGAACCGAACCAAAGGTCTACCTAGCCTAAAATTGATATTTTGGAGCTTCTGGCGCAACTCATTTAGCCATCTGTTGCACAGATAAAAAATATCTACTTAAATCCAAAATAAGGCTCTCGAAGCCTTCAAAAACCAGAATATCGCATAAATGGTATCAAAATGCATCAAAAATTGTGCCAATCACCCCACACCCTAAAATACCATAATGCAACTATGAAAATAGGTAAAATAGTCAAATCACACAAAATTATAAATTTCACATATTTTCATCAAATTTTTAGGTCGTTACAGTCAATGGTTGGGTCTTGAGCGTGGGTTAGATCTTGGGTCGATATTGGTTTGGAAGTTTGGTCCTCGGTCCTAGATCCTGGATTGGCATTGAAAGTCAAGTTTTGCATTTTGGGTCGGGATGGGGAGTCGAGTTCTAGGTTGAGGTCAAGTTCTAGGGTTCTAGATTGATATTGGTATCCAAGTTGGGGTCAAGAATTTGGTTCCTGGTCGATATCCGGAGTTTGGAGTGTGATCTTGGATCAAATTCAGATCCTAAGTCCCAAGTCGGGATAGAGAGTCAGGTCTCAAGTCAAGAGGTCATGTCCTGGGTCGGGATTAGGAGTTGTGTCCCAAGTAGGATTGGGTGTGATTGAAAGAGAGTTTTAAAAGTATTTTCCTTATTTTTGTTAGGGGTTTTGTCCCTATTTTCTTACCAAATTTAAGTTTTACTTTTCTTGAAAAGAAAATAAAAGTAATACCATAATTACTTTTACTTTTCCTAAAAGGAAAATATCGAACTCTACCATATTTGATTTATCTCTTGCTTGATGAAATTTTTTGAAACTTAATAAATAGAAGATCACTCTTGTAATACCACAATCTAATAACATTCACAATTTAGTCGTTAAAGAGTCTTGGTTGGAGGGGGGGGGGGGATATTTTCTCTCAAATGGTTTTTATGTTTTTTTTTTAAAATTAGTTTTTAATATGTACGCCGATTGACCAAACTATTTCAATAATATGTTTTTAGTATGTCTTTATTTGTTGTCTGAATTACCACTGATCTGGCTTGCAACTTTAAGCCTCAACATGATACCCTCTCATTTTCGAACCCAATAAGTTTAAGTCAACGATCCTTTGAGTCAAATTGTTCAATGGTCCAAACGAGGTTGAGGACATGTCAAAGGCGATTTCTAATGAAGTGCAACCAATTAAACAATAATGGAGATTTTTGTCCAACTCCATGTGGAGAATGAATTTTAATCGTATTTTCAATAATCCATCTGCTCCATCTTTAAAACAAAATTAATTTTCTAATCATACTTATGGGCTCCAACTTTTAACCCATGCTTACTTGTAACGCTTGGTTTCCTTTCAACTTGTGCATATACTTTTAATACGTGAATTTCACTTTTAACTTGTGCTCACTTTCAATACACAAGACTCTACTTTCAACCATGATCACTTATAACACAAAATTTCAATAATATTAACCCGATGCTTTTATTTTTAATACATAGGACTCCAAATTTTAACCCATATCAACTTTTAATTATGGTATTCAACAATGATATATGGAGATTGTGTGAATAAGGAAAATCAAGATTGAAATCAAGCCAAAAAAGAGATTTGTTAGGGGTTTTGCCCTGATTTTTTTGCCAAATTTAAGTTTTACTTTTCTTGGAAGAAAAATAAAAGTAATACAAAAATTACTGATTATTTTTTCTCAAAAGAAAAATAAAAATATACCATATCTAATTTATTTCTTGTTTGGAGGAAAAATTTTAGAACTCTATAAATAAAAGACCCTTTTTTTCATACAACACAGTAACATTCCATAATATAGTCATTCAAGAGTCTTGGTTAGAGAGAGATTTTCTTTCAAATATTTTTCATTTTTTTGAATTAGTTTTTAATACGTAGGTGAATTGGCCAAACCATATCAATAATATGTTTTTAGCATGTCTTTCTTCTTTAAGCTTCAACATGACACCCTCTCATTTTCGAACCCAACAACTTTATGTTGAAAAATTATTTCCTCAAAATGGAGGAAAATGATCACATTTTAAAATAATTTTCAAAACATTTTGGTCAATCATCATGAGAAAATTTAAAAACAATTTCTCACCCCAATCATACCTTAAAGTAAATTTTTAATTGTTAATGTTGATTCAATTAACTCAGAAAAGGTGTGAAATTACTGAGCTTTAGGAGATTAAAGTGAACTATTTTACTCAATCCATTGTTTTATGCATACTCATTAGGTGAATTGTAATAAAATCTTTTTAGATTTATCCATTCAAAATTCGATCCAATCTACCTATTTTATTGCCACTTACACTTCTTTTTTTTAATAATAAACTGCGAATTTTTATCTAACCAGCAAAAACGGTTACAAACTAGAGAGCATCTATGAACTGTGACCCTCTCTTCCAGGAAAGTTGCTAGTGTTTATAGCGTGTTTGGGATTGCTTATTTCCCAAAATAAACACCTATTTTGAGAACCTATTTTGAGAAAAAATTACTTTTTTTTTTTAAAAAAAAAGAAGGGTGTTTGGTAAACTTGTAAAAGTGCTTTTAAAAATAAGCAGAAGCGATTTTTCTACTTCTGGTGCTTCTCAAAATAAACAAAAGCAGAAACAAAAAATTATTTTTTTATGACAAAAATATCCCTATCACACACACACATATATATACCTTATTAGTTAATTAACATATCTTACAAGTTTGATTAATGTTTGATTTTTAAAAATTTATATTTACGTCATAATTCTTTATGATTTATATATTATTATTTTATTTTCACTCATTCTCTTTAAATAAATTTGAAAATATCATTGGTGATGATGACTAAAGAATATATAAATTATTTTATTATTATTAATGATAACAATTGACAGATGAATAACATTACAAGATTATATTTTGATATCACATATAATTTTTTTCTCGAATATTTAATTTTAAATAAATAATTCATGAAAAGTGACATATTTGTTAAAATATAATGTGTGTGTGTATATATATATGAATATGATGACTACTTTCGTAGTAAATTTTGACATCATAGAAATATATTAAAAAAGACTTTAATTATTGTGCTAACAAAGGCATCATCACAGAGATCAAAGAAGCAAACCAGCCTTTTGGTATAACTTCATAAATACAAGACAGATGTTCCACAAGCAGTGGCGGAGCCAAGAAGTTCATTAAGGGGGTTCGAAAGAGTACACACGAACTAGCCGAAGGGGATTCAACATATACAATATATATATATATATAT
>NC_061113.1:43475238-43509960 GCF_002878395.1 Capsicum annuum | reverse complement strand
CGTGTATAAATAGTATAGTTTTCACCAAAGGAAGTTCGGATGAACCTCCTCAATACAAGCTAGATCCGCCACTGTCTACAAGTGTGGAGGTATTGCGTGATAAAATTAGGGATGAAATTGTTGAGAATTTTTGTGATGTATGAAGGTCTAATTATTTTTTTCGTTAATTTTTTCATATAAAGTGATTTAATTTATGAAATAATTTTTGTATTCATTTCTGTTTGATGTTTTAAGTAATATTTAAATTATTTAAGTAATATTAAATTATTTAAGTAATATATCACCCTTTATTTTTTTAATGTATTTATATATATAAATATTGATTGAAAATTTTAGAGTACGTATTTTTTAATTAAATTTAAAAATTATAATAGATATTTAAAATAATTTTTCTCTATAATTTGATTTTAGTAATAAAATTTTATTGATAGATGTCCTTTTTGGTCATTTGTCTCAAAAAAACACTTCTTGAAAAAAAATTATCCAAACACAATTTGATTATCAAAAACACTTTTCGAATGAATTTGTCAAACATAAATTGCTTTTTTTCAAAACACTTTTCTGAAAAGCTATTATATAAAAGTATTTCTCAAATAAGCAGTTTTATAAGAGCAAGTTGTTAGTGAGCTTCCGACAAAAAAGTAAACTAATTACAAATAGCATGTATTAGGTATGCACATCTTCTACCTCTTTTTGTGTTTTTAAACATGTCTATACTCTCTCTAACTACACATTTAACTTGCTGCATTATAAGCTCTATATTTACCATTGATCCTCTGAAGATTTTTTCATTTCGTGTAATGTATCAACGCTCCATAGATTGCCATCAATGACCAATGAAGGCTGGGTTTGAATTAAAAATAAAAAATCAGTTCCAATGTCTCCGCTGCACCTTTTGTATTGCTTCCTGCACATTATTCTGGTCCAGTGTTATCCCAAACAAATTATATGTTGCTTCCAAGACCTCCATAGTACATTTAAACTAACAAAATCCATCATAGACAGATAGCCCTTAGACAAAGAGTAACTTCCATTGACAGTCAAACAACAATGCCTTGGATACCAATGATCACCATTTTGGGTTTCAACTTATGAAGTTGTTTCTAGTACCAGCGTTCATTTGTCCAAAAATCCTCACCTCTTTTCATGTAAATCCCGTTCACCTACTTCACCCAAAGCACATCTTTTTTCTCCATCACCATCCAGATCAGTTTTCCTACCTCAGCCACATTTTACAGTTTACATCCCTTGATAGTCAATCCTCCATATTTTTTTGGTTGACACAACTTTGCCCAAGCCACAAGAGCCAGTTTCTTCTTTTCTTCAGTCCCTCCCCATGAAAAATCTATACACTGTCTATCATTTTCCTTGAGAATAGCTTGAGACAATTAAAAAACTGCCCCTCAAAAATGTGTAGTGAAAATAATATAGAGTCAATAACCTGAAGTTTCCCTGCATACGACGAGTTTCTAGTGGAAATATATCATATTTTCTCTATAATCTTGATGCAAAATTGGAGGCATTCAAGTTTATTCCATTTCTTGGGTGAAAGAGGTAAGTCTAGGTACCTAATTACAAAAGATCCAATGTGAAATAAGGCAAGCATTTCTGCTTTCATGCTATCCTTTATACCAGCCATAAACACACTAAATTTGTCAATGTTAGTGTTTGAGAAGTGTTGCAGTGCTTCTATAACTTTCTTCACATAGCTACATTTTCTTTGCAAAAGATCATTAGATCGTCTGCAAAAATGAGGTGAGTTAGTTTTTGTCCTTGCAAATAAGATGATACCGAAAATATGATAATTTACTCATTTGAGTCATGATTCTAGATAAATACACCATCCCTAACACAAAAAATAGTGGAGATATGGGATTCCCTTGCCTTAACTCTCTTTTACCTTCAAAATAGCTGAGTGTCTCCATTCACCTTGACTGAGAAGTTAGTAGATGTAAAACATACCACAATTAGCTTGATGAACTTATGGGGAAAATCATACCTATGTAGCATTTCACTTAAATTGATATACATTTTTTTGTAAGCAAAGTTATTTTTTACTTTTTGCTTAAACTGATTGCAAGAGTAATTACTTTCAGCAAGGACAACATTTATTTCATATTTACACACTTACAAATTGTTCAAGAAGTAAAAAAATGGACGGGCAAAAGTGAAACTTAGAAGTAATTTTTTTTTGGGTAACATACATAAATTCCGGAATGTTTAAGGGTTATAACACTTTATCTCAACAATTTGTTAGATTACATCATATCCCGGATTTTTAAATTTGTGATATATATTTTTAGCCTTGATACATATGCATTGTGATATATTTGTAATTTAGTAGTTAGTTAAATAAGGAAGTAACTAATTTTCAATTATTACGGGGAGTAAAATTAGGCACAAATCGTGAACATGATACATCTAGTTCCAGATGTATCACAATGATACATTTCGTAAAATTACTAACTAACCATTAAAAATTCAATCTCACACCAAAATAAATAATTTACATTTGTCAAACATATGTTAAATTTATCAAATATTTATAAATAAATTAAAAATAAGAATCACTATTACAAAATATGTCATATGTATCATCGGTATTGACTTAATATGTCATATGCATTGTATAATATGAGTCATCAGTATATGTCATATGCATTGTGATACATTTGTAATGTAGTAGTTAGTTAAATAAGGAAGTAACTAATTTTCAATTGTTATGGAAAGTAAAATTAGGCACAAATAGTGGGGTTCCCGATGTATCACAATGATACATTTCGTAAAATTATTCACTAACCATTGAAAATTCAATCTCACACCAAAATAAATATTTTACATTTGTCAAACATATGTTAAATGTATCAAACATTTATAAATAAATTAAAAATGTGAATCACTATCACAAAATATATGTCGCTGTCACATTGTTCAATTTCTTTTTTTTTTTTAATGGGTACTGACTTAAAAGTCGAAAAAGAATTCAAGATTGATAAAAAAAAAGTTGATAAAAAGATGAAAAAAAGACAATGAAATTGATAAAGAAGTTAAAGTAAAGGAAATGAAAATTGTATCAATTAATGATAATTTGGGTCATGATTCTAGATAAATATAACATTAATAACACAAAAAAATAAAAGAGATATGGAATTCCCTGCCTTAACTCTCTTTTGCCTTCAAAATAGCTGTGTGCCTCCATTCAGCTTGACTGAGAAGTTAGTAGATGTAAAACATACCACAATTAGATTGATGAACTTATGGGGAAAATCATACCTCTGTATCATTTCACTTAAATTGATATTCATTTTTTTGTAAGCAAAGTTATTTTTTACTTTTTGCTTAAACTGATTGCAAGAGTAATTACTTTCAGCAAGGAAAATATTTATTTCATATTTACACACTTAGAAATTGTTCAAGAAGTAAAAATAATGGACGGGCAAGAGTGAAACTTAGAAGTAATTTTTTGGCTAACTTACATAAATTTCGAAATGTTTAACAGTTTTAACACTTTATCTCAACAATTTGTTAAATTACATAATATCCCGGATTTTAAATTTGTGATACGTATTTTTAGTTTTGATACATATGCATTGTGATATATTTATAATTTAGTGGTTAGTTAAATAAAGAAGTAACTAATTTTCAATTATTACGGGGAGTAAAATTAGGCACAAATCGTGAAAATGATACATATGGTTCCAAATGTATCACGATGATACATTTCGTAAAATTACTCACTAACCATTAAAAATTCAATCTCATACCAAAATAAATAATTTATATTTGTCAAATATACGTTAAATGTATCAAACATTTATAAATAAATTAAAAATATGAATCACTATTACAAAGTATATGTCATATGCATCATCAGTATTGACTTAATATGTCATATGCATTGTGTCATATGTATCACCTGTATATGTCATATGCATTGTGATACATTTGTAATGTAGTAGTTAGTTAAATAAGGAAATAACTAATTTTCAATTACTATAGGGAATAAAATTAAGCACAAATAGTGGGGTGTATCACAATTATACATTTCGTAAAATTACTAAGTAACCATTGAAAATTCAATCTCATACCAAAATAAATAATTTACATTTGTCAAACATATGTTAAATCTATCAAACATTTATAAATAAATTAAAAATATGAATCACTATCACAAAGTATATGTCATTGTCACATTGTTCAATTTCTCCTCTTTTCCTTAATAGGTACTGACTTAAAAGTTGAAAAAGAATTCAAAATTCATAAAAGAAAAGTTGATCAAAAAATTAAAAAAAAAAAGACAATGAAATTACTGAAGAAGTTGCAGTGAAGGAGATAAAAATTGTATTAATTGATGATAATCTGGGTCATGATTCTAGAAAAATACACCAATACTAACACAAAAAAAAGAAGAGATATGGGATTCCCTTGCCTTTAACTCTCTTTTCCCTTCAAAATAGCGGTGTCTCCATTCACCTTGATTACTGAGAAGTTAGTAGATGTAAAACATACCACAATTAACTTGATGAACTTAGGGGGGAAAATCATACCTCTGTAGCATTTCACTTAAATTGATCTACATTTTTTGTAAGCAAAATTATTTTTTGCCTTTTGCTTAAACTGCTTGCAAGAGTAATTACTTTCAGCAAGGAAAATATTTATTTCATATTTACACACTTAGAAATTGTTCAAAAAGTAAAAAAATGGACGGGCAAAAGTGAAACTTAGAAGTAATTTTTTGGGTAACTTACATAAATTCTGGAATGCTTAAGGGATATAACATTTTATCTCAACAATTTGTTATATTACATCATATCCCAAACTTTTAAATTTGTGATACATATTTTTAGCCTTGATATATATGCATTGTGGTATAATTGTAATTTAGTGGTTAGTTAAATAAGGAAGTAACTAATTTTTAATATCATGGGAAGTAAAATTAGGCACAAATCGTGAAAATGATACATTTGATTCCAGATATATCGTAATGATACATCTGGTTTCACATGTATCACAATGATACATTTCGTAAAATTATTCACTAACCATTAAAAATTTAATCTCACACCAAAATAAACAATTTATATTTGTCAAACATATGTTAAATGTATCAAACATTTATAACTAAATTAAAAATATGAATCACTATTACAAAGTATATGTCATATGTATCACCAATATTCACTTAATATGTCATATGCATTTTGTCATATGTATCACCAGTATTCACTTAATATGTCATATGCATTGTGTCATATGTATCACCAGTATATGTAATATGCATTGTGATACATTTGTAATTTAGCAGTTAGTTACATAAGGAAGTAACTAATTTTCAATTATTATGGAGAGTAAATTAGGCACAAATAGTGAAAACGATACATCTGGTTCCAGATGTATCACAATGATACGTTTCGTAAAATTACTCAGTAACATTTGTCAAACATATGTTAAATGTATCAAACATTTATAAATAAATTAAAAATATGAATCACTATCACAAAATATATGTCTCTGTCACATTGTTCAATTTCTTTACTTTTTCTTAATGGGTACTAACTTAAAAGTTGAAAAAAAATTCAAAATTAATAAAAGAAAAGTTGATAAAAAGATAGAAAAAAGACAATGAAATTGATGAAGAAGTTGCAATAAAGGAGATGAAAATTATATCTATTGATGATAATTTGGGAGAGATTTTAGGGGATTAATTTTTAAAAAAAAATCTTCAAAGAAAAATAGATTGCATGCATTAATTGTGAAGTAATAGTAGGGTGGAGTTTTTATTCATATGTATCAAGAGTAAACTATAAAATTCGGGATTTTAAGTAATTGTTTAAAAGGTAAGGGATTTTGGATAATAATGTCTTTAGGTTTGTGATTTTTTGTGTAATTTATCCTATTTTTTGTTTTTTTTTGTAGTTTTTGATTTAATGATCAATACTCATTTTAACTTCGATTAATCTGGATACATGATAAGTATATTATACCTGATTTTATTTGTATGAATTTTCTTGTAAAATCATATGTATTATCATGTCTTGCATATATTATTTAAATAATATTATAACAATAATCATAGAAGACTAATGTGTAAAGCAAGAGAAAATTCAAGAAAAATATGATCAAGAAAGATTGATCTATGCAAATAAATTAAAAATCAAGTGGCAAAGAAATCACATACAAAGAAAAAAGATGTGACACACTAAGTCAAGACATGCCTTAAATCTCAACTTAAGATGAAATTTAAACTTGAGACAAAATCTCACCTTATCATGAAAAATCATGATTTGTCTAAGGATTTTTCATTATAAAAGAAGAGGAAGGGAGAGTACAAAAGGGGGAGAAAAAAAGAGTTCCTATTTTTTCCTTAAGAAGTTATTTCTTTCACTATTTTTAATTGAGTAATTTTTTTTTTATGTTGGAAAAATGATAGTATTAGTAGTCTGTGTTGATGTGATTCCTCTTTTTCAGTATTGATTCGGAGCAGGGTGAGCTTGCTATCGTTCGAAGCTGATTCTTCTCTATCTATTTCAGTTTAGTCTTTTGTACTCGAGATTACTTGTATATATTGTCTATATTTTGAATTCTGTCTATTACACTGTGTATCTTTTAGAAGTGGCTCAAATACAGACCTTATCAAATCTCGAGAGGATTCATTTGTATATTTTGGTCCTCTTCCTTCTCTCGTTTTTGATATATTTTATATATTCTCTTTCTGTTTTCCGCTTATTATTATTATTACTGTTATCATTTTTATCTGGTCTTTTCTGATTTCTGTCCGTTAGCCCGTTATTTATTATTTCGGGCTATGATGTAACTTGCCTATTGGTGGAATCAAGTAGGCACCATTGTGACTTGAGAGATCGGATCGTGACAATTTGAGATCTTGATGTTTCTATATAATAGTAAGTATTATTCCTAAATTTCACGGGCGTGAGCTGAAACTTTATATTTAATTTATATCCGCTTTATAGTTAGATGTTATTTAATTTGCCAACGTCTATCTATTTTATCCTACATATTAATAAATTACTAATTTTGTAACTGAGAGAGGCAGAAAAGGTAATACAGTTAATTACAGTATTAATAATTATTAATATTTATTTAATAACATCTATCTATTTTATGTTATAATTAATTCTACATTTATTTGTAATCGAGAGAGACAGATAGTATAATAATTAATTATAACAAATAAAGTATTCGAAAGAGACTTACTTTCAAGAGCATGTTTTAGTTCAAGTACATATTTCTGATTCTTATATATTATTATTTTGACTATTAAATTGTATAACTTTGAGGAATGTATTTAATTGTTCAACTTTAGTAATAATATATAAATATAATCGAGAGAGGTATTCATACTTTTATGAAAAATACAAATTGAGGAATAAACAATTTGTTTTATAATAGACATATCGAGTGAAGTAAGGATCCCAATATATTTTAACATATTTTGAAAAACACAAAAATTTTCTCTACTTTTGGATAATTAATTAATTAATTCACCACTCAATTCTTTTTGATTTTTTCAATAGCAATTAATGCAAGAAGTATTTGTAGAATAGATAAATTAATCTTTATGGATTCAATATTTTTTTTATAGTATTATGTGACAGAATGCGAGTTAAAATATACGTCAGTGATTCATCAATACACGTTGAAAACATACACTTCATACTTAAAGAGTAGTGCATTCCTAAAGCTTTAATATTGAATTTTTGAAATGAAATTCATCCTTGTAAAAAGCATTTAATTAATTAAGATAAAGATGTGTGTTTCAACTTTTTCTTTTATCTAATATTGCTCGTCTTATGGAATAAGAATGAGTAATTAATTAATTAATTAATTAAAATTTAAAATGAAAGGAATGGATTTAAACTGCTGGCAGAGAATTTGACAGAGATCCAACCAAAAGAGAAAATGAAAAATACTAAGAACAACAACAATATTAACTTTCTAATTTTCTCTTTCGATAAGGCAAGTACGTAACTTTGATGTGATTTAATTTTTCCTTTGTTCCTTCTTCTCAAACTTTACATCTTAGGTGATATTCACATTATAAAGCCACTTCATTTACAAGTAATTCATATTCATATTATATTAATTTAAATTAGATGTTACATTGTTCAATATTTTAATTATTAATTGTTTACTAAAAAAATATAGGTGCACGTTATAGACGCTTGTTTGGAGAAATTTTGTTTTCGATCTAAAATCATCTTGCTATACACATCTATTTGAGAGAGATTCTGCGACTGAAATGAGCCACGATAGTTAGAAAGTGAAAGACATAAGTCATTTTTTTAAAAAGTGGAACCAAAATAAAGTAATCGAAGTTATTTTTATGATTTATGCAATTTTTTTAACGGAGGCATTAACCGTGTTGAACATTTTAAAATGTGTAAAAAAATGAAATTATAAATTCTGAGTTACAAAATGAAATTTTTTGTCTGAGTTATAAAACAAAATTTTTAGTTCTAACTTATAAGTTGGTTCGACTTTGCTAATTTCGAGTTATAAAATAAAATTTTTAATTTCAATTTATAAATAATTTTAAACTTTGAATATTAAATTCTGATTTGTAACTCGAATTAAAAGATTCCAATTTATACACATTTTAACATTACAAATTTAAAATAAAAGCTGCATCCGTTTTATAAGTCAGAATTAAATATTTCAATTTATCCAATAAAATCATGATTGGTGCATTTTTTGCAGAGCTTGTCATGTCTTTAATGTATTATTTTGAGGTTTATGTGGCGTATCATAAAAACAGATTAAATAATTACACTATATATTTTTATTCCATTTAACTTTTGCTCCCCACGCTCCTCAAATCACTATGTATAGAGGCCTTAAACATGACACTTTCACCATCTTCACCATTTTCACCATCTCTCTATTTTTCTTCATTTCAATCACAAAAAATATGTTCGAAATCAAAAATTAGATTTTTCTTTGAAACAAGGGGGTGGGGGTTGTGACATTATTTATGACAGAAACACCATACATTATAATTGTTCCCCAAAATATAATATTAAGTATCTACTTAATCTTTGATTTCAAAAATTATATTTTTCACTTTATGAAAGATGAGCTTGAATATTGCCGATAATAAATTGATTATAATTGAAAAAAATATCCAACCTCATTTTTAGGACAAAGATAAGTAAATTTTGGGGAGTGGATTATTACAATGACCATTCATTGAATGATTTTTTGAGGGCGCCGAATGGCTTTATAGATCAAATCAAGCTAACTGTGCTTGAAATTTATGTTATAAAGGAATCTAGGATTAGTCGTCAACGTTCTCCTTTACGGATGATATCCATCCTTATTTGAATAGTCATAATAGCCCTGGTGGAGTCCCCATAACTCAGTCAAGCGATTTTTCTCACATGATTCAATACCAAAATATTCTTACTGACAGATATGATTTTGACTTGAACGAAACTATTAATGAAAGTGATGGATAATGCTCATTAATTTGTGTTATTTCTACTAACAAATTTTAATAATATCACTTTTAGTCTTTCATTATTATTTATATGTAGGGGTTTACCTTAGAATGAAATGATATTGCTCCAAGTTAGGGAGAAGATCATTATTTTGGACAATTCTTACAGTTTAGACTAACGAAAAATGCAAAAACATCCTTAGATGCTCATGCCTTGTTTAGTTTTGGTGCAGCTGACTATTATCGGTATATCCACCATTTGAACTTCAATTTAAGTAATTTTAATATATATGACAAGTATTTATACCTTTTTTGTACATATTGGAAAAATATTACGCAAGATGAGCCCAATGTTTCCGCTAATATCGATGATGTTGACCATCCAAATTGCCAATCAACTTCATAGAGTAACAATGATGATCTGCTTAATGTTGAGGTATCTGAAAATGAAGTCCCATTTGTAGCGACATGTTATTGTTGATGAAGATGTATTCAACTATCTGTTTTGTATATTCAAGTTATGTGTTGATGAATTTTCTTATTGTCAGCCTGTGATATTGACTGACGAAACACATGTGTATGAAAAATATGATATCAAGATGTTGATTGCGGTCAGAGCTGACAATAACAAATCAATATTTCCCTTGGATTATGCAATAAATATGAATGAGAGCAAAAAGATGGGACTTATTTTTGGATCATTTGCACCAACATGTTGTTAGGGGCCATGGAGGCATAATACTTATATGAGATAGGCATCAGGGAATACTTTATCACAATAAGGGGATAAAATATTTGAGGTGCAGATGTATATGCACTATGATCGTGGTGGTAATAAGCACACGACTAATGAATCACAAGAAATATGTCAATGTGATAAATGACAATCATACCACATTCCATATTCTCATGCCACAATCATACCATTTGCTTACCGATTGTGTTTAAGACATTTTATGTCTAACTCCCCAGAAAAAATTAAAAATGCTACGTTAAACAACTTTTTATGGGTAACTACAACACAACACCAGAAGAAGTTTTTGAAAAAAATACAGGTGATCAAAGAGATTAGTATGAAAGCCTTTTATTGGTTAATGAAATATGATGTTGACAAATGAATAATGCACAAGAATGGTGGTAGGAGACAGGGAATAATGACAACAAATAGCTCTGATTTCTTCAATGGGCTGTTGAAGTTAGCAAAGAGCCTTTCAGTTACTGTGATGCTAAGACTGACTTGTAAGCAGGTAGTTGAGTAGTTTGTTGCAAGATCGACTTATGCTATCCGACTTATTTCAAAAAATAAAAAATGAATGTCAAATTCATTCAAGATCTTTGAGGATAATCATTTAAAGTCAGTGCCACAAACGCTCATTAACTATCATAATAAGGGGATAAAATATTTGAGGTGCAGATGTATATGCACTATGATCGTGGTGGTAATAAGCACCCGACTAATGAATCACAAGAAATATGTCAATGTGATAAATGTCAATCATACCACATTCCATATTCTCATGCCATCAAGGACTTTGATCGAATTGGGTATCAAGCATGGGATCATATAGAACAAGAGTACAGTGTGGACAACTATAAAAACGCATACTTCAAAAAAATTCAATCTACTCGACGATGAGACATATTGGCATTCAAGTCTCTTTACTATGATAACCAATAAAAGATTTTTACAAAAGGTTGGCATCAATAAAATCATTTACATATATAATGAAATGGATGTTCTAGTAAGTACACTATCTACCAAGGCATGCTCGAAAGACCCCCAATATCCAGAATAGCCTCATCAGATAGACCTCCTGGAGTGGACGGTCATGGCTCTTCAAGTAAAGCAAATAATGCGGCATCACAACCTCATCCTCTGGCATTAGCATGTCCTCTCTTTACTTTGATCATTAGCACGTCTCCAACCTTAGGCATCACCTCATCTCTGACCTCGTGTATCACCATGTCCTTGTCTTCAAGCAATATCACATCCCCGCCTTTGAGCATCTTCACTCACATACAAAGCATCTTCCTAAAAAACTGACCCACCAGACGGTACAAAATCCCTAACCTTATGTAGTGTTTGTATAACCATGTATCACCAAATTATGTAGTGATAGGATCCTCTCAACACCTTAATGTAAGCTTGAGTATCTTATAAAGTCCTCTTGATATCGCAATACTACTACCAAAAAAATAAACAAATGCTGGTGCTCCAAGAACTTGTAATGTAAGGCTGCCTATCAACAACCGTCCATGCTCCATGAATCACCATGTATAGTCTGCATCTATATCACCAACTATCAACTCAAATGATCTATCAGCCCACTGGCCTCACTCATCAAAAAAACCATCTAACATCTTAAGGACAGATGAATCCAACTTATTATGATGATCATGCTTATAGTGTTTGTGATCCCAGGTTGGGAGCTTAGGTATATGCTGTGGCTGACCAAACTGTCACAGCACCAGGTCAGAAACATAGCAATTAAATTTCTTTATGTAAAGTATTGGCACTCGTTCCTTCATAAATATTGGTCAATCATGCAACATCGAGGCAGTGTAAGCAAGATCTTATCATGCGGTGTCCACACAAACTAAGATAATTATATGAATTAATAAGGTTTCCTAATCATTCACTAAAATTGGAATGCAATACGAAAGTCATGGTTCAAAATTTATACTTTGTGCAATAAAAAATATGTGATTTATCATAACTTAAATTTAAATTTAATAGATAAAATTATTTAATACTTATCCTAATAACAAATAGCATGAAGTATATCATACATTAATTGAGGTGCACACAAAATATTTAATTATCAGTACTTGAATTTGAACAAAATAGAGAAAAAATTAAGAATATGACCAAAAGTTTAATCATCAAAGAAACAATCATTGAAATCAAGAAATGACCTAGTACTTTGTTGCTTTACTTCTTCCAGCCAAAGCAAAATATTTATATATATATATATATATATATATATATATATATATATTTTTTATTTTTAAACTTCAGTGTCTTCAATTAGAAGACTTCAAAAGAAAGTTAGTTTCCCACTAATTTCCTATCACGACTGAAACTAGGTCCTGGTCGTGACGGACATTCCGAACCATGAAGGCCCGGATGTCCTACTCTATCTGATCTGGTAATCATGCACAATATTCATATAATAAAAGAAAATGTAAAATTATAATCTAATACGAAAACATAGTCATACTCTGGATTCAGTTTAACCATACGGAATAAAATCCGAAATCAACTAAACAACTTTTAAAATAGTCTGCGAAATCTTTACTACATGATCTAAAGATAGCTGTCTAAAAATCTGGGAAAAGGCCCTCAGTAGAACAAAACAAACGAATAACATAATCTAAGATGACAAGCCTTTCTGGAACAAAGAAGGCTCACCACTGCACGGATCATTTATCTCTGGAATACTCGATTGATTAGCCAGATCCCTAGACTGAGCTACCGAACCTGAGAGGTAGGGGGTCAATGCAATTGTACTGGTACGCAGAGCAAATTCAAAATAATGATTTATATTCAACATATATGAGAGCAATTTAGAATAGTTCATAAACATATCATATGGTAAGAAATCACATGGGCATTTTTGAAAGACTCTGTAAAAGCATCTGAATTCTATGACACTCTTTGTTTTACTTCTGCATCAGGTGGTATACCCTATAACTCTGAAATTTCATGGGCTATATGAAATCCGTCATTGACTCGATGGGGAAGCCCCCAATCCAAGTGTGCCGCAGGGGTTGGAGTCTCTGATTCTGCTACGCCATACGACTGTCGCCAGGGTTAAATAATATATCCGGATCGACAAATCACAGTTTTAGGTTAAGAGTTACTTTAACTCAAACCTTCTTCAGGTAATCACCTAACCCTCTTTAAGCCCAGTTTTTAACTCTTTAAAGCATGCATTCTCTGAAATCAAACTCTAAAAAATATACTCTGTTATGACATACATAATTATGGTATCGTCATACCATTGGCTTGCAAGTCACATCTCTGAGCCATTATTGGTATATTACAATCTCTGTTTCTGAAAAATAAATTCGAGACCACTATATCAATAAATCATTTCAAAGAACTCTTTCTTTAAAACTCATGTAAACACATATATGCAACTCTCTTTGTCAAACTTTCAATGATGCAAGGTGGCCATGTCAAAGCTCTTGATCTCATACAAATGTTTCTCTTTGAATAAAATATATTTACATCAAGAAACTCCCTCTCATAAATCTCTAAATCATGCTCAAAATACTATGGTATTTGAGTAAACTATTTTCAAGCTGTGAATCATGCATTTCAATCAATCACCATAAGATCATAAATATAAGGTTATCACAAGAGAGAGATTTTCATTATTTGTGCTCTCAAACAAATCTTAAATTTAAAGTTTCATACATATACTTATATATGTAAACAATTTTAAGGGGATAAGGCCTAAAGGCCTAAACAACAATATCATTAAACATGTATAAAGCATAATAAAATCATGGATCTCAAAACTCCTTTAACAAATTCATGCTTGATGATTTTTAAAATCATAATTGGGTGTTTTCAACAAGCCCATGTAGTTTTAGGATAAACCCCACGTACCTCAATTTAGAAATTTGATGGATGATTCTTGAAGCCTACGATTTGGGGATTCCAAATCTTCAATCAGTTTTGAAAATCCACGATTGAATCTTGAGTTAATTGTGTTTTAGTTTAAAACCTTAGAGAGTGTTCTTGTGCATTTTTAAAGAAAATATGAATAATGTGGTCACTTGGGAGTATAATCCCATGTTTAAGCTGATAAGGGGGTGAAAAATACCTAATACCCTTAATGATATGGAATAAAATATAACTGAAAGCCCGATTTTATGGACCACCGCAATGCGCCACTGTCGCGGTGGCTTACTGGAAATTGATGAATGGGATTCTTGGGGTCACCGCGATGCAGGACCATCGCGTTGTCCCACTGGTTGGGACCTGGAACTTCAGCGCGATGTGCCACAATCACGCTAGGCTACTGAAATTTGACAATTGTTAAATAGACCCCCTCCGCGATGTACCAAGCACCAAAATGATGGTATTTTATGACTAGGACTTAAATTTTGCCATAACTTCTTGCCCGGGTATCAGATTTGGGCAAATCTTATTTCGACGAAAAGCTCATTCAATTTCCCACTTGACAGAGAGTCAAAATTAAGTAAATTCTATATGGTTTAAACTTTACTCACTTAGGAAGTCCAAATAAATGATACTAATATATGGACGATTTGGTGGGGTGTTACATTATCCCCCCTTGGGATCAATGGTCACCGAATGATGGCACGGGGAACAGACAAATATGATTACAAACATATTAAGGACATGGAAAGAGTAAGACAAGGATTGTACCTTTTGTTCATCATTTACCAGATTAAATAAAATTGGGTACCTTGCTCTCATGTCCTTTTCTGATTCCAAGTTGCTTCTTCAACTTTCTGATTTCTCCACAAGACCTTTACCAAAACTATCTCTTTGCTCCTCAACTTTCGAACTTGACGATCCAAGATTGAAATAGGCTCTTCTTCATAAGATAGAGAGTTTAAAACTCTGATCTCTTCTATGGGTAACACGAGAGAGTGGTCCCCAATATATTTCTTAGACATGGATACATGAAACACCGGGTGAACAGAACCTAAATTTCCCGACAACTCTAACTCATACGCAACTTTACCTATTCTTCTTACAATCTGGTATGGTCCTATATAGCGAGGACTCAACTTCCCTTTCTTTCCGAAATGTATGACTCCCTTCAAAGGAGAAACTTTGAGAAACATCCAATCACCAACCCCCTGGATGATTCCCCCCACATCTCTCACAGCATGGGTATGTCCGAGAGGTCTGAGATACACTTCTTTGAGACTGCGAAACCTGCATTCTCAGCCCCTGTTTGGAATGAAAATCCTAAGGGCGCTGTCCAACTTGGGGTCTGGACACCGAAGCACTGGCTGCAGATTGTGCATTACCCTAAAACTTCTTCTTCTACCATTTGTTACCCCAATTCCCACTCTACTGCTGACTGTGGCTTTGGTCTGCTGTCTTGGCTCTCTTTGCCTGCCTGTGTTTCTCTCTAGATTCAACAATTTCCTTGTTCTTTTCCTCAACTTGCTATATGTGGACTGATAGTCTGGCAAAATCCATATCCCGGTTCAATATTTCTCCCTGACATTCAAGCACTAAGTCATCCGAAAGGCCTGATACAAATTTTCTCATTTGGCCTGTCATGTTACTAGTCATCTTTGGAGGATAACGGGCTAGTTGGTTGAACCTCAGAGTGTAAACCTGGACACTCATCTTTTCCTGCTTTAGATTCGTAAACTCTTCAGCTTTGGCCTCTCTCAGCTTGAGAGGAAAGAACTGATTGAGGAAAGCATCCAAGAACTCGGCCCAAACTATGGGCTCAGAACTCTCACCCTTTGAATCTTCCCAATCGTTATACGATTTGTTCGCTATATCCTTAAGCTGTTAAGATACAAACTCAACCCCCTCTACCTCATCTACATGCATCACCTTAAAGATATTCTCCATCTCATCCATAAACTCCTGTGGATCCTCTTCTACCTTGGTACCAGTAAACTTGGGTGAGTTTATTCTCATGAACTGGCCCACTCTTGTAGCCACTGACGTAATAGATACAAACCCAATATCTCCCGACCGTTAAGTCTATGTGGCTACCAAATGTGCAAGTATGTGAATGGACTGCCTGAATTTTACATTAAATACTTCTATCTCGTGAGGTTGAGTGTGGTTAGTCCCCATCTTGAGAACTCTGGGTGCCCTAGGTGGGCTGGTCTGAGTAGGTGGAACTCCTAGAGTAGCATTAATCTCCAGATTCTGATCTCTATTTTGGGTCCTCATGCCATGAGTGGGACGAACCTCATCTGTCTATGTATTCTGATCGATAGTACGACTGAGAGGCATGGTTGTTTTTTCTTAAACACAAGAGATCATTGATTAGGGGCCAATTCAGACTCTGAAGCATGAACTAAACCACAAAGAAGAGAAACATTCCTAAACACCTAGTAGCCTCCTGTATATAAGTGTGGAGTGCTACACACCCATAAATAAGATTCTACCCGACACAATTTTGCATATACCCTGGGACCATGAACTATGCTCTGATACCAACTTTGTCATGACCCGAACTAAGGCCTGGCTATGATGGACATCTCGAACCATGAAGGCCTGGATGTCCTACTCTATCTGATCTGGTAATCATGCACAACATTCATATAATGAAAGAAAATATGGAATTATAATCTAATATGGAAACATGGTCATACTCTGGATTCAGTTTAACCATACAAAATGAAATCCAAAATCAACTAAACAACTTCTGAAATAGTCTATGAAATCTCTACTGCATGATCTAAAGATAACTGTCTTAAAAGCTGGGACAAGACCCCAGTAAACCAAAACAAAGGAATAGCATAATCTTAGATGATAGGCCTTCCAAAACAAAGAAGGCTCACTACTGCACGGATCACTTCTCTCTGGAATACTCTATTGATTAGCCGGACCCCTAGACTGAGTATCCGAACCTAGAAGGTAGGGGGTTAATACAATTGTACTGGTACATAGAGTAAATCCAAAATAATAATTTATATTCAACATATATGAGAGCAATTTAGAAAAGTTCATAAACATATCATATGGTAAGAAATCAGATAGGCATTTCTGAAAGACTCTGTAAAATCATCTGAACACTGTGACACTCTTTGTTTTACTTCTGCGCTAGGTGGTATACCCTACAACTCTAAAATTCTATGGTCTATATGGAATCCGCCATTGACTTGGCCCCCAACCCAAGTGTGCTGCAAGGGTTGGAGTCTCTGACTCTGCTACGCCACACGACTGTGACCAACATAAAATAATATATTTGGATCGACAAATCACGATTTTAGGTTAAGAGTTACTTGAACTCAAACCTTCTTCAGGTAACCACCTAACCCTCTTTAATCCCAGTTTTAACTCTTTAAAGCATGCATTCTCTAAAATCAAACTTTGAAAAACATACTCTGTTATAGCATACATACTTATGGTATCGTCATACCATTATCTTGCAAGTCACATCTCTGAGCCATTATTGGCATATTACACTCTCTGTTTCTAAAACATAAATTCGAGACCACTATATCAATAAATCATTTCAAAGAACTCTTTATTTAAAACTCATGTAAACACATATATGCTACTCTCTTTATCAAACTTTCAATGATGCAAGGTGGCCATGTCAAAGATCATGATCTTATGCAAATCTTTCTCTTTTAATAAAATATATTTACATCAAGAAACTCACTCTCATAAATCTGTAAATCATGCTTAAAATACTATGGTATTTGAGTAAACAATTTTCAAGCCGTGAATCATGCATTTCAATCAATCATCATAAGATCATAAACATAAGGTTATCACAAGAGAGGGATTTTCATTATTTGTGCTCTCAAACAAATCTTAAATTTCAAGTTTCATACATATACTTATATGTGTAAATCAATTTAAGGGGATAAGACCTAAAGTCCAAAACAACAATATCATTAAACATGTATAAAGCATAATAAATCATGGATCTCACAACCCCTTTAACAAATTCATGCTTGATGATTTTTAAAATCATAATTAGGTGTTTTCAACAAGCCCATGTAGTTTTAGGATAAACCCGACGTACCTCAATTTTGAAATTTGATGGATGATTCTTGAAGCCTACAGTTTGGGGATTCTAAATCTTCAATCAGTTTAAAAAAACCCACGGTTGAATCTTGAGTTAATTGGGTTTTTAGTTTAAAACCCTAGAGAGTGTTCTTGTGAATTTTTAAAGAAAATATGAATAATGTAGTCACTTGGGAGTATAATCTCGTGTTTAAGCTGATAAGGGGATGGAAAATACCTAATATACCCTTAATGAGATGAAATAAAATATAACTGAAATCTCAATTTTATGGGCCACCACGATGTGCCACTATCGCGGTGGCTTACTGTAAATTGACGAATGGGATTCTTGGAGTCGCCACGACGCGGGGCCATCGCGTTGTCCCACTGGTTGGGACCTAGAACTTCAGCGCAATGCGTCACAATCACCTAGGCTACTGAAATTTGACAATTGTTAAATAGACTCCCTCCGCGATGCGCCAAGCACCAAGATAATGGTGTTTTACGACTAGGACTTAAATTTAGCCATAACTTCTTGCCCGGGTATCAGATTTGGGAGAATCTTATATTGACAGAAAGCTCATTCAATTTTCCACTTGATAGAGAGTCAAAATTAAGGAAATTCTATATGGTTTAAACTTTACTCACTTATGAAGTCAAAATAAATGAGACAAACTCATGGGCGATTTGGCGGGGTGTTACATTATCCCTCTCTTGGGATCATTTATCCCTGAATGATGTCGCAGGGCACAGACAAATACGATTACAAGCATATTAATGACATGAAAAGATTAATACAAGGATTATACCTTCCATCTCATCATTTATCGGATCAAATAGATTTGGGTACCTTGCTCTCATATCCTCTTCTGATTCCCAAGTTGGTTCTTCAACTTTCTGATTTTTCCACAACACCTTAACCGAAACTATCTCTTTGCTCCTCAACTTCTGGACTTGATAATCCAAGATTGCAATAGGCTCTTCTTCATAAGATAGGTAGTCTGACACTCTGATCTCTTCTACGGGTAACACTAAAGAGTGGTCCCCAATATATTTTTTCAAAATGGATACATGAAACACCGGGTGAACAGAACCTAGATTTGCAGGCAACTCTAACTCATATGCAACTTCACCTATTCTTCTCACAATCTGGTATGATCCTATATAGCGAGGAATCAACTTCCCTTTTTTTCCAAAATGATGACTCCCTTCATAGGAGAAACTTTAAGAAACACCCAATCACCAACCCCAAATGCTAGCTCCCTTTTTCTAACATCAATATAGGATTTCTGTATACTCTGGGCTGTCTTAAGTCATTCTCTAATGATCTTCACATTCTCCATTACCTGGTGAACAAGGTCAAGCCTAAACAAATGAGTCTCACCCACTTCATACCACCCTATCGGTGATCTACATCTTTTCTCATACAAAGCTTCAAATGGAGCCATCTTAATACTGGTATGGTAGCTATTATTATAATGAACTCTATCAATGGAAAGTGATCTACCCAACTACCTTTGAAGTCAATCACACAAGATCTCAACATATCCTCAAAGGTTTGAATAGTACGCTTATCTTGCCCATCGGTCTGGGGGTGGAAAGCCGTACTTAGGTTCACTTGAGTACCTAAATCCCTCTGAAAATATCTCCAAAATTATGAAGAGAATTGCGTACCTTCGTCAGATATGATGGACACAGGTGCTCTATGTAGATGAACTACCTCCTCAATGTAAATCTTGGCATAGACATCTCTTGAATAATTAGTCCTCACAGGCAGGAGGTTCTCTGACTTGGTCAGCTTGTCAACAATCACCCAAATAAAGTCATACTGGTTTCGGGACCTTGGAAGTTCCGTGATGAAGTCCATATTGATCATAACCCATTTCTACAAGGGTAAAGCTATCTCTTGGGAAGTACCACCTGGACTCATATGCTCTACTTTCACTTGTTGACATTTTAAATACTTAGGAACAAAGTTAGCCATATCACACTTCATATTATTCCACCAGTATATGGTTTTCAGATCATGATACATCTTAGTAGAGCCTGTGTGAACAATATACCTTGAAATGTGATCTTCATTAAGGATCCTCTTTCGTAACTCATCTATATTCGACACACATAGTATACCCTGATATCCCAAAACTCCATCACTACCAATTTCAAAAGACATTACTTTCTGTTGACCCACATCTTTCTTGATCTGCACCAAGATGGGATCTTCGATCTGCTTTTCTTTAACTTCAGCACAAAGGGAAGACTTAGCTACCTCATGAACAACCACTCCCCCATCTTCGAAATCTAAGAGTCGTACTCCTAGATTTGCTAGTCGGTGAATATACTTTACCATCTCTCTCTTCCCTTTTTTAATATGTAAAAGGCTGTCTATAGCTAGCCTACTGAGGGCATCGGCTACCACATTTACCTTGCCCAGATGGTAGTGCAGGCTCTTGTCATAATCCTTCAAAATCTCCAACCATCGTCCTTGCCTGAGGTTTAATTCTTTCTGCGAGAAAATATATAGTAAACTCTTATGGTCAGTAAATATATCAACATGAACTCCGTACAGATAATGCCTCCAGATTTTAAGTGAGAAGACCACAACCGCTAACTCCAAGTCATAGTTGGGGTAATTTCACTATTGCAGCTTTAACTGCCTAGATGCATAAGCTACCACTCTACCATGCTGCATAAGCACACATCCAAGTCCTACTCAGGATGCATCACAGTACACAACAAAACCCTCTGTACCTTCCAGAAAAGTCAAAATAGTAGTGGTCAGCTTGTCTTTCAACCTCTCGAAACTGTTCTCACAGGAGTCAAACCACATAAACTTCACCCTTTTCTGAGTCAGCTTGGTAAGTGGAGCAGATATGGTAGAAAAACTTTCTATAAATCTCATGTAATACCCTGCCAAACCTAAAAAACTC
Organism: Capsicum annuum; assembly: GCF_002878395.1. Taxonomy (NCBI): domain Eukaryota; kingdom Viridiplantae; phylum Streptophyta; class Magnoliopsida; order Solanales; family Solanaceae; genus Capsicum; species Capsicum annuum. The sequence continues at coordinate 43,488,872 of NC_061113.1, read as the reverse complement.
TGAATATATATTGGAGTCGTGGGTATGGGCCATTTTCTCATTGCCTCAACCTTTTCGGGATCAACCTTAATTCCCTCACTAGACACAACATGCCCCAAGAAAGCAATAACATCAAGCCAGAATTCACACTTAGAAAATTTTTCATACAACTTATGATCTTTGAGAGTCTAAAGAATAATTTAGAGGTGATTAGTATGGTCCTCCTCACTCTTAGAATACACCAAGATGTCATCAATGAAAACTATGACAAACAGGTTTAAAATGGAACACCCTATTCATAAGGTCCATGAAGGCTGCAGGGGTGTTAGTCAACCCAAAGGACATGACTAAGAACTCATAATGACCGTATCTAGTTCGGAAAGCTATTTTGGGAATGTTAAGCTCTCTAACTTTCAACTGATGGTATCCCGAATGAAGGTCTATTTTTGAAAAACATCTAGCACCCTGAAGCTGGTAAAAAAGATCATCAATTCTAGGAAGAGGATATTTATTTTTAAAAGTGACCTTATTCAACTGGTGGTAATCTATGCGCATACGTAGGAAACCATATTTTTTTTGCACGAAGAGTATAGGTGCACCCCAGGGAGAAACACTAGGGCGAATAAAAACTTTGTCTAGAAGATCTGCTAGCTGTTCTTTTAACTCTTTTAGTTCTACATGAGCCATTCTATATGGAGGAATAGAGATGGGTCGGTATCGGGCAACAAATCAATACCAAAATCTATCTCCCTATCAGGTGGTATGCCTAGGAGATCATCAGGGAAAACTTCTGGGAGCTCATTCACCATAGGGATAGACTAAAGAGAAAGGCTTTCGATATTTAAATATTTAACCTGAATAAGATGATACAAGCAACCCTTAGAAATGAGTTTACGGGCTCTTACATAAGATATAAAGTTCCCTCTAGGTGCTAAGGAATGTCCCTCCCACTCTACTACTGGTTCATTCAGGAAAGAAAAAATAACTTTTTAAAAATAACTTTTTGGGTTCTACATTTTAGTGTGGCATAGTACGAATGGAGTCAATTCATTCCTAAGATAGTATCTAAGTCAATCATTTCAAGTTCTATGAGATCTACCACAGTATCCCACCCATAAACAATCACCACATAATTTGTATACACCCTCCTAGCCACAACAAAATCTCCCACCAGAGTGGAAATAGAAAGAGGCTCAGTAATCACATCGGGTTCAACCGCAAAACCAACAGCCACATAAGGGGTCACATATGATAGGGTAGACCCGGGATTAAGTAACACATAAACATCATAGGAAAAGATTTGCAATTTAGCAGTAACTACATCCGATGAGGCGCCTCTGCCTCTTGGCGGTTAGTCAAGGTGTACAACTGGTTGTGTTCGTTTCTGGCGACTAAAGTGGCACCCTTCTGAGGCGGTGGTGGTGCAGAAGAATTAGCTTATGACTTGGCTCCACCAACATTTCCCTTTGCTGCCAGACAGTCTCTCTAGATATGGCCTTGCTGGCCCACGAATAACACACTATAGCGCTAAACTGACATCTCCCTGGATGATTTCTCCCACATCTCTCACAATACGGGTATGTTCGAGAGGTCTGAGCTACAATTCCTTAAGACTGTGAACCCTGCATTCTAGGCACCTGCCTGGACTAAAAATCCTAAGGGCGTTATCCAACTGGGGGTCTGTACATAGGAGCACTAGCTACAGACTATGCATTACCCTAAAACTTCTTCTTTTGCCATTTGTTACCCCAATTCCCACTTTGCTGCTGATTATGGCTCTGGTCTGCTATCTTAGCTCTCTTTGTCTGCCTGTCCTTCTATATATATTCAACAATTTTCTTTTTCTTTTCCTCAAATTACTATACATGGACTGATAGTCTGGCAAAATCCATCTCCCAGTTCAATATTGCTTCCTGATATTCAAGCACTAAGTCATCCAAAAGGCCTGATGCAAATTTCCTTATTTGAGCTCTTATGTTACTAGTCATCTCTGGAGCATAACGGGCTAGTTGGTTGAACCTCAGAGTGTACTCCTGGACACTCATCTTTCCCTGCTTTAGATTCGTAAACTTTTCAACTTTGGCCACTCTCAGCTCGACAAGAAAGAATCGACCGAGAAAGGCATCCATGAACTCAGCCCAAACTGTGGGCTCAGAACTCTCACCCTTTGAATTTTCATACTTGTTATACCATTGTTTTGCTACATCCTTAAGCTGGTAAGCTACCAACTCAACCCCCTCTACCTCATCTATATGCATCACCTTAAAGATCTTCTCTATCTCATCCATAAACTCCTGTAGATCCTTTTCTACCTTGGTACCAGTAAATTTGAGGGAGTTCAATCTCATGAACTGGCCCACTCTTGTAGCCTCTGACGTATTAAATGCAGTCCCAATATCTATTGACCGTTAAGTATGTGTGGCTACTAACTATGCAAGTATATGAATGGAATGCCTGAATTCTGCATTAGATACCTCTCTCTTGTGAGGTTGAGTACGGTTAGTCCCTGTCCAGGGAGCTCTGGGTACCCTAGGTGGGATGTTTTGAGTAGGTGGGACTCCCAGAGTAGCATCAATCTCCAAAGTCTGATCTCTATTTTGGGTCCTCATTCCATGAGTGAGACAAACCTCATCTGTCTGTGCATTCTAATCGATAGTACAATGGGAGGCATGATTGTTTTTTCTGAAACACAAGAGACCAATGATTAGGGGACAATTCAGACTCTGAAGCATGAACTAAACTACAAAGAAGAGAAACATTCCTAAATACCTAGTACCCTCCTATATATAAGTGTGGAGTGCTACACACCCATAAATAAGATTCTACCCGACGCGATTTCACAGATACCCTGGGACCATGAACTATGCTCTGATACTAACTTTGTCATAACCCGAACTAAGGCCTGGCTGTGACGGACATCCTGAACCATGAAGGCCTGGATGTCCTACTCTATCTGATCTAGTAATCATGCACAACATTCATATAATAAAAGAAAACACGGAATTATAATCTAATACGAAAACATGGTCATACTCTGGATTCAGTTTAACCATACAAAATGAAATCAAAAATCAACTAAACAACTTCTGAAATAGTCTGCAAAATCTCTACTGCATGATCTAAAGATAACTATCTTAAAAGCTGGGACAAGACCCCAGTATACCAAAACAAAGAAATAACATAATCTGAGATGATAGGCCTTTTGAAACAAAGAAGACTCACCACTACACGAATCACTTCTCTCTAGAATACTGTATTGATTAACCGGACCCCTAGACTGAGCCACCAAACCTGGGAGGTAGGGGGTCAATACAATTGTACTGGTACACAGAGCAAATCTAAAATAATAATTTATATTCAACATATATGAGAGCAATTTAGAACAGTTCATAAACATATCATATGGTAAGAAATCACATGGGCATTTCTGAAAGACTCTGTAAAATCATCTGAACACTGTGACACTCTTTGTTTTACTTTTGAGCTAGGTGGTATACCCTACAACTCTAAAATTGTACGGTCTATATGGAATCCGCCATTGACTTGGCCCCCAACCCAAGTGTGCTGCAAGGGTTGGAGTCTCTGACTCTGCTACGCCATACGGCCGTCGCCAGCGTAAAATAATATGTCTGAATCGGCAAATCATGGTTTCATGTTAAGAGTTACTTGAACTCAAACCTTCTTTGGGTAACCACCTAACTCTCTTTAATCCCAATTTTAACTCTTTAAAGCATGCATTCTCTGAAATAAGACTCTGAAAAACATACTCTATTATGGCATACATATTTATGGTATCGTCATACCATTGACTTGCAAGACACATCTCTCAGCCATTATTGCTATATTACACTTTCTGTTTCCAAAACATAAATTCGAGACCACCGTATCAATAAATCATTTCAAAAAACTCTTTCTGTAAAACTCATGTAAACACATATATGCAACACTCTTTGTCAAACTTTCAATGATGCAAGGTGGCCATTTCAAAGCTCTTGTTCTCATGCAAATCTTTCTCTTTTAATAAAATATATTTACATTAAGAAACTCCCTCTCATAAATCTCTAAATCATGCTCAAAATACTATGGTATTTGAGTAAACTATTTTCAAGCCGTGAATCATGCATTTCAATCAATCACCATAAGATCATAAACATAAAGTTATCACAAGAGAGAGATTTTCATTATTTATGCTCTCAAACAAATCTTAAATTTCAAGTTTCATACATATACTTATATGCGTAAATTAATTTAAGGGGATAAGGCCTAAAGGACAAAACAACAATATCATTAAACATGTATAAAGCATAATAAAATCATGGATCTCAAAACCCCTTTAACAAATTCATGCTTGGTGATTTTTAAAATCATAATTGGGTGTTTTCAATAAGCCCATGTAGTTTTAGGATAAACCCCACGTACCTCAATTTAGAAATTTGATGGATGATTCTTGAGGCCTACGGTTTAGGGATTCCAAATCTTCAATCAGTTTCAAAAATCCACGGTTGAATCTTGAGTTGATTGGATTTTTAGTTTTAGACCCTGGAGAGTGTTCTTGTGAATTTTTAAAGAAAATATGAATAATGTGGTCACTTGGGAGTATAATCCCATGTTTAAGATTATAAGGGGGTGGAAAATACCTAATATATCCTTAATGAAATGGAATAAAATATAACTGGAAGCGCAATTTTGTGGGCCACCACGACGCGCCACTATCGTGGTGGCTCACTGGAAATTGACGACTGGGATTCTTGGGGTCATCGTGACACGGGGCCATCTCGTTGTCTCCCTGGTTGGGACCTAGAACTTCAGCACGATGTGCCACAACCGCACTAGGTGACTGGAATTTGACAATTGTTAAATAGACCCCCATCGCAATGCGCCAAGCACCAAAATGATGGTGTTTTATGACTAGGACTTAAATTTAGCCATAACTTCTTGCCTGGGTATCGGATTTGGGCAAATATTATATCGACGGAAAGTTTATTCAATTTTCAACTTGATAGAGAGTCAAAATTAAGTAAATTCTATATGGTTTAAACTTTACTCACTTAGGAAGTCAAAATAAATGAGACTAATGCATGGACGATTTGGCGGGGTGTTACATTTCCAAATGTTAATACTTGGGTGGGGAAGGGCACTTAATTTCTCTCTGTAATATTTTCAAATAGTAGTAAATTTCTAATATGATTAAATGTATACCATCAAAATCCCCAAAATATACATACAACTTAATAACTGTCGTGAGGCTAACTATTAGTAGTTTACCTTGCTTTTTCTTTTTTTCCTGAAAGTTTCAGAATTGAAATCGCGAATGACATGCTTTTAGCTCACTTTGAGTTGCATAATTATCCAAGAAATTCACAAATCACTCAGTCATCTTTCATTTCACTTTACTCTACCATAAGACTTTAAAATTTGGCTCTCTCAAATTTTTCAAAAATTTTGATAGAATTTGCCTTGGAAATGGACCTATCAGAAATCTGTTAGCTAGACAGAATACATATCCATGTGCTTCACAGAGCATCTCAGATAATTATGCGACTCAAAGTCAGCTACAAGCATATCATTCACAATTTCAATTCTAAAATTTTTGGAAAAAAGAAAAAAAAAAGCGTGGTAAACTACTAATCAACTCCATTTCACTTGACTCCATCATAAGACTTTAAAATTTGACTTACAATCAATTTTTTTAAAAATTTGACAGAATTTACATAAATAGGCCTATCAGAAACTTGTTAGCTAGTCAAAATACATACACATATGCTTTGTTAGATCATGGGTCTTTTTTCCTCCCTATGTGGATAAATAAAGCCCAATTTGGATTCATCCACTTTTGTCCATAGTCTCAATACTATGGAGAATATATATAGATCTTTTAAGGTATTATTTGACAATCCATAAAGAGAGAAAATGTGCAGATTTTTGCACTAAAATTTCAGCCACAACAGTCAACTTCAAATTGTGATTCCCATTTCGTTTCTTATCCGATTGGGCTGATTTTTGGACATATTGTTCCTATAATATCAATATTTAATCAAGAACCTACGGAGTTAGATTTAATGGCCTATACATCCTATTTTTAATCCTTGAATAGAAGCTACATTATGGTGATTTCGCTTCTTTATTTCTCTAGTGTTTGATGTTGTAGTTTATGTATTATTGCTTGTTGTTTGACACTTGTTTGGTAACCTTTTTGGAGAAAAATAGTTTAATTCTTGGTGATTATAGTGGAGTTTTTGATCCAGTGATTTTTTACTCTTCACATCAAAGGATTTTTCATGTAAATTTGGTGTCTCTCGTGATTGGTTTTGTTCTTGTTTTATTGTATTTGTGTGATTAATATATTTTCTGCCAAAATAATACTGTGCTTCAGTTTTCTTGTCTCCTCTTGTTTCAAATTGAAGGGAAAAGTTTAGACTTAAGTATTCTTCTCCTACTACCCTTTTGTGCACTTCGATAGTGCTACCTTGCCTCTTTCTCAATAAAGTGGTATCAGAGTGTAGGTTCTTCTTGTTTATCACTTTGATTGATGGAGATAAATATGTGCAAAATAGTGTGTTTGAATAGTAGTAATTATCATACTTTGAAAGGTAAGATGAAAAGACCTTCTCTTTGTTAAGAAAATGAATTTGCATGTGTTTGTGTCTACTAAACCTTAATCCATGATAGATGAGGATTAGGAATTTGAGAACCTACAGGTTTGTGGATATATCAGACAATAGGTTGAGATAATGTTAGAAACTATATTATGAATAAGATACATACAAGAAGTTTATGGGATAAGCTCGAGACACTTTATGCTTTGAAGACTAACAATAACAAGTTATTCCTGCTTAAACAATTGATGAATAACACATAAAAAGGGGCAGTACTATTTCAAATTATATAAATGATTTTTAGTGTGTCCTTAACCAGCTGTCCGGAATGGGCGTAAAGTTTGATGAAGAAATTCAGGGACTTTGGTTTCTTAATACTCTGTCTGACTTTTGAAAAACTCTTCGAGTTTCTTTGACTAATTCTGCTCCTGGTGTTATTGTAACTATGAAATATGTTAAGAGTGGCGTCTTGAATGAAGAGATGAGAAGAAGATCTCAGGACTCATCTTCTTTATCTTTACACTCTGATGTTTTGATTACTGAAGAGAAGGGAGAAACAAATCCAAAGGTCCGAATGATAGAGATAAAAGTAGAAGCAAGACGAAGTCTAAATTCAAGAATGTTACATATGATTATTGCAACAAAAAAGGCATATCATGAAATATTATTACAAGCATACGAGAGCTATGAGACAACAAAAGAAAGAAGGCGATAATGAAAATTATTTTCCTATTATTTCTAATGATGATCTTTTTGTTGCTTGTAGTGAGAATGTTATTAGTTTTGTTTGTGATGAATCTACCTGATTTGTGAATTTCGGTGCTAATTTTCATGTTACCCAATGAAGGAATTATTTTTTCCTATACGCCAAGTAATTTGGGGATATTGAAAATGGGTAATAATAATGAAGTTAATGTACTTGGCATTGACACTATTTGTTTGGAAAGTAACAGTGGTTCCAAAATAGTTCTCAATAATGTCAAGCATGCTCCAAATGTCTGCTTGAATCTGATTTCTATAGGGAACCTTGATGACCATTGGTACTGGCCAGTGAAAGCTTACTAGAGGGTCGATGATTGTGGCTCGAGGTGACAAGTTGTCCAACTTGTATATATTTTAGGACTCCACTTCTAGAGAATCCATAAACTTGGTGGAGAATGATACTTTAAAGAGTTATGGCATAGAAGAATGAGTCATATAAGTGAGAAGTGGACTGATAATTTGGTTAAGAAAAATTTACTTTCTGGAGTGAAACAACCAAAATTGAAGAAGTGTGTTCATTGCTTTGCCGATAAACAGAAAAGGATTTTTTTCAAAGTCATCTACCTTCAAGAAAGCTTGATTTACTGGAATTGGTACATTCGAATTTGTGTGGTCCTTTTAAAGTAAAGTCTCATGGTGGAGCACTTTACTTTGTGACTTTTATTGATGATCATTCTCGCAAAATCTGGATATTTACTTTGAAGTCCAAAGATCAAGTACTTGATGTGTTTAAGAATTTTTAGGCCTTGGTTAAGAGTTAGACTGGGAAGAAATTAAATTGTATTTGCTCAGATAATGGTGGTGAATATATTGGTCCTTTTGATAGATATTGTAGAGACCAGGGTATTCGACATTAGAAAACTCCTTCAAAAACTCCCTAGTTAAATGGTTTTGCAAATAGAATGAACAATATTCTAGTTGAGAGAGTTAGATGTATGATTTCAAATGCTAAGCTGCTAGATTCCTTTTGGGCAAAAGAACTTAATACTGCATCTTATGTTATTAATTTATCTCTTACCGTTGCTTTGGATGGTGATGTCCCTGACAGAATTTGGTCTGGTAATAATGTTTTTTATGATTATCTTAGAGTCTTTGGGTGTAAAGCCATTGTTCATGTTCCTAAGGATGAAAGATCAAAGTTGGATGTTAAAACTAGACAGTGTATCATTGGTTATGATCAAGATGAAGTTGGCTATCGTTTCTATGATCCAGTTGCGAAAAAACTTATTAGAGGTCATGATATTGTATTCTTTAAAGATCAAACAATTAAAGTTTTTGAGAAAGTTAAGAAGGTTGATTCTCAGAGTAGTGAGAGTCTAGTTGATGTTGATCCAGTTTCTTTGACTATTTCTCCTGAAGAAAACCTGCATGATGATGAAAATCAAGTTGGTAATGAAGATGATGATTATGTTAAGAATGAGCAACATGATGTTGTTGATGCTCCAGTACAAGTTGATGTGGTTGATCAACAACCAGTTATTGATGCTTCAGAGAGTTCTCTCAGATGATCTAGTAGAATGAGAATACCTTAATCTTGTTATTCTCCTAGTTAGTATGTACTCTTCACTTACGGGGGAGAACCTGAAAGTCTTAATGAGGCCATGGAAAGTGAAGAAAGAGAAAAGTGGTTTGATTCTATGGAAGATGAGATTAAATCTTTGCATGATAATCACACTTTTGATTTGGTTAAGCTGCCTAAAGACAAAAAAGATTTAAAAAACATGTGGGTTTTTGGGTGAAACATGGAGACGGTAACCCAGTTCCATGGTACAAGGTTAGATTGATCGTGAAGGGATTTAACCAAGCAAATAAATTTGATTTTGATGAGATATTCTTGCTAGTTGTGAAGATGTCATCCATTCGTGGGTTCTAGGTTTAGCTGCAAGCCTAGATTTAGAGGTCGAACAAATGAATGTTAAAACTGCTTTTCTCCATGGTGACTTAGATGAAGAAATTTATATAGAGCATCGCGAAGGTTTTGAAGTCAAGGAAAATGAGAATTATGTTTGCAAATTGAAGAAGATCTTGTATGGTTTGAAACAAGCTCCTAGGCAGTGGTACAGAAAGTTTTGTTCCTTTATGAGTCACAGGGCTTCAAGAAGACTACTTTAGACCATTATGTTTTTGTGCAAAAATTCTCTGATGGTGACTTTATTATCGTATAGCTTTATATTAATGACATGCTTATTGTTGGTCATAATACTTACAGGATTTAAAAGTTGAAGCAAGAGTTGAGTAAGTCTTTTTCTATGAAAGACTTAGGACCAGCAAGACAGATTCTTGGCATGCAGATTATCCATGACATAAAGGCAAGAAGTTGTGGTTATCACAAGAAAAGTACATTTAGAAAGTACTTCAAAGGTTCAACATGGATAAGGCTAAGGTTGTCAGTACACCTTTAGCTATGTACTTCAAATTGAGCATGAAACAGTGTCCTTCTATTGATGATGAAAAGAAAGATATGAAGAAAGTTCCTTATGCTTCAACCGTTGATAGTTTGATGTATGCAATGATTTGTATAATACCGAATATTGCTCATGATGTTGGTATTGTTAGCCGTTTTCTTTCTAATCCGGGAAGAGAATATTGGAATATTGTGAAATGGATTATGTGATATCTTTGTGGCATTTCTAGTCTAATTTTATGTTTTGGTACAAGAAATTCTTTATGGTTATACTGATTCAGCCATGGCTGGTGATGTTGATACTCGCAAGTCTACTTTGGCGTATTTGGTTACTTTTTCAGGGGAGCTGTGTCTTAGCAATCTAGGTTGCATAAATGTGTTTCTCTATCTACTATGGAAGCTGAGCTTATTGCTGCAGTTAAAACTTGTAAAGAATTGATTTGGATGAAGAGATTCTTGGGGAAACCTAGTTGTGCTCAAGAGAGGTATGTGCTTTATTGCGACAGTCAAAGTGCTATACATCTTGGCAAGAACTATACATTTCATGGTCGGTCTAAACATATTGATGTGATAGACCATTGGATCTGAGATATGTTGGAATCTAAGTTACTTGAACTTGAGAAGATTCATACGGATGATAATATGCCGACATATTGATTAAAGCTTTGCCAAGCAGGGATAGCGGTCTCCGACTATGTTGTCCGATCATGGGTCCTTTTTCCTTCCTATGTGGATAAATAAAGCCAATTTGGACCAACCCACTTTTGCCCATAGGTCCAATACTATGGGGCATATGTATAGATCTTTTAAGGTCTTACTTCAAAATCCACAAGGAGAATTTTAGCAGCCACAAAAGAGAAAAAGTGTGTAGATTTTTGCACTAAAATTTCAGCCATAACAGTCAACTTCAAATTGCGATTTTTGCTTCATTTTTTATCTGATTGAGCTGATTTTTGGGTAACTTATTTCTATCATCTCAATATTTGATTAGGAACTGACGAGTTAGACTTTATGGCCTGTAGATCCTATTTTTATCCCTAAACATCAATTGCATTTTGGTGCTTTCGCTCCATTATTTCTCTAGTGTTTGGTGCTGTGGTTTATGTATTGTTGCTTGTTGTTTGAAACTTATTTGGTGACCATTTTGGAGAACAATATTATAAATCTTGGTGATTATAATGGAGATTTTGATCTCGAGATTTTTTTACTCTTTACACTGAAGGGTTTTCCACATAAATTTGGTGTCTCTTGTGATTGATTTTGTTCTTGTTTAATCGTATTTGTGTGATTGATGTATTTTCTGCCATATTACTATTGTTTTTGGATTTTCTTGTCTCCTCTTGGTTCAAATTAAAAGGGAAAGTTTAGATTTGGATATTCTTCCGCTGCTACCCTGTCATGCACTTCGATAGTGCTACCTTGCCCCTTTCCTAACATGCTTCACAGAGCCTCACAAAAAATAGAATACTCATCATATACAAAGTTACAATATTTGCACCATTTCCAAAGCTAAATGTTTGAACCCAAAAATTGATACTAAATCCTTGGCAATTCCGAATTCCAATATCGATAGCACTTGAAACAAAGTAATAGTTGGCTGTGTGAAAATTGTACAATACAAATGTAAATATTAATAAAAAGTAAAGTTTACCTTATCCTACATCATGCGGTTTAGCCGATCTCTAATAGAGATAACCTTGTGATGCGTCTCAGCATCCCGCTCAACCCCCTCTTCCATCTCCTGGCATATGGAAAGAATGCGTCATCAACCCCTAGCTCACTCAATCCTGGTTGTAGAGTCAAGATCTTCTCCCAACATCATACCGTAAAGTGACAAAATAAATTAGACAATTTCTCACTAAAATAAAATATTTTAACTAGATTATAACACAATCCATTCCGTTACTTGAATGAGAGAAAGAAATCCGCATGAGTCACTCATATCTTTGATAGATGATCGATAGAGTGACCAGTATAAAAACGTCAAAATTGTGGTGCCCCAACTGTAGCTACCAATATCATGGATGGGATCTAGAAATGACAAGTACCGTAGGCTGATCTTGTTGCATGATGTGTTTGGGAATATGATTCCTCTGAGTATACCAAGCATGTATAGTTGAGCAATCCGCTCAACCGTCTCAACTGCAGCCTGATCTCCTATGGGATCAACCGCTAACTGCTCTATAATGCAGTCAGTAATCTTCTTGATATTCGCCTAACTCTTGCCTTTAATGTCCCTATCACCTTTTAATGTTCCCATCATATCTAGTGAGTCCCTGTAGCATAATACACCATTTGTAATCCCTTTATGAAGCATCCTGCACCTACTCTAGATGATCATCGATACACAAGACAAACATAACCTGTACATTTTGGAACGTGATCATGACCTTGTTCAATAATAGATAGAAACAGTGACTCTCCGGCCTTTATCACTCAGCTATGGCCGTAAAAAGAAAACGATCGTACTAAATCCTACCTACTCGTACCATATTATATAACCATACTCTAGATAAATACACGACAAAACGATCGTGAGGCAGGTGTGTCTAAAATAAAGTCCAAGCTTTATCCATCTGGTAAGTCTTACTGCAAGCGGCTAATGGTATCTTGCCCTCCCAGAGCAACTTCGACCTATGGTCCTCCTGTAAGCGGAGAAACGTACAATCTACAGGACCGAAGTTCACGATAGACTTCATTTTTAATAACAACCTATACACCTAATTTCATCAGTGCCAACATCTTTTCAATTCTAAAATTGTCTCCCCAATTTACGTCTAACATTAAGCTGTTTCTAATTAGTAAAATATTAATGCTTGTTAGATGTTATTCTTGTGTAATTTAGTGAAGCATTGAAATTCTTATACGAGCACAAGTATATATTGTAAAATATGTTGGAACAACATAGGAGTAAAATTTTCACAGAAACCCATAAAAATGAGAATCAACAGACAACAAAATCAAAATTCTACCCCAGATGTATATTGTTACGGGAGAACAATTCATACATTGACAGTGACAAAATTCAAGAACAATTTAAAAATGGCTGTTGCAAAAGTTCATATAATACACACAATTCATTAATTATAATAATGGGTTTTCTCAATTCGTACAAACACTATTTGACTTGACTCTTTTTTTTTTTTTTTTTTTGCTATTCTCTTATTCTTATAGTAGTACTTATTATTAATTCACAAATAAAGTGAGGCAAAAATGTCTGCACACTATAAAAGTTTAAGTAAAAATAAATCTATAAGTAAAATAATACAACGACAATCTTTCTTCATGATTACTTTGTCAAACTAAATATTTTATAGACATATATATTGTCTGGAGGTTGAATGATATAGTTGAATGAATGGTGGCTATTTATCTTAAGGAACAAGATCATTTCTGCTTATCACCTTCTTTTTTCTTTTTTTCTTTAATAATTGTACCCACATATATATATATTTAAGAAATTCTTGATCCGATCCGTCGTTGAGAGGAACTCATTGTCATAAGTTTCGAACAGTATGCATATGCCGCTATTCCTAATAATTATACTCTTTTATCTTATTCATTACTCCAACTATAACAAAAAAATGGTAAACAAATTGAGGACCTAAGGTAATGAACAAAAAGTTTTAAGTAAAAATAATTCTTTCTTCTTTCCGCATTAATTTCCTTATTTGAATTTTTTTTTCTTACGACTGTAAAGGAAAAAAATACAGCACAACAAATGGAGCCATTAATATATTCCACGATCATCTTTTTTAATCAAGAAAAAAAGGAAAAAGAATTGGACACTTATATAAATAGTCTAGGTTTCAATGAAATGAAAGTGTTGCTAACCTAAATTTCAAAATTACAATTCATATTCATAACCTCTCTGTTTCCTTTTTCTTATTTTT
>NC_061113.1:43471470-43472238 GCF_002878395.1 Capsicum annuum | reverse complement strand
TTTATATAATTCACACCAGTATTTTAAAGAACTGTTTTATATTTGTATCTTGTCGTTGATTGCATGCATATTGTATTTGTATTTTGTGGTTTCATTTTGATTGTATTTATATTTGTATTCTATTTTCGTCAATGAACTTTTATTTTTAAAGAAATATTTTGTATCTGTATCCGTAAATTGACCGCATATAGTATTTGTATTTATAATTTCATTTGTTTGTGTATAAATTTGTATTAGACAATATCATTTATATTCTTAAACAATTAAAAAAGAATTATTATTTTTCTTTCTACAAATACTTGTATTTATATATATTGATAAAAATTATGTTTTATTGATACAAGATGAACAATAAAAATGATAAATTAAGCAAATACAATTGTTAAATTATACAAACACAACTATTACATTTGTATCAAATGCTACATGTCTATACAATTTGAACCATACACATACAAATGATACTTATATATATAAACAAATGATAAATTTGATATACAAATACTAACAATACATTTGCATTGAATGACACATTGTATATTTATGTATTTTAGCCTCAAGAATATACAATTAATCCATATACTTATTTGTATAGAAAATAAATGATAAATTATACATATTCATGCCTAAACTATTCAAATACAAATAATAAATTTATTTAAAATATATGATGACACAAATAAATATAAAAAATATATAAAAATAAAATACAACAACAAAAAGGATGAGAGAAAAATTAAAAAAAAGAAGAAAAATGACAAAAAAGAT
>NC_061113.1:43403582-43471370 GCF_002878395.1 Capsicum annuum | reverse complement strand
ACTCCAAAGAAAAAAAGAAATAAAAATGAAAAAAAATAGATGATAAAAAAAGCAAAAATGGAAAAAAAAAAAGAGAAAGAAAAGAGGAATACAAAAGAGGGAGTAAAAAATGAGAAGAAAAAATATATGAAACAACGGAAACCGGAAAAAAGGAAATTAAAGGAAAAAAGAAAGAAAAATGAAAAAAAAGAGAAAAAAATTGAAAAAAAAAAGAGAAATTGAAAATAGAGAAAGCAAGAAAATAAAAGAGGCTATGAATTATATTTAGTTGACAAGAGAGACTGTAGATTATAATTAATTAAAACTTAAGCTAAATGAAATAGCTAGAAACTTATGTTTATTAACCCATGTAGTTATCTCCTCCCCCCTCCCCAAGAAAAAAATACATGTATGTCTCTTACATGACCACTAATACATGTCATGACAAATTGTGGTGGTGGTGGAGATAAGATGACTTAATTTAATAAGTTGGAATAATATATGCTGATTTGTAAATCAAGAAATATTATTCCATCATATAAAATATTATTTTTAATAAGTTGAAATTTTTAATTCTGATTTTTAGTAAGTCGAAAGTTTTAATTTTGATTTGTAACTCGGTGTATATTATTCTGATTTATTCTTTTGTTGATTTTTTTTACGGTTAATGCTTCCGTTAGATAAATAAATAAATTAAAATTAATTATTCCGAGTTTCTTATTTTGATAATACATTAGAGAAGTGGCTTATTTCTGTCATTTTTTACTAAACGTGGCTCATATTAGTCGCTAGTTCCCTATTTGAAGGTAGTCTTCCATCTAATGATTATCTTTCAAAAATTTTCATCATCTTATTTATCTTTCTTTCAAGAATCAAAATAATATCTCCTCACTTTTCAATCTTTTTTGTTAGCTCAATACACGTTAACGGTTGATAATCGAGAAAGAAAATATCTATTGAAGAAAGAGCATAAGAAAATAAAGAGAGAAAATTTTATTCTTTAATAATTGCTTAGACCCTACAAAGAAAAGCATTTGGAATATTTAAGTTGTAGGTAAAGCACAATAGAATAATAACCGCCTAACAAATAACCAAATCTAGCCAATTACTAAATTATTATACGGCAAAATCAATTATTAACCAATTCCACTACTTACCAATATTCCAATATCCCTCTCAATTTGGAGGGTGGTAACACACCCAGCTTGATGAGAAGAGAGTGATGAGATCCACTAGGAAGACACTTATTAAAGACACCATGCAGCGATCCTAATCATCATTACGCTGAAATAGAGAGTAGAACCTTTGTTTAATTTTTCTTTAAATATTTTTTTTGAAAATTCAAGGCTAGCCTAGTCTTAGACATATTTTGAAGGTGTGGTGGTCTAAGAAAATCTGATAGTAATTTGAGAATTAGTGGATTTATTTGATGGAGTTTGTGTTAGAAGAAGAGTTTAGAAAGTCGTAGCAACTTCCAATACGTAAAATGAGTTAATAGAACTCCAATTATAGAGATTACCATGTAAGGATTAGTTCTTGATGTTGGATTTTGAACAGTTTATTGTAAAATAGTTGGAATTAGGATGAGGTCTTGAGTTACGACCTAGGGGCTACTACAACGGTAGCCCCAACTGGTATAAGGGCCATTGCAGTGACACATTTACCGCTACAGTGGTAAAAATGTAGTTTGCAGTGTTTAAAAATAAAAAACAATATTTTTGTTTCCACTTTTTTTTTTAAAAAAGGCAAGAGCTTAGAGGGAGGCAATTTTCTACCAATTTTGAGAGTTTTTTGTCTTTGGAGGTAAGGTTTTTTTACATTCTAAACTTAAATTATTACTCCATTAAATCATTAGAAATTTCTAGAAACCCATCCATGATAGAATTTGGGGTTTAACCCTAATTTATGAACCGAGGGAATTGGTGAAAAATTTAATTATTTTTAGTTATTAATGATTCTAGGGTATTAGAAAATATTTGCTTTGGTAAAATCGTTATTGTTCATAATAAATTATGAATAATTCATGATGCTTAGAGGGTAGAAACCCCTAATATGATGAACTAGGATAATTCTTTAGTTTAAATTGATTATTGTAGGTTCCTAATGATTGAAAAATATGAGATTATTAAAATGAGTATGTATTATTGTTGTGTAAGATCAAGAATGGACTAAAAAAGAGAGGAAAGAAAACTTGTGGCCTTATACTGATTCGATCAAGGAATAGAGATAGGTTATGCTTTAATTGTAGCAAAAAACTTGCTTGAATATGTGCTTATGTGAATTGAGTGTCTGCGTTTGCTTTCCGACACTACTTATGATTATTGGTTGTATTGCATTTACATTAATATTGATAATGCATATTATGATGCTGTCAAGATAAATTAAAGATATTTATGATGATATTGAGCTCATGATAATGATGATGTTGAGAACAATATTAATGATAACGTTGAGATCAGAAAGAGATGATACATACATCTTGCATACATATATTCTTCATATGCATTTAAAGGTGTGTGTGTGTGTATA
This sequence comes from Capsicum annuum, assembly GCF_002878395.1. Classification (NCBI taxonomy): domain Eukaryota; kingdom Viridiplantae; phylum Streptophyta; class Magnoliopsida; order Solanales; family Solanaceae; genus Capsicum; species Capsicum annuum. The sequence continues at coordinate 43,468,862 of NC_061113.1, read as the reverse complement.
TATATATGTTGTAATGAATCTTGTTGAAGAATTTGCCTAAGTATCAAAGGTGTAATTGGTTTCTTGTATTCTTGCTGATGAGAAGTGTTATATTAGTACTTAGATTTCATTAATTGTAAGTTTTGTTTTGATCATTGCTACTTGCATTTGATTTACCTATTTGTATAGTATCAAGTTGACTCCATCTATGATATCTCTTAGTACTTAGTTGATATACTGATGCTATCTATGCTCTTCTTTTATTGAGCTTAGAACGTGTTTGAGCATTTAACACGAAACCTTGACTTTAGCCAACAGTTCCAGACTTTGATTTCAAGGGTGAGCACTATGATTGGACAACCACTAGGTCTTCTATTTTTATTTATGTCCCTTATTTTGGGACTAAGACATTCTTTTTTTTTCATATTTTTGATGATATGTTTGAGTTTAGTTTTTTGACTCTATCAGAAGTTCCTATACGGTGACTTCAGGTCCTGGGGTTGTAATAAGTAGAGAAATTCTGCAATCTATTCTTTAGTTGTGATATTCGATTAAGTTTTGATTTTATTTAGTTGATCATTGTTTTATTTTACTGACTTTGTAAATATGAAATTGATGAAAGTAACTTATGAAGGGTTTGAGTTAGTTAGATTAGGTTGGGTTAGATGGTCGTCTCACCATAGTTTTAGGGTGAGTTCCATGACCACTTGGGTCATGATGAAGATGGCATTAGAGCTCTAAGTTCATAGATCTCGTTGTATAAGAACAGGTCAAGTAGAGTCTAGTGAAATAGTACAGAGATGTCTATACTTTTCTTCGATAGGCTACAGGGCTTTAGGAAACAAAAATTTCTTTTTTTCTTACTTTTGTGCTATTACTTGATTTGAATTAGTATCTGGTGAACTAAATTGGTATCTCATTTCTTTCACTCGTGGTTCACAAATGATAAGTACTCTTTCTTCCAAAGTAGCAACGACTATAACAGTAGCACCATCCACATCGACGGCTAGGGCCACAGTTTAAGGTAGGCCTCGAGTAAGGGGCAAAGAAATGAGTGAAGAAATAGGGGAAACGCCTATTAGGAGTAGAACTCGAGCATTTGGAGGACCAGTTAGACACATGACACCATTATGTCCCTTAGAATAAGTTGCTTTAGAGTTAGCTCAAAATGAGGATGTGGTAGATAAGGAAGAAAAAGTGGTGGTCCTTAAAATCATGGTGCATATGAAGAATGGTGCAACTTAAGTTTTTGGGATTTCTAGGCAGTTTGGCTGGCACCAGTTCTATTCTATTTGTTCCTATATTTCCTCCCTAACCTTACAATATACAATTACTATAGTGCCTAGGATGGGTAAGAGCTCTAATGCAGGCATGTGTCCTCAACAGGCACTGGGACCAGTAATGACTGATGATGAGCATGATTAATTCTTTAAGTTCATAAAGATAAAACCTGCAGTATTCTAGGGTACTGAGTCTGAGAATGTTTTTTTAGTTTTTCTATTAATTATTATGAGCGTCTACATATGACGGGTGTGATTGAGAGGTATTGTATGGAATTTGTGTCTTTTTCAGTTGTAAGTCGAGAACAAACAGTGGTGGAGGTCCTTTGTTGAGTGTAGGGTTGCCTTACTTCCACTTACTTGGACTCAATTCCAAAATGTATTTCTTAAAAAATATATTGCTTGCATTTTTTGGGATCAAAAGAAAGATAAGTTTCTAAAGTTAGAGTAGGGTGACATTACTGTAGGGGACTGTGAGTCCAAGTTTTATGCCTTATCCTGCTATGCACTTTAGTTGATTACTACAGAGGAGGAGTAGATCAGGTACTTTATAAAAGGTCTAAATTTAGATATCTTGATGGTTACCTTGCTAGTCGTAGCTTTGGGCAAGTGTTTTTAGGAGGTATTTGAGTTTGCTAACAAGACTTAAGAGATTAGCTAGTAAGGAGAGGTAAAGATAGAGAAAAAGATGGCTTGGACATGTAGTCAGTTCCATGGTACTTATTCCAAGGGTCGTAGTTCGTAGGGTATTCTTCCTGAACTTACTATTCAGCCATGCCTGTGTCCACAGGAGGCCAATTTAGGGTCAATTATTTGCCTTCACAGACAGGTAACTATACACTTTTGTCAACTTTAGTTCAGTGACCTGCCTTAGGCATCAAGTGGAATGAATGTAAGGGTTTAGGCTATATCAAGAGGTGTTGTCCTAATTTTTTATTTGTGGGCCATTTGGCTCGGCCACCAGATTCTAGTGCTCTCATTCTAATAGGTCGTGGGGGTGGAGGACATAGTAGGGGTAATCCATAGTATAGGCATGCTGGTAATGCAGGGAGTGGTGAGTAGTGGCTACTAAGCCAATTATGGTGGAGGATAGGCTGGTCGACGTGGTGCTTAGACTGGTCGAAGTGGCAGTTAGAGTGGTAATAAGGCTCATTTTAAAGATTTTTTGCCCCATCCTAAAGCTGAAGCTTATGATGTGGTAGTTATAGATACTATTCTTGTATGTGGTCATATGGTTTTTTTATTGTTTAATCTCGGGTTTACTTTTACTTATGTGTCTATGAAAATTTCCTTGGATTGGGAGTTAGACTATGAATTTCTTGATACTCCTATGTATGTGTCTACACCAGTTGGGGTCTCAGTATGTATTAGTCAAGTTTATAGGGCATGTTTTGTGATTTTCATAAGGTATAAAACTTTGGAAGACTCAGTGATTTTAGACATGGAGGAGTTTGATATTAAATATAGGATAAGTTGGTTGTTTTTTTATCGAGCTATTCTCGATTATTATGCAAAAGAATTCACCATAACTATGCTCAAGATGGAAAGTTTAGAGTGGAAAAGTACTTTTTAACCTTCTGTGAAAATTATGTCAATATTCACGACCAAAAGTTAGTTAAATGGGGTTGTACGGAATTTTTAGTTAGTTAAATAGGGGTATAGGTCATTTTTATCTTACATTCAGGAAGTGAGATCAGTAGTTTCTTCTATAGAGTTGTTTCTAATTGTAATACCTTGGATTTTATTTAAGTCGAGTTTCATCTTTAAGAAGAGTAAGGGCTGACTTTCCAAGTGAGAAATATTTTAAACCGTGTAGAATTTTCCTAATATCAACTTCTTTTCATGTAGAGTATTGAATTATCTTTCCAACGATACCAATTTCGTCCAAATCTGGTATTGGGGTGAGAAGTTATGACCGTTTTACTAGGAGTTGTCAGAACTGTCCAGGTATGACGGACAGGTTGACGGACCATCGCTCGGACTGTCGTAACCAAGGCAGTGACTCCTTCTTTTTGCCCAAGTGCGATGGCCAAGATGAAGGACTGTCAAGATAGCGACGGACCATCGCAACTAAGGTAGTGTGGCCTTTTTCTAACCAACGTGCGACGGACGATTCAACGGACCATCAGACTAGCGACGGACTGTCGCTCCGACCGTCGCAAATTCCATTCAGTATTTTTAATTCATTTTTAAAAGGATCTTTTGGGTCTTTTCCCTTTTAATACCCTGATATATTCAAAATAAAGCAGATAGCCGCATTATCTCCCAAAACATCCAAGATCTAGGGTTTCTCTCTCAAGAGCAAATCCAAAACCCTTCTCCAAGAAATTCAACAGATCACCATAGATTCTTCAAATTGAGTTGAGATTTGGGTTCTCCAAGTCCAAGGCTTCAAGAACCCTCTTTCAAAGAGTAAGAGGAAGACTTTCAAACAAGCTTGTACATCCAATTACACAATCTAAGGTATGTAGGGTTTTGAACAAGGGTAATCCTTTCACCATTGTGCCCAAAGACATATTTTAAACTATAAGTTTTCTGCAATTTTTGAGATTTTACATGAAATTGAATTAGGTTTTTTCACCCATTGTTATTGGTAGCAAGCTTTTGATGTTTTCTATGAATTTAAAGTCAAATAGCATGATTTTACATATTTTCTTAAGAAATTAAAGCTGGGTTTATACCCTATATTGTTATTCCTTGAGAATTTAATGGTTGCAATGCTCTAGAAATTGAAGTATATGAGTACGTTGAGATTTTGAGATAAATTGCTGTAAATTCCAGATTTTTATATGATTTATGAGTCCATATGATATCTAGTATGCATTTTGATGAGTCTTAACTTGAGATTTGATTATGGGCCATTAAGCCCTACTTGAGATTTGCAATTTCATGAACTTTTGTGCTATAAGCACCCATGATTTAAGTAGTTTGAGATTATCGAGAAAGTTTTGACCTTAATGGTCATAGTAGCTTTGAAATTCACTTTATTACATGAGATCACAAATTTTATAGTTGGGTTCTATATGAACCACAAGATTATTTTTAAAGTGGATTTCTATGAGATGAACGTAGCTAACTAAAGGGAGTAGTATTTAGCATCGAGTTGGGTAAGTTACTACGGTTTCATACCCCAGAACTACGTGACACCATAGGATTAAGATTTATGGGCCCAAGGCCGAGATAAGTGATCACTGAGTTGAGGTTATACTCCCTAGCAAGAGTATGACGCCTCTCCCAAATGTGAGGTTTCTTACTTAGGAGGACAATACGTTGGAATCCATATAGCTCACATGGTTTATGTCGGTTAAGAGAACCTCCCTAAAGTATTTTCCCTTGAGATAGAATATTTTCCCTAAAGCATGAGATATGTGATTTTCCCTAATAGTAAGGATTTCAAAATAGTTTCTTGAAGTAAAATTTTCTAAAGAAGAAAGCTCTACTAGTAAGAGTTATAGAATTCTGGGTTCCAAGTGTCTTGAGTTTAAAAGAGTTCTAAGTTCTTGAGCATTAAATAAGTTTTACTCTCCATGAGATATATGCATGAGTTTGAAAGTATTGTTTGAAGCTTTCTTTAGTCTTCGAGTAATGAGAATAAGAGAAGAGTTCAGATTTTAAAGCTAAAGAATAATGACTCACGAGATTTGTGTTACATGCTTCATTATACATGATTTATGAGCTTTACATTTAAGACTTATTCAAGCTATGTGAGTCATTCTTCATTGCATGCATGATTTGATTAAAGAGTATTATTGTTTTCTGTAAATGCATACACCCCTATATACTCAGTACATTCCCAAGTGCTGATCCACATATACATCTATGTGTTAAATTATCTTATAATGTAGGTTCAGGTGCTTAGTCCCAGCCTCGTCAGTGATTTTTGAGTACCTTTGTCTACATCTCCACAGTGGTGAGTCCTCATGGTTTGAGGGCCTATTTTCAGACATTTTAGAGTCTTAGTAGATATATTATAGCTTTTAGTTCAGTTTGAGTCAGTTGGGGACCTGTCCCAATGGCTCTCTAGTTCATGAAGCTATAGAGGCTTTGTCAGACTAGTTACAGATTATTAGTATGTTGAGATTTCTAGTTTTGTGGTCGTTTGGACTGAGTATTTTCTTTGTATTTCCTATCATTTGATATGACAGTACTAGTGTTTTGTTTATTTCATCTTGAATTGAGTTATTATATGTGGTAATAGGCTTAAAGGGGTAACTTGGGGATACTCGTAGGCTTAATCACCGTGTGATATCCCGGGAGGTAATTTTCGGTCATTATGAACTTTGTAACAGAGCCTAAGGTTTAAGTATTCCTAAGGAGTTTTACAAGTCGCATTAAGTAGAGTCTTGATCATCGGTGTAAAGCGCACCACATCTATGAGCAAGAGCCTACAAAATGTTTTAGGAAAAAGTTTTTTCTTTCTTTCAGATTCTATCGTGCCTATAGTTGTCCCTCTTATCTAAAAATTCATGCACTCTTATTTTAGAAAGTGCCTCATTGAAGAGAGAACGCCCGCAGAAATACTAATGAGCAAACCCAAGTTGTTGATCTCTTGAAAGAGACAATGTCACATACTGAGTTTCGGGCGGCCTTTCTGGCGTTAGACCTAGTAGTCACCGCCAATGTTCAGGCCAATAACCAAGCCGCAGTTGTAAATCAGCAAGGATGTGATTTAGCTGCTGCTAGGATTCGTGATTTTATACGATGAATCCGCCAGAGTTTTATTGGTCTAAGACAGGTGAGGACCCACAGTTATAGCTTGAGTAGGTGAGAAAGATCACACATGTGATGCATGTTTCTGAGGAAGAAAGTGTTGGGCTGGCATCTTACAGGTTTAAAGACATTGCTTATGACTGGGTTGTAGCATGGAAGAAGGGTAGAGGTGAGGGTGTTGCTCCTATGACTTGATAGGTATTCCAAGATGCATTCTTGGACAAGTTATTTCCGCTTGAGATAAGGGAAGCAAAGATTGAGGAGTTTATGAACTTAAGGCAGGGCTCCATGACTGTTAAAGAGTACTGCTTGAAGTTCGACCAGTTAGCCAAGTATGCTCCTAATTTGATTTCTGACACCCGAGCTAGTATAAGCAAGTTTGTGATAGCTGTTTCTGGTTTAGTACTGAAAGAGTGTAGGACAGTGATGCTGAATAGGGATATAGATCTGGCTAGGTTCATAATGCATGCATAAGAGATAGAGACAGATAAGATAAGGGAGAGATATAAAGTGAGGGGTAACAAGAGGGCTAGATCCGAGCAACATGAGTATAGTCAAGCTAGGTCCCATGGAGGGATCGCCCATGGTTCCAGAGTTATTCGTCTATGCCAGTGCCTTTATCAGCTAGTTCTCCCGCACCTAGATGCAGGCAGGAGCAAGGGAACAAGGATTCTATGAATAGGTCACAAAACAGTGTAAGTAACAGACCCCGTTATCCTCCTTGTGCTAAGTATGGTAGAGATCATCCCGGTGAGTGTTTAGCAGATCTGAGGAGTTATTTTAGTTGTGGTAATCTGGGCCACAGACTTATAGATTGTCCGCATGCTAGGGAGAGGAACAGAGATTCTCGACCTTAGGCAGAGACTACTAGTGCACCAGCTCCTGTACCTCATCCCGCCTCTGTTCAGGGCACTTCATCTAACACTACTGGCGGTAGATTCTATGCCTTACCATCCCGTCAGGAGCAGGAGGACTCTCCCGATGTTGTTACTGGTATGCTCCATGTCTTTTGCTTTGATGTTTATTTGTTGTTGGACCCCAGGTTAAATTTCTCTTATGTGACCCCATTAGTCGCTGTGAATTTTGAAATGAGTCCCGAAAAGATTCCTGAGCCTTTCCTAGTTTCCATAATAGTAGGGGAGTCAGTGGTTGCAAAGCAAGTGTATAGAAATTATCCTGTTACTGTTCTTCATATAGTCATATTTGCTGATTTGATAGAGTTAGACATGGTGGATTTTGACCTTATTCTGGGTATGATTGGCTTCATTCTTGTTATGCATCTATAGATTGTCATACCCGTGTGGTCAAGTTTTAGTTTCCTGGTGAACCAGTTTTTGAGTGGTCTGGGAGTTTGGTATCCCCCAAGAGTCATTTTATTTTCTATCTCAAAGCCAAAAAGCTAATATCCAAAGGTTGCATGTATCACCTAGTTAGAGTTAAAGACACTAAGTCCGAGGCTCCAACTATTTTGACAGTCAATATTGTTAATGAATTTCCTGATGTTTTTTTGAAAGATCTCCCAGGGGTACCTCTTGATAGAAAGATAGAATTCGGGATTGAACTTCTTCTCGACACTCAGCCTATTTCTATCCCACCTTATCGTACGACACTTGTAGACCTTAAGGAGTTGAAAGAGTAACTCAAAGATCTTTTAGACAAAGGTTTCATAAGGCCAGTGTTTCTCCTTGGGGCACACCTATTTTATTCGTGCGAAAGAAAGATGATTTTTTGCGTATGTGCATTGACTATTGTCAACTTAATAAGGTCACAGTAAAAAATAAGTATCCTTTTCAGAGAATTGATGACCTGTTTAATTAGTTGCAAGGTGTAAGTTATTTCTCCAAAATAGACCTTAGATCCGGCTATACCAACTTAAAGTGAGGGAATGTGATATCCTAAAGACAGCTTTCCAAGCTCGCTATGGTCACTTTAAGTTTTTAGTAATGTATTTCGGTGTAACCAATGCCCCAGCAGCCTTTATGGACCTCATAAATCAAGTATTCAAGTAATATCTTGATATGTTTTTCATGGTTTTCATAGATGACATCCTTGTGTACTCCCGTACTAAGAAAGACCATGCAAATCACCTTAGAATTGTCTTGTAAACTCTTAGAGATCACCAGTTGTTCACTAAATTCAGTAAGTGTGAATTTTGGCTATGATCGGTAGCTTTTTTGGGTCATATTATTTTAGCCGAAGGCATTAGAGTTGATCCCCAAAAGACATAAGAGGTAAGAAATTAGCCTAAACCTATTTCCCCATCTGACATCAGAAGTTTCTTGGGTCTAGCTGGCTATTACTGCCATTTTGTTGAAGGTTTCTCTTCTATTGAGTCTCCCATGACCCGGTTGACCTAAAATAAAGTTAAGTTACAGTGGTTAGATTCTTGTGAGAAGAGTTTTTAGGAGTTGAAGACTAGACTTACTTTAGCCCCTATGTTGACTTTTCCTGATGGTACAGATGGTTTTATGGTGTATTGTGATTCCTCTAGAGTTGGTTTAGGTTGTGTGTTGATGCAAAGAAGTAAGGTTATAGCCTACGCCTCTAGACAGTTAAAGTTGCATGAAAAGAACTACCCAACCCATGATCTTAAATTAGCTGCTGTGGTCTTTGCTTTGAAAATCTGGAGACACTATCTTTATGGTGTCCATGTTGATGTGTTTACTAATCATAAGAGCCTGAAGTATATGTTTACCCAAAGGGAGTTGGGTCTTAGACAGAGGAGGTGGTTAAAGTTATTAAAAAACTATGATATGAGTGTGTTGTATCACACGAGAAAGGCCTATGTAGTGACGGATGCCCTTAGTAGGTTGTTTATGGGTAGTGTTGCTCATGTAGTGGAAGGTAAGAAAGAGTTAGATCGTGATGTGCATTGTCTGGCTAGATTGGGTATTAGGTTGGTTGATTCAGTTGAGGGAAGTACTTTCATGCAATATAGTTCTGAATCCTCTTTAGTTTTGAAAGTGAAGGAGAAGCAAGACCGAGATCCTAGTTTGGTCACACTGAAGGAGTCAGTTAAGGGACAAAAGGTAGAGGTTTTCTCCCAAGGGAGAGATGGCGTGTTGAGATTGTAGGGTAGGTTATGTGTTCCATATGTTGATGATCTAAGGCAGAGTATTATGGCTGAAATGCATGGCGCACGGTATTCTATTCATCCCTGTGCTACCAAGATATACCGCAACTTGTTAGAAATCTATTGGTGGGGCGATATGAAGAAGGGTATAGCTAAGTTTGTAGCAAAGTGTGCAACGTGGCAACAAGTTAAGGTAGAGAACCAAAGACCTGGTGGTGTGATGCAAGAGTTTGGTATACCCACTTAGAAGTGGGAAGAGGTGAATATGGACTTCGTGACAGGTGTACCTCTTTCGCGTCGTCATCATGATTCTAGTTGGGTTGTTATAGACAGGATGACTAAGTCCGCACATTTATTACCCATGCATACATCTTATACAGCTGAGGATTATGGTAGGTTGTACATTCGAGAGTTTGTAAAGTTTCATGGAGTTCCCTTGTCTATCATTTCGGATAGGGGTACTCAATTTACTTCTCAGTTTTGGAGAGTATTTTAGTAGGGTCTTGGTACCCAAGATCATTTGAGTTCTGCTTTCGTCTGCAGATAGATGGTCAGGCTGAGATGACTATTCAGACTCTAGAAGATATGTTGAGGGCATATGCTCTTGATTTCAAAGGTAGTTGGGATGAGCATTTGCCATTGATAGAGTTTGCTTATAACAATATTTACTATGCTAGCATTGAGATGGCACTATTTAAGGCTTTGTATGATAGAAGATGTAGATCATCCATAGGTTGGTTTGAAGTGGGTGAAGCTGCTGTGATTGGACCTGATGCAGTATTTGAGGCTATGGAGAAAGTTAAGTTGATTAGAGAAAGGTTGAAGACAACTCAGAGTCGTCAAAAGTTAATTACCGATGTGAGGAAAAGAGGTCTTGAGTTTGAGGTGGGTGATTTAGTGTACTTAAAGATTTTACCCATGAAAGGGGTGAAGAGGTTTGGTAAAAAAGGGAAGCTTAGTCCTCGTTATAAAGAGGTCTTGAGCCGTGTTGGGAAAGTCGCCTATGAAGTTGAGTTGCCTGCAGAGTTGTCAGTCGTTCATCCTATTTTTTATGTCTCCATGCTTAATAAGCATATTGGTGATTCCGTTGTAGTGGATCCTTCGAAGAGTGCTGATATTTAGAATAGTCTTTCATTCGATGAGATTCCTATTGAAATCCAAGATTTTCAGATCCGTAGACTGAGGAACAAAGAGGTTCCCTTAGTCAAAGTTTTATGGTAGAACCAGTCAGTTGAAGGCGTTACTTGGGAGGCAGAAGCAGACATGCGAGCCAAGTACCCGCACCTTTTTTCCATGAGTTCAGATCAAGCTGAAGGTATTATTCTTCCTTACTTCAGCCCTTCTAAATCTAAAGTTTAGCTATATATCTATTCTTGCATGAGTTCTTGCAATTTCTAAACTATTCAAGAGTTTAGAAAGATTTTAAACCGTTTAGCGAATTGCTTTAGCTATGTGTACTCAGTTTTTCCTGTGTTCTTGGTTTAACAAGTGACATTTTGAGGACGAATGTTCCCAAGGGGGAGATATTGTAATACCCCAGATTTTCTTTAAGCCGAGTTTAATCTTTAAGAAGAGTAAGGGCTGACTTCCTAAGTGAGAAATATTTTAAACCATGTATAATTTCCCTAATATTAAATTTTTGTCATGTAGAGAATTGAATTTGCTTTCCAACGATACCAATTTCTTCCAAATCCAGTATTGGGGTGATAAGTTATGGCTGTTTTACTGAGAGTTGTCGGAACCGCTCAGGTGCAATGAACAGGTTGACGAAACATCGAGTTTGCGACGGACCGTCGCCCGGACTCCCTCTTCTGGCCCAAGTGCAATGACCAAGATGACGGAACATCAAGTTAGCGATGGAACGTTGCTAGGACTATTGTAACTAAGGTAGTGTGGCCTTTTTTTGACCAACGTGTGAAGGATGTTCCGATGGACCGTCAGACTAGCGACGGACTGTCGCTTTGACCGTCGTAAATCTCGTTTAGTATTTTTAAGCCATTTTTAAAAGAATCTTTTGGGTCTTTTCCCTTTTAATGCCCTGATATATTCAAAATAAAGCAAATAGCCTCATTATCTCCCAAAATATCCAAGAGCTAGGGTTTCTCCCTCAAGAGCAAATCCAAAACCCTTCTCCAAGAAATTCAAGAACCCACCATATATTCTTCAAATTGAGTTGAGATTTGAGTTTCCTAAGTTCAAGGCTTTAAGAAACCTCTCTCAAAGAGTAAGAGGAAGAGTTTCAAACAAGCTTGTATATCCAATTACACAATCTAAGGTATGTGGGGTTTTCAACAAGGGTAATTCTTTCACCCTTGTGCCCAAAGACTTATTTTAAACTATAAGTTTTCTGTAATTTATGAGATTTTACATGAAATTGAATTAGGAATTTTCACCCATTGTTATTAGTTGCAAGCTTTTGATGTTTCACATCAATTAAAAGTCAAATAGCATGATTTTACATGTTTTCTTAAGAAATTAAAGTTGGGTTTATACCCTATATTGTTATTCCTTGAGAATTTAATGGTTTCAATGCTCTAGAAATTGAAGTATATGAGTACATTGAGATTTTGAGATAAATTGCTGTAAATTCCAGATTTCTATATGATTTATGAGTCCATATGATATCTAGTATGCATTTTGATGAGTCTTAACTTGAGATTTAATTATGGTCATTAAGCCCTAATTGAGATTTGCAATTTTATGAACTTTTATGCTATAAGCACCCATGATTTGAGTACTTTGAGATTATTGAGAAAGTTTTGACCTTAATGGTCATAGTAGCTTTGAAATCCACTTTATTAAAAGAGATTACAAATTTTATAGTTGGGTTCTATATGAACCACGAGATTATTTTAAAGTTGATTTCCATTAGGTGAGCTTAGCTAACTAAAGGGATAGTACTTAGCACCGAGTTAGGTAAGTTACTACAGTTTCATACCCCAGAACTACGTGCCACTGTAGGATTGAGATTTATGGACCCGAGGCCGAGATAAGTGATCATTGAGTTGAGTTATACTCCCTGGCAAGAGTATGACGCCTCTCCCCAATGTGAGGTTTCTTACTTAGGAGGACAATACGTTGGAATCCATATAGCTCACATGGTTTATGTCGGTTAAGAGAACCTCCCTAATGTATTTTCCCTTGAGATAAAATATTTTCCTAAAGCTTTGAGATAAGTGATTTTCCCTAATAGTAAGATTTTCAAAATAGTTTCTTGAAGTAAAATTTTCTAAAGAAGAAAGTAGTTTTCTCTACTAGTAAGAGTTATAGAATTCTGGGTTCCAAGTGTCTTGAGTTTAAAAGAGTTCTAAGTTCTTGAGCATTAAATAAGTTTTACTCTCCATGAGATATATGCATGAGTTTGAAAGTATTGTTTGAAGCTTTCTTTAGTCTTCGAGTAATGAGAATGAGAGAAGAGTTCAGATTTTAAAGCTAAAGAATAATGACTCACGAGATTTGTGTTACATGCTTCATTATACATGATTTATGAGCTTTACATTTAAGACTTATTCAAGCTATGTGAGTCATTCTTCATTGCATGCATGATTTGATTAAAGAGTATGGATATTGTTTTCTGTAAATGCATACACCCCTATATACTCAGTACATTCCCAAGTGCTGATCCACATATATGTCTATGCGCTACATTATCTTATAATGTAGGTTTAGGTGCTCAGTCCCAGCCTCGTGTGTGATTTTCAAGTACCTTTGTCTACATCTCCAAAGTAGTGAGTCCGCATGGTTCGAGGACCTATTTTCAGAAATTTCAGAGTCTTAGTAGATATATTATTGCTTTCAGTTCAGTTTGAGTCAGTTGGGGACCTATCCCAATGGGTCTCTAGTTCATAGAGTAGTAAAGGCTTTGTAGACTAGTTATCAGATTGTTAGTATGTTGAGATTTCTAGTTTTGTAGTCGTTTTGATCGAGTATTTTATTCATATTTCCTATCATTAACAGTACCAGTGTTTTGTTTATTTTATCTTGAATTGAGTTATTATATATAGTAATAGGTTCAAAGGGTTAGCTTGGGGATACTAGTAGCCTTAAGCACCGAGTGACATCTCGGGAGGTGATATTGGGTCGTTACATTAATAATGTGAGAAATCATAGAAGTATTTCCTAATGATCTTCCCAGATGCCTTTGAATTGTTAGTTTAACTTTTTATAGACTTAGAGTTGGGAATCTAACCCATCGATGCCCCTCCTTATCGGATGACAATGATTGAGTTAAGAGAACCGAAGTCCCAGTTATAAGCATTGTTAGAAAAAGGGTTTTATTTGTCCAAGTTTTTTGCCTTGGGGGTGCTTATGTTCTGTTTGTGAAAAAAGATGGATGGTAGTATGCAAATGTGCATAGACTACTGTCAACTGAATAAGGTGAATATTTGCAACAAGTATCCTTTTGTCTAGGATAGGTTATCTGTTCGATTAGTTACATGGAGCTGCAGTGCTCTCCACAATCAATTTGAGGTTAGGTTACTATCAACTTAAGATTTGGTTGGAGGATATTCCAAAGGATGCTTTCAAACTCGTAGTGGGCATTACAAGATTTTGTTATATCTTTTGGTTTTATTAAGCTTTTTAATCCATTTTTGGATTATTTTTTTATCATTTTCATTGATGAAATTTTGGTTAACGTTAAGAGTGAAGAAGATCATGAAGTTCACTTATGTATAGTGTTGGGGTTGCTTAAGAAGAAGTTACTATATGTAAAATTTTTAAAGTGTGAATTTTGTTTGTCTTCAGTGTCCTTCTCAGGACAAATGGAATATAAGAAAGGGGATATGGTAGACCCTCAAAAAGCTGAAGCTGCTAAGACTAGACCGACTAATGTTACCAAAATTTATAGTTTTATGGGGTCTACTAGTTATTATGATCAGTTTTTCAAAGGGTTCATTTTCATTGCTTCTCATATAACTGGCCTGACTCAAAAAGAGGTACCGTTCATGTGAGATTACAAGTGTGAGGAGAGTTTCCAAAAACTCAAGATTTTGTTTACTTCAGGTCCTATTATTACTTTACTTATTGAAGGTAAGAATTTCATTGTATATTGTGTTGTTTCACGATCTAGTTTAGGCAATGTTTTGATGCAGGGTCAGAATGTGATTGCTTATTCTTCAAGGCAGTTGAAGTATTTTGATAAGAGCTATTCCACTGAAGACTTACAATTATCACAACGATCATTTCTTAGAAGATTTAGAGACACTACATCTATGGGATAAAATGTGAAATGTGTATAGACCACCATAGTTTACAACACGTGTTACTCAAAGAAACTTGAATTTGGGATAGAAAAAGTGAATGGAATTGATCAGAGACTATGACATTTCAATCTTATATCATCCAGGAAAGGCCAATATGGTGCAGACGCATTGAGCTGGAAACTGACAAGAATGGGAAGTTTAGAATGGTTGGAGGTGTCGAGGCAGCTAATGGATAGAGAGGTACAAGCTTTAACCAAGGGTTCCTGAGATTAGTGGTGACTAGCAAGGGAAGAGTGTTAGACCTTATAGAGGCTAAGTATACTTTCTTCGAAAATACTAAGTTAGATATTTTAGACCAGAAGTTGAGAAACATTAGAGAAAAGGTTTTCAAGGTGAGGCTAAGGAGGCCATTCTCAATGAGGATGGGGTGTTGAGGATTTGGGGGAGTGTGTGTGTGCCTCGTATGGGTAACTTAGTTCCTACTATTCTTGTAGAAGCCTAGAATTTTAAGTACTCTATACATCCCAATGCAACCAAAATGTATAGAGACTTGAGAAAATATTATTGGCGGCAAAGAATAAAGTGTGACATTGTATATTGTGACCAAGTGAAAAAATTTACAACATGTCAAAGATAAACATCAGAAACCTGATGGCACCTTTCAAAGAATGTCCATTCCCTAAATAGAACTGGGAAAGAATAACTATAGTTTTTGTTATAGGTCTACCTAAGGCCTTAAGGAAATGATATTCTATATGGGTGATCACCGATCAATTGACCAAGTCTGCTCATTCTAATCAAGTAAGGGTAGATGATAATACAACTAAGTTTTACCAAGATTTATGTGAAAAAAATTGTAATTCTCCAAAGGGTACCTATTTTTATTGTTTCATATTGAGGTACTCAATTTACCATCAAATTTTAGGAGATGTTTCAGTTATAATAAAGGTCTCGATTGTACTAAGTACAACTTTCCATCCATATATTGATGGGAAGTCAAAACGAATAATTCAAGTACTTGAAGACATGCTTTGGGCTTATGTCATGGACTTAGGTGGTCAATGATACCAATATTTACCTTTGTGTAAATTTTCCTAAACTAATAGCGACCACTTCGTATTGACATAGATTTTTGAAGCATTGTATGTAGAAGATGTAAGTCGCTGATCGAATGGTTTGATGCATTTGAGGTGAGGCTTTGGCGAAATGATATACTTAAGGAGTCGATAGATAAGGTAGGGTTTATTTGGGAAAAGTTAGTAGTAGCTTAGAGACAATAAGAAGGATATGCAGATAATAAAGTAAGAGATATAAAGTTTGAGAAAGGTGAGAAAGTATTGTTGACATAAAGGGTTTGATGCATTTTGGTAAGAAGAGCAAGTTGAGTCTCAGGTATATCGAACCATTTGAGATTTTAAATAGAAAAGGGTCAGTGACTTAGAAGCTGGCTTTACCTTCTACCTTGTCTAGGGTTCATTCGGTGCTCCATGTATCCATGCTTAAGAAGTTCTATTGTGGAGATTAAATCATTCATTGGGACTCCAAATTATTTGACAAAGAGCTCTCATATAAAGAGGAGCCAATTGTTATGTTGGATAGATATATATGTACATGTGGAGATAGTTGCTCTACATGTACACATCAAACACCTCAACCTTATCATGAGCTCGCATAGTTAGCTGCCCAAAAGCTACATCTATGAATGCATGTATAGTTACCAAAAATAGACATCCCAAAATAAATGGAACTCCCAAATCCATATCAAAATCTAGTATAATAAAGTCCACAAGAAATATCAGTGTACGTACTTGTACGACACATCTTCCACTTTAGATCTGGCCTGGAAAGTGAGCGATCAACCAACTACAAAACCACTATGATGGGCCTTAGAGTATCCAACCGCATCTTTTTGAACAAAGAGTTGGGAATTAAATTTATGCTTTCTACAAGGCAACACAAAGACCCAATTATTAATAGACTACCCAATTGTAATCTAAATAGTAAAGCTTCCTGGGTCCTTAAGATTTGTAGACAGTCTATTTTGAATCTGTGAGGTGCACTCTTCAGTAAGTAAAATAGTAGCATATTTTGTCAATTTGTTAATTTTTTCCATAATGTCCTTTATTTACTTGGCATACTTAGGGACTCCCTGCAAAATATAAACAATAGGAAGATTAATGTGCACATTTTTAACATGTCAACAAACTTTTGGAAACATTCTTCCTCTTTTTTCCTTTTTAGCTTCTGTGGGAATGGGGAGGTGGCTTCAGACTTTCTTTGTTATTCTCACTGTCCTCAACTTTTTTAGTCTCAACTTGCTTCTCATTTCTTATCACAACCCTGTGAGTCATATTTTTGGGTCTAACTCTTCCAATTATAGACCACTGGGAGTAGAAACCATATGAACTTGCTTAGGAATTAGACCCGTGTCACTAGATAAACCTCCTAAGGTCTAGTGATCTATGCCCCAACAAGTTGTCCCAACTGAACCTCCAAGGTTTTTATAGCCAGTTGGTTATTCTTTATGTAGACAACCATCTTTGCTTGATTTTCCACTATCTACTTTAACATTTCCTCAATATTACTGGACTGAGCATTAGAATGACTACCCTGAGCCTATTGCTGAAGATTTTGACTTCTCTAGCTTCTATATTGATTTGCATTTTGCCCCTAATTCCCACCTCATGAGAAGTTGGGGTTTTTTTTTGCCAATTTTCCTTATGCATATTTCCAAGATTCTAATTACCTTGGCATTGTGCAACAACCACAAAGTTTACTGATTCTGGATTAGCTACACACATATTTGATGAATGATCACCATTTCCACTTACCTTACACCAATTCTGAGTCTACTGTACAATATTAACAAAAATTTTTTGATTCCCCAAATTCAAGTTACTGAACTGAGTGTTCATTTGATTCTACTGAGAACAATCTACACTGTGATGGTTGTTAGTTAATTAACTTCTAGTAACCCTACAACCTTCTTCATGGCGCTTCTCGACACATCTTTGTTTCACTCAAGTTTCCCTGTGAGATATAATTTAGAAGTGTGTATGACTCATTTTCTGTCTTTTCTAGTTCCATCCACCAATAACTAAATCCAAAAGAATATTTGTATTAGGCTCAAGTCCCTCTATAAAAGTGTGCACCAAAACGTCATTAGTCTAGTAGTGGTGTGGGCAATAAAAAAGAATGGACTTGAACCTCTCCAGGATTGATACAGATTTTCACCATCTTTATAATTGAATATCAATATCTCACTCATCAACCCCCAATTTTTCCAGAAGGAAATAAACAAATTTGAAATTTCCATGCCAAATCATTCTAGGAAGTGATGGAATTAGGTGGTTCAACTTGCATCCACCTTTTTATCTTCCCCTAATAGAGAAAAAGGGAAGAGCGTGAGTCTCACATAATCAGTCAAGACTTCTATGGGAATGTACGTATCATTGATCTCAAGAAAATTCTGTAAGTACTGCTATGGATCCTCATGAAATAGTCCTATGAACTGCCCATTGGTGTGCAATAGTTGCATCATAATCTATTTTAGCTCAAATCAAACTCTGGAATCCAATTTGTGTATATTATTGGTGACATAATTGGTGAGTGGGATTTCCACTTAGTGAACTGGTTTAGCTACTGCCATTTCAACAAAAAGAATTTCTATTGGATTAGCCGACCAAAGTTGTTGAATTGGATATTGAAGAGCTGCTGCTTTCAATTACTGATGAAATACTTGTTTAGGCTCCAACTATGGTTCAACCAATTCTTTATCTCTTACCAACTTGAGGTACAAATTAGACCTACAAAATTCATCCACTAAGATCAAGTTGTCAATACTTATATAATATTATTGAAAATAAAATTCATAAAATTTCTAATTTCTTAAGTCCCTGACAATGGTGCCAAAAACTTGTTGCATTCTGTCGTAAACGCTAGTGTACACAGTTTGACAATAATTTAGTATCTCTTTAAGAGATGGATATCGAACTTACAAGGACTAATAGTTTAACCATTCACCTAATTGAGTCTCTAATAATATTTCAAACTAGTGTTGTGATATATCAAGTTGGTTTATGAAATTCTACCAAATTAATAGTAAGAACAGGTAATAAAATGTAACAATCACAATTCAAGAAAGGTTGTAATCAATATGGAGGGAAAATTCCAGGATTACACCACTTATTACAATCATGTATAACGTTTCGCTCTCATTGGTCACATTGTATATGGAGTTGTTGATTCACAAGGTTGATAATATGATTATGGTCTTCTAAGCCACTAATATCCTATCTAAAAAGATATCACAACTACATCATTGAGTGGGAATGTAATAATTTAATTTAGATGCATTAAACTATCTTACTGTATTGACCCAACACGGCGTTCCAAGTATATTCCTATCATAGACGAGGATCGAATCTTTTTTATTTATAAAAAAATAAGAACTTATTCCTTAAACTCCCCATTCTATCCTAATGATTCTTATTTGGGGTTCATACGAGGATTGCGGATGTGTTTTAATGTTAGCCAAACATAAAAATAGTAAAAGGAAGAGTTTAAGAACAACCCATGTGATAATTCAATGTTTAACCAACTCAAGAATGTAAAATACAATCATGCATTCGGCCTCAACCCAGAACAAAGGTTATTGGCCACTTATGTTCAAAATTAACATCATAGAATTCAAAGTGTTCATACAATAATTAAAATATAAGAGAAGAGTTGTGAAGTAACCCTAAATCCAAGCCATTGTGTGTTTTTATTTTTTTCCAGATGTATGTAATAATGATAATAAAACAACTGTCTTATTTATAGTAAAGTGTAAAAAGCAGCCGAAAAACTCCCTTTGTGTTACTTTGAAATTGTGGAGTATTAGTACCATGGCACGCCAGTATTGCACACCCTTAATATTTCTTGCAATCCACCTTTTGGGAAATTCCATGCCACACCAATAAAATAAAGCTTAGCTTTCGTGTAACGGAGGCATATTTCAACCTCCAATTTCCCACTATAGTGCAATCTTTCCACTTTTCTTTGTGTCCCATGGTATGTAGTTGCCTTTATACATTCTTTTAAGCTTTTCTTTCTTCCTAATATTGATACTAACGCCTTTAATAATCCATAAGTTCGATACTAACACCAAATCAAGCTTAATCTCTATAAATGTATCAATTTGAAACACTAATTAAATTTATCAGTTCACGGACACAAGTTAAGCTCAATCAAATAAATGTATATGCAATGTAGCTCACAAAATAGACAAAAGTGTGGCTAATAATTAGAAATTAGACATATAAATACACCCAAGATCATATGTATCGACACAACATATCTAAGATAAGGTTTCTTAGAATATGTTATTTGCAGATTATATAGTACTTATCACGAGACCCTTAGAGGAGTCAATACTAGGTTGGAGTTTTGGAGACAAATCTTAGAGTCTAAATGGTTAAGGTTGAGAAAGACCAAAATATGAAATTTCTAATACAAGTTTAGTGATGCATCACATGAGATAGACGTGAATGTGAGACTTGACACATACAACATCCCCTAAGAGAGTAAGTTTTAATACCTTGGGCCTTTACTCCAATGGAATAGGAAGATTAAATATGATGTTAATTATTATATTAGTGTGGGGTGGATGAAATGGAGGTTCGATTCCAAAGTGTTTTGTGATAAGAAGGTACCACCCAAACTTAAAGGTAAATTCTAAAGAGTGGTAGTTAAACCAATTTTATTGTAAAAGGCTGAATGTTGGCCAATCAGGTGATCCCAAATTTAAAATATGCAAGTTATGGATGCGTGGAAATTCTAAGAGAGATAGTATTAAGAATGAGGATATTTAAGGCAAGGTGGGAATGACCTCTATGATGATCAAAATGAGGAAAGTGAGATTGACATGGTTTGGACATGTACACAGGAGATACATAGATGACCTTGTAAAGAACTATGATTGATTGGATCTAATTAAAATTAGAAGATGTAAAGGTAGTCCAAAGAAGTACTAGGAAGAGATAATTCAATAAGATATTGTGTAATTTTAGCTTTTTGAGGAAGAGATGATTAGATAAGATATGGTGCAACTTTAGCTTTCTAAGGACATTATCAAATATAGAAGGGAATGGAGGTTGAATATAGTTGATATTTAACAATATTTTTGATAGGTTTAGGCTTGGTGCAAGCCTGAGAGTACATGGCCTATTGTAGTATTAGTCTTATACATGTATTTTCTTTTAAGTTATCAAATTTTCTTAGTATTGTTATAGTTTCTTTTCTTTATAGGTTAGTATTATCTTCCTTATCAATTGACATATTTCAAAGTCATATTTCCTTTATATATATGTGTGTGTGTACTTGATTTGAGGGTCTTTTAAAAATGGCCTCTCTACCTTCATGAGGTAGAGGTACGGATAGCGTACACTTTAACTTCTCTAGACCCCATTTGTGGGATTGCACTAGGTATGTTGTTGTTTGTTTGTTTTTTAATCATGTGTAAGATTCAAGATTATCATAAAATAGTCTTTACATAGCATTAGATTTCATGAAAAATCATAATAGGTAGGGATATATAGAGAATAGAGTTTAACAAATAGAACCAAAATTTCATTGACACCTTTTCTTTTAATTATATGACTTTGATGTTGTCATATCCAAAGACAGAAATATAATGTAAAATGTTTGGATTGATTTCTGCAATACTTGATCCAAGTATTTGGTTTCTATATTAGTATCAATTGTACTTCATAGTTCTCCATCAACATAGCAACAATGCACCAATTAATCTTCAAGATTATTCTATGGTAATTGATGTTGATAGTCCTTACATTCTCAAGATAACATTCCAAGCCATAACAAATAATCCTTGATTTTTTTCATTTTTTCACATGATAGAATTTTCATAGTGATATATACTAACTCTATCAAATACCTCACAATTTTATAGTTCTTATTAAAGCTTTTCATGTCAGCTTATATATGATAAGTATTATTCAAATGATTTCAACATATCAATTGATTTGTCTGCATCTATATGTATTCTAATTTCTAAATTTGCTGCTCAACATATAGAGAGGCAACTATCTTCAAATTGTTGAGACACGAATAATAATATCTCTCGATTGTTCTAATTGAAATATAATCAAATTATTAGAGTATATGTAACATTAACATTAGAGATCCAGTATTGGACTTGCTTGACTTAGAGGCAAGTCATTTTCTTATAAAGCAGATTTTTACTTTTATTAGTGATAAGAAACTAATGTGT
Organism: Capsicum annuum; assembly: GCF_002878395.1. Lineage (NCBI taxonomy): Eukaryota > Viridiplantae > Streptophyta > Magnoliopsida > Solanales > Solanaceae > Capsicum > Capsicum annuum. The sequence goes on along the minus strand of NC_061113.1, from coordinate 43,447,346 downwards.
CATGGCTTTACGACACTTTCAAAAAGCTAAAACATGTGATTGTATTCCATTCTTAAGATCTTTTGGGTTGATTTGATGTGCACTTGCATGTTTTTATAGGAAATCAGGTCTCAGAATGAAAAAATTAAAAATTATGACGAATTAGACCAAGTTGGCTCAAAATGGCTCTGTATGGTTTGTACTTAGTACTTATGGATCATGGTTTGTATAGTAGAGTAAAGTCCAAAAGAGTGAACGTTGTTTCTTACAGCACGATATCTCTCAACGAGCTGAAGAAAGATATTCATGAGCTCCATTTATTTGTATTGAGGGTTATGACAACAAAGACCTTAACAATTTTAGAGTTTGTTACGCTTTAGGTGAACCTAAATTATTGATTTTGCATGCTAAGAACCAGTATAGATCACTAGTATGCTACGTTTACTAGGTTATGAAATCATAGGGAATATAATCCTAGTTCATTCTTATAAATTGGTTACAAACAACAAACTCTAAATACTTTTTACTTAAATTCACAAACTCTTACTTATTTGATTTAATCCTCTCTTTTAAAAATAACTGACTGATAGTTAATATAACTGCATTGGTCTATCTTCTTAGCCATATTCCCTATGTTTAACATCCTACATTATCAAGCTAGACTTTGAACTGTCGTTCCTACGTGTGTAAACTCTAGTTCCATGATCTACATTTGAATATGTGTGTCATGATTATTATCTTAGTGAGAAGAGTTCTAATAAGGTGAAAGATTTCATAGGAATCACTTTGAGAAAAGTTGAGCTTAGATCCTTTGCTTCGGCCAAATTTTTGTATTTGATTCAACAAGGGTCAACTTGAACGTGTATAACTTTGGACACATGTGGAATTTTTCAGCTCAAAACCCACCAAATGATATATAATTGAGTTATCTTTCTAAAGATACCAATTTCTCTTTAATCAAATACCCGAGTGAAAAGTTATGACCATTTTTGTGAGAAACAGTAAGGGGCGCAATAGCCGCGCTCTACGAGGGCTATTCCACAGGACTAGGGGTCGCACCGCGAGGACTATTCTATTGGAATAGGGTTCGCTTCACAAGGTTGATTCCCATGGGAAAAAAAGAGGCCAAGGGCCAATTGGATCCTTTCTGCTCAACCCCAATCATCCAAAAGACAATTTTTAACATTCCAAGGGGCATTATTTGCCCATTACCTCAAAATTTCTTACTAGAAATGCTTTCCCTTTCCCAAGAACAAAGTTCAATCTTTTCCTCTCAATAATTCAAGGATTGAAGTTCTGAATATAAGATTTATTCAAGAATTCATTCAATTAAGGTATGTGGAGTATTCATCAATGGGTTTGTTTTGCCCACTGGGCCCAAAAACCCTCTTTGATTTAAAGTATGAACTTTTCCTTCATTATATAATCTTACATGTTCAATATGAGTTTAATCTATGCTTTTTCCTTAGTAATTAGAATTTAATCCATGTCCTCCTATGATTCCATGAAAATTAGGTTATGTAATGTTTTGAATTTCAAGTTTCTATGGATATTTAAATTGATTCCATGTTAACTTATCCAATTCATGCATTAATACAAGTGTGTCTATTACCTTGCCATGTTTAACTCATTCCCATGTTCCAACTCACAAAATTCATCAGTTTAATAAAATGTCTTATATGTGGGGTCTTTGAACTATAATATTATATCACTATTTTATCATTGTTATTGAAATTTATAATCATTTAGTGCTGGCCGATACCTATGTGTTTACTTATGTTTCAGACCTGCCAAGTAATGAGTCACTTAAACCATCAATCTTATCATTTATTCAAATGTTATTATCATGTTAATCACTATCAGTTGTTATGTTCAGTTGAAATTAAGTCAGTACCAGTGTCGGTTTAGTTGGAATAGGATTTAGCACCAAGTGAACCCAGGGTTGGGGTCTTACCTGCCAGTAGAGGTTGTAAACCTTAGTAGCAATACCTGAGTTCCAAAACTACGTAGCCAGTGTAGTTTTGAGATGTCTTACTTCCAATTGAGGGTTGACACATATCTCATAGAAGCACCTTCCAGTGGAGGGTAACTCCTAAGTCCTTCAGGACACTAGTTTAGTGGATCCACAGAACTATGTATCAGTACTTGTGGCAAGGTATTGACAAGGTACTGACACCCTTCTAACTGAGGTTACAAGTTAGATCCCAATTAGCTCAGACTAGGGCATGTCAGTTACATGATAGCTCCCACAGTTTCAGTCAGTATTTAATGTATCTTAGATCATGTTTTCTTGACCAAGAAATCATATTTACAGTTGTTTAGATATTCAGATCATTTCAGTACATGCTTTACTTGTTCTTGTATTCTCAGTTTTACATGTCCACGCATTTATGTTTAGTTTCCATATGTATTTCAATTAGTCCTTACCTCACGTACCAGTATATTCAAAGTATTGATCACATACTTTTCATTTGAGTTATGTTGTCTTATAACATAGGTTCTGACACACAGTTTCGTGATCATCCTAGGATAGCTCAGCAGTTCCCCACAACAGTACTAGTGAGTCCTCATCTATCAAGGAAATGTCATGTTATTCCAGTTATTTCAGTATTTCCTTATGTTCAGTTCAGTTAGAGTTAGTTGGGGGTTTGCCCCATCAACTCTATATGTTTAGAGTCTTTCATACAGACAATCTAGTTTTCTAGTATTTATTAGACACTTCAGACATGTCATTTTATATTATTCGATATTCAGATTGACAGTACCTTATGGGTTTATTTTTTGCACATGTTATGTTATTATCATTTTATTTAGTGCTCACAGCAGGTACCAGACCATGGGTTAGCTTGGGGTCAATTGTGGACTTCAGCACCATGTCACGACTAGGGGGTAGCCTTAGGTCATGACAAAACTTCGTATCAGAGACTAAGGTTTTAAAGTGTCCTATGATGTATGAAAGCCTTCTTGAGTAGAGTCTTGTACATGAGTGTGAAGCGCGCTACACTTATGGATAAGAGGCCACGAGATAATTTTAGAAAATTTTCCCTTCTTTTAGTATTCATGTCATGCGAAAGACCATGAGCTCTATTGAATTCCTCTTTCTAACTTATCCTTTATTCCATTTACAAACAATGCCTCCCAAAGAAATTAAAGAAGAAGGAATGAGGATCTACAAGCACCACCACCCATTCAGGAAGATCTCCTGTATGAGCATGTTTCTCATGTTGAGTTTAGGGTTGCTTTCACATCCTTCACCTATTCGGTAGTTGCTCTGAATAATAGCAGGATATTTCCCAACTAATCCAGTGGAAAATACAACTGCAATTAAGATTCGGGATTTTACTAGGATGAATCCCCTTTTGTTTTTGGGATCCATAGGAGTTTCTAGATATGATATAGAAGATGACTGACATCATGGGAGTCATTTTGAATGAGAGTGCAGAATTGACTGCATTTCAGTTACAGGGAGTAGGTCACACCTGGTTTAAGCAGTAGAAGGATAACAGAGGTATTGAGGCAGGGCCTATGGAGTGGGAAGAGTTTTCCATGGCTTTTCTAGATAGGTTATTCCCACTAGAGTTGAGGGAAGCTATCATTTAGGAGTTCATAAACTTGGAGCAGGGTAGTATGAGTGTGATGGAGTACTCTCTCAAGTTTACTAAGTTGGCGAGGTAGGATTCTACTATGATGGCTGACAATAGGTCCAAAATAATTAAGTTTGTATTTGGTGTACCTGATAGTATGGTCAATGAGTGTAGGACCGCCATGTTGATTAAGTATATAGAACTACCTAGACTCATAGTTCATGCTTAACAGATTGAGGAGGAGAAACTTATGGAGAAAGCGAGAGAGAATAAGAGAGATAGAAAAGGTACTTTCAACTTTTCCCAATCGAGGTCAGAAGGAAGTAACCATTCTTAGTTTTGCTTGGAATTTTCAGTCCTAGCTCCATCTTCAGCTAGTGCATTAGTGCCTAAGTTTAGGAAAGATAGTCGGGATAGAGCACTAGGTCTAAGTCCCAGGGTAGTATAAATAGTGTCTGCACCAATCTGGTCTGCAGGAAATGTGGTAAGAATCATCAGGGTAAATCTAGAGCATGTAGTGATGTGTGTTTAAAATATAGAAAACTAGGCCACAGGATCAGGGATTGCTTGAGGGCTGGCTAGCAGGGAAAAGACGTTCATTAGCAGGGTCAGTCTAATTTTTCTTTAGCTCTAGTAGGTTACCTGACTCAGTAGGGTACCACTTCCAGTGAAACCAGTAGTCAACTCCAAAATAGATTGTATGCTCTTCATACTTGACATGATCAAAAAAGTTCTCCCTAATGTGGTTACGAGTATGTTACAAGTCTTCCATCTTTTTGTTTATCTATTGCTAGATCTTAGAGCTTCACTTTCCTTTGTGACTCCTTACATAGTTGTAGACTTCGATGTTAGTCATGAACTATTAGTAGAGCCCTTTTTTAGTGTCTACCCTAGTGTGTAAGTCCTTTGTAGCCAAATGGGTATACCAAAATTGCCCTGTCACAGTATCTTAGAAAGTTACTTGAGTTGATCTTGTGGAGTTAGAGATGATTGATTTTGAATTCATTCCCGGTATGTATTGGATCCACTTATGTTATGCCTCAGTCGATTGCAAAAATAGAATTGTCCAATTTCAGTTTCCTAATGAGATAATTGTCGAATAGAGGGGTAGTACTTTAGTGCTTAAGGGTCAGTTTGTTTCCTATATTAAGGCCAGAAAGATGATATCTAAGGGGTGAATGTACCATCTCATTTGAGTCAAGGACTCAAATGTTGACACTCCAAGTCTTGAGTCAATTTTAGTAGTAAGAGAGTTTCCAGATTTATTTCCCAAAGATCTTTTTAGAATTCCTCCCCAAAAGATCTCCTTCCAGATACCTAGCCTAACTTAATTCCACCATACAGAATGGATCTAGCTGAGCTTAAGGAATTGAAGGAACTGTTGAAGGATCTTTTAGATAAGGGTTTCATTAGGACTAGAATTTCCCTATGGGGTGCTCTAGTTTTATTCGTGCGTAAGAAAGAAGGTTCTCTTAGAAGGTACATCGACTAACGTTAGTTGAACAAAGTCACAATCAAGAATAAGTACCCTCTTACCAGAGTTGATGAATTGTTCAAACAACTTCAAGGTGTAAGTTATTTCTCTAAAATAGATCTCAGATTTGGCTATTATCATCTTAGAGTCAGAGAATGTGACATTTCAAAAACAACCTTCAGAACTCACTATGGTCACTTTAAATTGCTAGTTATGTTTTTTGGACTAACGAATGCCCCTACAACTTTCATGTACTTGATGAAAAGGGTGTTCGAGAAGTACTTGGATATGTTTGTCATAGTCTTCATTGTTGATATCCTTGTCTATCCCCGTAGTGAGAATGATCATGAAGACGATTGATGTTGGGTGTATTTATACACTTTACTGTTATTATACTAGCTTAGTTTGCCTTGTTTTGAGGGTAACTTGTGTACTTAATGTGTTAATTATGATAGAAATAAGTATTTAATTGTTTCAGTGTGTGATAACAATGTTCAACATGAATTCCAAACAAGTTCTTACTTAAATGGGTTACTTAGAGTGCAATCGAGGAAACTAGTGTTACTAGCTTGAGCTAGGTGCTTGTCTAGTCTATCACGATCAATTATAGTGTGTTAAATGAGTTCCAAATGGTTTAATTGTATGTTTATAAGTGAAAAAACTTATTTATAAGGTGAAATGGTCAATTGAATCAAACCAAGAGTCAAAACTATATCTTAAAGATGAATACGGGAAAGCCTTGTCTTAGCTCAAGTTTTTAGTTCATCGTTCTTGATATTGTGTAGTGTTGATCTCTAATCCTTGGTGTATTATGATGTAGGATGTTTTGTGAGCTGATCATGGTTATATATTGATGATTTAAAGGATGGAAATCCATTAGAAAGACACCACAAAAGCTGGATTAAAGGAAAAGGCAGAAGGCAAGGATTGGACATAAGAATGCAATTTCCAGTGATGTATCGTGATAAGGGTGCGCCGTGACTCCTAGTTGAATTGAGAAGCCAATGCATCACTAAATCTATTCAAGTAGAGTACATATTTCACGGTGATCCTTAGTCAATTCAAGCATTCATCACGATGCACTACATACTTCAAACACGGATAAACTTCATTCACTATAAATAGGACACTGAGCACTTGTTGTAAGGACTTTTGAACGTCTTAGAGATTAAGGGAGGCTGCTTCAACTTCAACTTTAGGTTTTTACATTCTTTAATTAGCATTTTAATAATTCATAACAGGAATTCAACCTTTTGGATCATGATTATGACTATTAGTTGCTAAAAACTCCCTTTTTGGGTTTAAAGCTAAGAACATGAAGACTATTGTTTTGAATTGGTATCATTTAATTTTCTTATCATATTTGGTTGCTTGTTTATTCTTGTTTTAACTATTTTTAGGGTTGATCATCTTTAGAATACATATTTTGTCAACCTTTTGATCTCGGGAGAGGGAATAGGGAGATAAAACATGGCGATAAATAAAGTAGGGTTTGTATTCTTTGATAAAATAAGGAATTCAAATAAGCATCAAGAAGAGGGATGTACCTAGAAGCCTTACTTGAAACACATGTAGGATGATAGCTTTAAGAACCTAATTGGATTATTACATCCCCGCTCAATGATGTAGTTGTAATGTCTAAGTTAGGTAAACGATTAGAGGTCGGGAGACCATGATCATGCGATTAACCCTACAAATAAATGACCAAGACAAGCAGGTTAACGAATGAAGCTCAATAACATAGTATGATTGTTCGAAGTTCTTTAACCCTGGGTTTTCTCCTATTGATTGTCTCAAGTCTTTTAATTTACGCACTGTTTACTTTACATTTAGTTATAACTTTAAAACTCTCTTTTAGTTACTCTTGCATCAATTTAATCTAATTTGTGAACTGAAATTAGATAGTTGTTGGAAAAACTTCCCGTGGGATCGATATTTAGCTTTTTTGAAGGCAACTATATTACTTGGTAGACCACGTATACTTGCGTATGCTCTCCCAAGCTTTTGGCTCCATTTCTAGGGACTTGTAATTTGGCAACTGATTTGTTTTTAGTTTTGATTTTTAGATTTCTTTGGTGTTTTATGCTTGGTCTTAGTTTTGTATTTGCTGGAAATAGGTTTTCAGGCTAGTAAGATGGTAAGAGAGCGGAGTTGATTGAACCAAGCCCCGAACCTGAGCAAATTTTCCATGAAAGCAGAAGAGAAGAAAGGCTTCTCCCCCGAATTCTATAAATCAAAGAACATCAAGATAGTGCTGCTATCATGGCTGATGAAAAAGCAGCTCGCAGGATGGTTAGAGAAGTGGCAATCCCACTTTTGAAAAATCTGATCTCTCCTTTCCAGAAACCAGCTGTTGGAGGGAGGTTCGAGCTAAAGAACAATATGGTGTAGATATTGATTAGCAGTGGACAGTTTACAGGTCTTGTCCATAAAGATCCACAAGTCCACTTGTAGAATTTCATTGAGGTCACTAACACATTTATTCCTGCAGATGTGAATGCTGATTATATGAGTCTGACACTCTTCCCTTATTCACTTATTGGGGAAGTTAAAAGATGGTTAAATGCTAAACCAATGATTTCAATCACACCATAGCACGGCTTAGCCTAAAAGTTCCTCATCAGGTTCTTTCTGTCTAGAAAGACTGGAAAATTTCATTATGAGATAGTGAGCTTTAATCAAAGACCAGATGATAACCTTTATCATTTTTGGGAGCGGTTTAAGATGCTTCTTTGAGGCTTTCCGCATCATCAACAGTCCAATAACATATTTGCTCATACTTTTGTTGAAGCACTTGACAATAATGCAAAAATTTTGCTAGATTCAACTGCAAGTGGTCAAGCGTTAGAGTTAACTTATGATGAGCTGTACACTTTATTAAACCATATATCACAAGGAAATCCAGAGTGGTATGGTGATTCTAGGAGTGCCACGAAGAAAGTTGTAAGTGTGTTGGAGGTGGACCAATACACTGCTTTATTTGCTCAGGTTGTTGCATTACAAAATTTGACAAACACTCAGTCCAGCAGCCTAAAAGTGGGAGCTACATAGCCACAATAATAGTTAATCCAGTTCAACAAACTAGTGGTTGGTGTGAGGTTTGTGAAAACAATGGTCATTCTGTGGCCATGTGTGTTGTAAATCCAAAGTCAGTGATGTTTATGGGCAATGTTCAGAGGCCAAATTATGGTAATTCCTATAACATAAAGTGGCAGACTTAACCACCAAATACAATATGGAATAATCAATAATAACTTTAAGGAAATCAGGCCACAAATAAGATTAGAAACTTAGAAGAGATGATGAAACAAATCCTAGATAATCAAATAGAGTTGGTTGCAGATGTAAAGAACCAGCAAGTAGCTACAAGAAGTTTAGAGTTGCAGTTGGGGCAGTTATCATAGACACTAAATACCAGGCCTCGAGCTGGCTTGCTAGGAGATACAAAAAACCAAAAAAAGCAATGTCAATCACTTTGAGAAGTGGTAAAAATATTAATGAAGAACCTCCAAAGACAACTAAGGAGGTAGATGCTGATGTGGTGACCCAATAGGTAAATGGTAGAGTTGCTAAAAAGTCAAGAAAGTCTGAGTCTAAAAAAAGTTGCTGAAGAAGTGAAGAAGATTCCATAACTACCTTTCCCACAGAAGCATATAAAGGCAAAGAAGGATGCATACTTCAAGAAGTTTTTTGACACGTTCAGAGAGCTACACATTAATTTACCTCTTTTAGATGTTTTACAGGGAATGCCCAAGTATGATAAGTCCTTGAGAGATATAGTTGCTAATAAAGTTAAGCTGCAGGATATGGAGGAAGTAGCACTCACTGAGGAGTATAGTTTTGTGGTTACTCAAAAGATACTGAAAAAGCAAAAGAACCTAGGAAAGTTCACTCTCCCCATTCAGATTGGAAAAAACGAGGTGGTTTAGGCACTTAGTGATTTAGTTACAAGTATCAACTTGATTCCCCTATCTTTGTTTAATATATTAGTCTTAGGAAAGCCTAGAACGGGCTCTGTGTTGCTATAGATGGCAAACAAGAACATAGCTCATTTTGAAGGAGTGATAGAAGATGCCCTCATAAAGGTTAAAAAAATTATTATTCCTGATGACTTTATCGTTCTAGATTTTTAGACAGACGAACAGGTACCAATCATCTTGGGGAATCCATTTTTAGTGACGGGTAGAGATTTAATCGATGTGCGAGAAGGAACACTCATAATGAGGTTGGAGGATAAAGAGGCATTTTTCAAAGCTTACAAACTGCTTAACACACTATCCCACTATTCATACTTGTGTATGATTACTATGATTGAAGGGGATAAGTGTGTGGTGGTGGATTCTATTCCACAAAAGACTTCTTTGGATACTCTCATTAATCACCCTAAGCCACAACCACCTAAACCAGACATGATGCAGATTGATGAGCCTGAAAAGGCTATAGTTGAAAAAGTTGTTGAACTTGAGAGTTCACACTCAAGAGGTTAGAAACGAATAAGAAGATGGCCTCCAAGTATGAGGAAAAGGATAAAGGAACTTGGTTAAGTTGAGTTGGGTCATGTTGAGACACTAAATTAGGCGCTACCTGAGAGGCAACTCAAGTTAAGTAGGTATGTTTTATTTGTAGTTTTTACTTCACGTAGTTTTTGTTCTTGGTGAGTAACAGAATGACGGAAAGTTTGAGTACCAAAAACCTGAGCTAAGGAGCATGATAAAGATTAAGGGTGGGGTCCCTAGATCGTCTTGATGTTTGAAAATGCTACTAGCTAGGCCTAGAGGCCTCAGGGAGTATTTCTGTCTCTACTTTTAAAGTATACTATGGGGACAAAGTAGATTTTTAAGTGTGGGGTGGGGGAATTCCCATTTTTAGGGTAAATTTAAATTCTTTTGGGTTAGGAATAAGTAAGATATTCTTGTTGGTGATATAGTTGATTGCATGATGCAAGTGTTTTGGTTGTAAAAAGTATGTTCATTGTGTGAATTACTACTTTTGAGACTCCTAGGCTCATGTTTATGACTCTTGTACTTGTTGACTTAATTTGAATTCATGCTATTGTTTGGTTGAGAGTCTATGATGATCCTACATAAGTTGAGCATGTGCCATGTACGTGTGAGGTATTGTCTATTCCTTATTGCATGTGATGTCTAGAACTTTTCTAGTGTGAGTGCAAAGCGAAATAAAGAGTGTGGTTTTAGGAGATGATATAGAAATTTGTTTGATAGCCTTGTCTTATACCTTCTTTTTGACCTACCCTTTGTGCTTAATCCTAGTCAACCCCATTGAGCCTTTAGATTTTTCTTTGGCAGCCTCATGTGTAGCTTAAACCCTTCTTTGATAAACCTTGATTTGATCCAAAGCTCCTAGGCGCTTTAATGAAAAACTAATTGAGTAAGGAGTTTGAGAAATAAGGGGAGAAAAAGTGAAAAGCGAACCCCTAAAGTGATATCTATTGGTGTTCAAAGGAATTGTTATGTGTTGTGGTGGGGATTTGAGTAATTAAAAGAATAGAATTTTCTCAAATTGAATGAGTTATGCATAGAGTCCTCCCACCATAGTGTATGTAAATGAGCTTAATAAGATGGGGTGAAAAATAAAAGAAGGGGGTAAACAAAAATGGTGTAATTTGGTTGTTGGAGATTGGTCTTAATTGTATAAAGTGATGTATTAATGCGCTTAGGGAATATAGTCACTATTCCTAAATAGTTCCTACTAGTCCCTTAGCCTGCATTACAACCCGAAAAGACCTATTTGATCTTAAGCTTAACATTCTGTTATTAGTGGAGTACTACACAAAGGGCAAGCTTATGGTTCATTATGTGTAACTTGTGAATTCCTTGTGAGAGTGAGCAAAATTTGATTTTTGTACCTATTATGTTATAAATTGCTTTTATATGAGTGACTATGGGTAACTCTCTTGTTGTGACAGACACATGTTCAGTGAATGTGGATGATTTGTATGAGATCCTTGATTGAGCAATATGCATAAGTTTGCTACTTTTTGAGTCAATTCATAAGGCCAGGATATTTTAGAGTAGTGTTCATGAGCTTTCAATTATGTATATAACATGCTTAGTGTAGAAACTTGCATTCCGTGTAGTCATTATAGTACTATATTGAGTGTATTGCATGTAGTAAAAGTGTAGAGTCTCCTCAACTTATGATTCTTATAGTTAAGAGTTGTTAAAGAAAGAACAAGACTTTAAGTGTGGGGTGGTGATGTTGGGTGTATTTATGCACTCTAGTGTCATTATACTAGATTAGTTTGCCTTATTTTGAGGGCAACTTGTGTGCTTAATGTGTTAATTATGATAGAAATAGGTTTCTAACTGTTTAAGTGTATGATAACAATGTTCAACATGAATTCTAAGCAAGTTCGTACTTAAATGGGTTACTTAGAGTTCAATCGAGGAAACTAGTGTTACTAGCTTAACCGAGGTGTTTGTCTTGTCTATCCCAATGGATTCTAGTGTGTTAAATGAGTTCCAAATGGTGTACTTGTATGTTTATAAGTGAAAAAAATTGTTTATAAGGTGTAATGGTCAATTGAATCAAACCAAGAGTCAAAACTATAGCTTAAAGATTAATATGAGCAAGCCTTGTCTTAGCTCGTGTTTTGAGTTTGTCGTTCTTGATATTGTGCTGTGTTGATCTCTAATCCTTGGTGTATTATGACTGTAAATCCATTGGAAACACACGACAAAAGTTAAGATTAAAGGCAAAGGCACAAGGCAAGGATTGGATGTAAAAATGCAATTTCCAGTGACGTATTGCGATAGGGGTGCACTGCGACCCTTAGTTGAATTGAGCAGCCACTTCATCACGACCACCAGTCTAATTAAGTTTCTATTGCACCGCGACCCTTAGTCAAGTCAAGCATCCATCGCGATGCACTATATATTTCAAACACGACTAAACTTCATTCACTATAAATAGGACATTGGGCACTTGTTGTAAGGACTTTTGAACATCTTGGAAATTAAGGGAGACTACTGCAACTTCAACTTTAGGTTTTTAAATTCTTTAATTCAATTTTTAATAATTCATAACATGAATTCAACCTTTTGGATCATGATTATGACTATTAGTGGCTAAAAACTCCCTTTCCTAGGTTAAAGCCAAGAACATGAAGACTATTGTTTTGAATTAATTTCCTTTAATTTGTTTATCATATTTGGTTTCTTGTTTATTCTTGTTTTAACTATTTTAAGGATTGATCATCCCTAGAATACATATATTGTCAACCTTATGATCTCGGAAGAGGGAATAGGGAGATAGAACGTAGGGATAAACAAAGTAGAGTTTGTATTCTTTTATAAAATAAGGAATTAAAATTAGCATCTAGGACAGGGATGTACCTAGAAACTTACTTGATTCACATGTAGGATGATAACTTTAATCACCTAATTGGATTATTACATCCCCGCTCAATGATGTAGTTGTAATGTCCAAGATAGGTAAATTATTAGAGGTCGGGAGATCATGATCATGTGATTAACCCTATGAATCAACAACCAAGATAAGTGGGTTAATGAATGAAGTTCAATAACACATTATGATTGTTTGAAGTTCTTTAACCTTAGGTTTTCTCCTATTGATTGTCTCAAGTCTTTTATATTACGCATTTTTTACTTTACATTTAGTTATAACTTTAAAACTCTCTTTTGGTTACTCTTGCATCAATTTAATCTAATTTGTGAACTAAGATTTGATAGTTGTTGAAACAATTCCCTGTGGGATTGATATTCGGCTTTCTTAAAGGACACTATATTACTTGGTAGACCACGTACACTTGTGTGTGCGTTTAGGCGTTGTCAACCAAATGAGAGTTGTGTTGCAGACCCTTAAAGATCATTAGTTGTTTGCTAATTTTAGTCAGTGCGAATTTTGGTTGAAATCAATAGCTTTTGTTGGTCATATCATTTCTGGTGATGGCATTCGATTTGATCCTCAAAAGACCGAAGTAGTGAGAAACACATTGAGACTCATCTCTCCACCAGATATTAAGAGTTTCTTGGGTTTAGCTAGCTACTACTGACGGTTTGTTAAAGGGTTTTATTCTATTGCTTCCCCCATCTTGAGGCTAACCCATTAAAAGGTTAAATTTTAGTTGTCAGATTCCTGCGAGAAAAGTTTTCAGGAGTTGAAAACTCGACTTACTTCTTTGCCAGATGGCATCGATGGGTTTATAGTTTATTGTGATGCTTATATAGTTGGTTTGGGTTGTGTATTGATGTAGAGAGCTAAGGTCATAGCCTACACCTCTAGACAGCTTAAGCCCCATGAAAAGAATTATCGGGCCCATGATCTTGAGTTGGTAGCTATTGTCTTTCCCTTAAAAATTTAGAGGCACTATCTTTATGGGGTTTATGTTAAGGGCATGTGTTATTGACGTTAAAGGTACTTGGGATGACCACTTACCTTTGATCGAGTTTGCCTACAATAATAGTTATCACTCCAGTATTTAGACAACTTCGTTTAAAACTCTCTATGGGAGGAGATGTAGATCTCTGATTGGTTGGTTAAAGCAGGTGAGGCTACTTTGATAGGACGATTCGGTGTTTGAGGCGATAGAAAAAGTTTAGTTAATTTAAGAGAGGCTAAAGATAGCCCAAAGTCGTCAAAAATCTTATGCAGATGTATGGAAAAAGGATCTTAAGTTTGATGTTAGTGACTTGGTCTATTTGAAAGTTTCACCTATGAAAGGAGTGAAGAGATTTGGCAAGAAGGGAAAGCTCAGTCCCCGTTATGTTGGCCTATATAGAATTTTGAGCCATTTTTAGAAGGTACCTTATGAGCTTGAGTTGCCTGCATATTTGGCATCAGTACACCCGGTGTTCTATGTTTCTTTGTTAAAAAAATACATTGGTGGTTCAGCTTATGTTATTCCTTTATAAAGTGTGGATTTTAAGGATAGCCTTTCCTATGAAGAAGTTCCTGTTGAGATCCTTGATCGTCTGATTCGTAGGCTAAGGAGTAAAGAAGTTTCTTTGGTTAAGGTTCGATGGAGAAATCTGTCCGTTAAGGGAGCTACTTGGGAAGTAGAAGTAGAAGTAGATATGCGAGCCCGGTATCCTCATCTTTTCTCCATAAGTTTAGACTCATCTTGAGGTAGTGATTTTATTTAGGTTAACTCTTTCCGATCTTTATTTCAGCTATACAACTATTCTCATGTCACAACATGCATTCATGAAATTAGTTCAACCCATATAGCATGTATCATGTTTCAGACCCAGTTATTTGATCATATTTCAGCTTATTAGTATTTATTATAGACTCTTAGTCTCCTTAGTATCTCAACTTAATCATTTTCATTCGAGGACAAATGATTCCAAGGAGGATATAATGTAACACCCTGCATTTTTGAGCTAGACTTTAAACCATCGTTCCTACATGTGTAAGCTCTAATCCTAGGATATACATTTGAGTAAATGTGTCATGATCATTATCCTAGTGATAAGAGTGCTTATTAGGTTAAAAATAATCATAGGAATCACTTAGAGCAAAGTTGATCTTAGAGCCTTTGCTTTGGCTAAATTTTTATATTCGATTCTACAAGGATCAACTTGAATGTGTATAAATTTTTAAAAATGTGGAATTTTGATCTCAATACCCACCAAATGATAGATAATTGATTTATATTTCCAACGATACAAAATTTGCCTTAATCGAATACCCGAGCGAAAAGTTATGACCATTTTCGTGAGAAATAGTAAGGGGTCGCGATAGCCCAGCGCCGCGAGGGATATTCCACCAGACTAGGGGTTGCATGCGAGGGCAATTTCACTGGAATAGGGGTCCCACCATGAGTTACATTCCCATGGGAAAAAAAGAGGCCAAGGGCCAAATGGGTCCTTTTCCCTCAACCCTAATCGTTCAAAATATGATTTTTAATATCCCAAGGGGCATTATTTGCCCATTACCTCAAATTTTCTCACTAGAAACCCTTCCCCTTTCCCAAGAACAAAGTCCAAGCTTTTTCTCTCAAGAACACAAGGTTCTAAGTTTCGAATACAAAATTTCTTTAAGAATTCATTCAATTAAGGTATGTGGGGTATTCATCAATGGGTTCCTCTCGCCCATTGAGCCCAAAACCCTCTCTTTGATTTAAAGTATGAAATTTTCCTTCATTATGAAATTTTACATGTTCAAGATGAGTTTAATCCATGCTTTTTCCTTAGCAATTAGAATTTAATCCATGTCCTCCTATGATTTCATGAAAATTAGGTTCTGTAATGCTTCGAATTTCAAGTTCCTACGTATATTTAAATTGATTCCATGTTAACTTATCTAATTCATGCATTAAACTAAGTGTGTATATTACCTTGCCCTATTTAACTCATTCCCATGTTCCAAATAACAAAATTCATCAGTTTTTTGGGCCTTTGAACTATGACGTTATATCGCTGTTTTATCATTGTCATGAAGTTTGTAATCATTCAGTGCTGGTGGGTTATGAACACCCGATACCTATGCATTTACTTACGTTTCAGACCTTCCAAGTAATAAGTTAGTTAAACCCTGAATCTTATCATTTATTCAGTTGTTATAATTATGTTGAGCACTATAAGTTGTTATGTTCAGTTGAACTTAAGTTAGTACCAGTGTCAGTTCAGTTGGGAGTTGAATTTATCATCGAGTGAACCCAAGGACGGGGGCTCACCTGCCAGTAGATGGTGTGACCCTTAGTAGAAAGCCCTTGAGTTCCAAAAACATATAGCCAACATAGGTTTGAGATGTCTTCCTGCTAGTTGAGGGTTGACACATATATCATAAGATCACCTTCTAGTAGAGGCTCCTTAGTCATTCAGGACACTAGTTTAGTAGATCCACACAACTATGTGTTAGTACTCATGGCAAAGTACTGACATACTTCCAACTGGGGTTACAGGTTAGACCCCAATTAGCTTAGATTAGGGCATGTCAGTTACATGATAGATCCCATAGTTTCAGTCAATATTCAGTGTATCTTAGATCAGGTTTGCTTGACCAAGAAATTAGATTTTCAATTGTTTACAGATTGTACTTGCTTTACTTGGTCTTGCATTCTCAGTTTCACATGTCTATGCATTCATGTTCACTTTTCATATATATATTTCAGTTAGTCCTTACCTTACGTACCAGTACATTCAAAGTACCGATCGCATACTTTTCTTTTACACTATGTTTTCTTATAAAATAGGTTCTGACACAAAGTTTCCTGATCATCCCTAAACAGCTCAGCAGTTTCCCACAGAAATATTGGGGAGTCCTCATCCATCGAGGGTGTGTCATGTTATTCCAGTTATTTCAGTATTTCCTTATGTTCAATTCAGTTGGAGTTAGTTAGGGGTTTGTCTTATCAACTCCGTATGTTTAGAGGCTTTCAAACAGACAATCTAGTTTTCTAGTGTTTATCAGACACTTCACACATGTCGTTTTATATAATATAGTATTCAGATTGACTGTAGCTTATGGGTTTAATTTTTGCACTTGTTATGTTATTGTCATTTTATTTACTACTCTTAGTAGGTACCAAACCATGAGTTAGCTTGGGGTTAATTGTGGCCTTAAGCACCGTGTCGTGACTAGGGGTAGCCTCGGGTCGTGATACTGTGAGATCTATCTCAACCTTGTTTGGGTTCTATATTTAATCAACAATCATGTTATAATTTATTGAAATGTGGAATTTGGGCAACATCAAATTTTTGCCGAGGAGTACAAGTTAGGAGTTTAGATCAATTATTTTTGTTTGACTATTAGTCCTTAATTTCTAATTTTCTATCATTTTTATTTTGTTCTTAGGATACACACTTGTTTGTGCCCAACACTTGCATAAAAGGCAATCCCCTGATTCCAATCAATCTCAAACTTGAAAGAATATTGAGGAAAATGGAAAATCAAGGAATTAGGTGACCCAAAAGATCCACAATAAGGATGTTGGCTAAGGAACAGTAAAGGGCTCAATAACATAAAGAAACTCAGTTAGTTGAAGAGCACTGCTAAGATACAACTAATGATCAAGCTAGAGAAGGAGAGGCAGTTCGTCTGGCTACACCAAATAAATAGGCTAGGGAAAGAAGGAATATGTGCTAGGAGCAACAACACTGTCAATATTCATCTCAGTTTATGATGATGATGATATTAACCTTGATGATGCTGGTGCAACAGGTGCAATTTTTCCAACCCCAATACTGTTGGGGCTAATTTTGACATTACCTATGCAGTGATACAATTACTGAACATGAAAGAATTATCCAGTGGACACACTACTGATGATGCAAATATGTACTTAATGAACTTTGTGGGGATTTGTAAGGCATATAAAATACTCCGTGACTCAAGTTGTAAGCAAATTATGGTAATTTCTATTCTCGTGAAAGGTGAAATAACTTTTTAGTTGGCTAAATTACCTAAGCAATCAATCACTACCTAGAGGGAGTTGAAGAAGGCTTTCTTAGAAAGTTTTTTCCTGTAGTCCAAAATGTTGCATCTAATAGATAAAATGTAAAACTTCATGCAACTGTATAAAAAAAATTGTATGAGGCATGGTTGAGGTTCAATAAAAAACTGAAGCGATGTCATAATCACAAGATACTTAATAAGAGTTTGCTGGAGATCTTCTGTGGTTCTTTAAATACAAATAACAAGGCAGTATAAGAAACAATTATTGGAGAAAATTTTATGAATCACACTTATGCAACTACATCACTGATTTTATAGAGTTACCAAGACTAATTGGGCATGACACACATAAAAATGTGAAGTTCTCATAGATACTTATGATATAGGTATGTTCATAGAGGACCATAGAAAAGAACAAGAGCGAGATCACGAAATAGACAAAGTAAGAATTTAATTAAGTGTTATTTCAAAAAATGTCTAAGGTATGGGGATGACAAGGTAAATATAGTTAGTTCACAAGGAAAAACACCAAGACATAATAGTCATGATTCTAATTCGGAGAAGGAGGCAAACTATTTGAATGATCAAGTCAAGGGTTCCTAGGCCGATGCCTAAGGGTCTAATTAAGAAACTTGGTGCCAAGGTCAGAGGAATCAAGGCCAGAGTTATTACAAGGATAAGAACGATAATTGATTATGGTATAGATAGAGGAGTAGATGGAGAGACATAAATGGTTATTGAAAGTAGAAGTGGTTTGTTTATTCCTCTAGGTAGCCGTGAAATAGGGTGGAGCACTTCTAGATTAGAAGACTTGGTATCCATGGTATTGAAGAGGTTAAAGCTACTAATACTAGCTTAAGGAGAGTTATGGAAATATTTCTAGGATGAAAAAAGTTTGAGTTTCATGCTACCACTATCAAGCAAATTGAGCAATAGATAAATTGAATGTCACCATTTCTGAATAAAAGGAAGTATAGTACACTGCCTAACAATACATTCAAGAATCCCAAAAGTAATAATCATTACATGGATATAAATATTAGGATTGGTAAGATGACTACTGGACCCTCCTTCTATCGATAGTTGTTGATGATTCAATCGAGCTAAAAATGATTGATGTTGAAATGGTAGTTAAATTTGAGGATTTGGTTATAAATGAGAATTCAATAGAAAAACTATCTCCAATTGCTAAAAAAGAATATTTCTAGAAAAGAAAAGGAGAAGGAGGTCCCAAAGATTTTAACTTCTATTCCAAAACCTCCCTTAGCTTTCCCATAGTGGTTGGAGAAAAAAGAAAGTATCAAAAATTTATTTCAACATTGAAGCAATAATATGTAAACATCCTTTTAGTTGAGACACTTAAGAAAATACCTAGCTATGCCAAGTTTATGAAGGATATTATTATGAAAAAGAGGACATGAGTTTTAAGCCTGGAGATAATTTGCAGCACTGTAGTGCAATAGCTTCCTTGTCTCTTCAGAAGAAAAAATATCCTAGAGCATTCACCATTTCATGTACCATAGGAACCTTCAATTTTGTAGAGGCTTTTTGTGATTGTGGTTCTAATATTAATATCATGTTGGTAGTAGTGTTAAGATAATTAGGCTTGTAAGGGCCCAAACTGGCTTCACTGTGGCTTCTTATGGTAGATTGAATGGTTAAGAAACCTGCATGCATTTTTTATGATGTTCTTGTAAAGGTTGAGTCATTTATTATTTTGGTGGATTTTGTCATTCTATATGGTGAGGTGGATTTTGAGGTCTACATCATCTTGGGACAACTATTCCTAAGCATAGGATAAGCATTAGTTGACATGGAAATCAGGAAGTTGAAATTTTAGTTGAATAATATAGAAATGATTTCCAATGGAAAAACCAAATGATAGTGTGGTTTCAATTATTGGTGTTGCTAATGACAAGTTTCCATTAGTACCTAATTGAGGAGAGATTAAATTGAGGTACTAGCAGCTATGATCATAAATTTGTATAGAGATGATACTGATGAGTATAATGATATGGCTAATTTACTTTCTGGTATGCGATCATACAATTATCCACTAAAAAGTTAGATCTTGACTTGAAGAACAACGTAACTCTGCTAGTCAAGCCTTCTATTGAGAATCTCCCAGTCTTGGAGCTAAAGGATCTCCCGTTCCACCTTTGATATATTTTCTTTGAAGCCAAAAATACCTTGGTAGTTATTATAGCAGCAAATTTGATGAAATGACAAGTGGAAGCTCTAGTATCTATGATGAAAATATTCAAGAAGGACATTAGTTGGTCTATTATTGGTATTTCAAAAGATATTTACACTTATATAATATATCTTGAGAATGATTGTGTTCTTATAATTGAGCATCAACCTGGAATGAACCCATCAATGTAAGAGGTCATAAAAAAGAGATTATCAAATAGTTAGATGCAAGTGTAGTTTACCTTATTACAGATAATAAATGGGTGAGACTAGTCCAATATAGGATGAAGTAGGGTGGAATTATTGTGGTTCCCAATGCAAAGAATGAGTGTATTCATATGAGTCTAAGGCTGGTGAGTGTCCATGAACAATAGAAAGTTGAATGTGTGGACTGAGAATGATCACTTTTTTACAACATTCATGGATTAGATGTTAGACCATCTTGCTAGTAGAGAATGATATTATTTTCTTGATAGTTATTGAGGATACAATTAAATTTTAATTTCTTCTAATGACCAAGAGAATATCACTTTCACTTTTCATATGGGACGTTTGAATTTAAGCATATGTTATTTAAATTATGTAATGCACTAATAATTTTAAGTGTTTTATGATATCTATATTCCCTGATAGAGTGAAGACATTATTGAGGTATTTATAGATAATTTCTTGGTGGTAGATGACTCTTTTGATGATTGTTTAGCCTATTTGAGTAGTTTATTGAAAAGGTGTGAGGACTATAATTTGGTTCTTAATTGAGGAAAGTATCATTTTGTGGTAAATAAAGGTTAGTTCTTGGACACAAGATCTCTAAAATACGAATTGAGTTTGATAGAGATCATAGAAAATCTCTACCATCGGTCTTTTTAATAGGTATTAAAAGATCTTTGGGGCATGTTAGATTTTATTGCAGAGTCATCAAGGATTTCTTTAGTGCAACCATTGTGCAAGTTATTAGAGAAAGAGGTGAAGTTCATGTTTGATGATGCATGTCTAAAGGCATTTGAGTACCTTAAGGAGAAGTTGATATCATCTCCTATCATTGTTGTGCCTGGTTGGTCCATACCTTTTTCGATTATGTATGATGCTTGAGTAGTGCTAGGAGTAGTTCTAGGCCAAAGGCATGAAAAGATTCTTCATCCAATTTATTACACTAGCAAATCACCTAATATAGTTTACAAAAATTATACTATGATGGAACAAAAGTTTTTTGCTATGATTTTTGCTTTTGAAATGTTTAGAACCTACTTATTTGGCGCTAAAGTGACAATGCACATTGACCACACAACTCTTAGGTACCTAATGATCAAGAAAGATGCAAAGCCTAGCTTAATTTATTAGGTACTTCTGTTGCAAGAATTTGACTTTGGGTCAAGGATCAGTAGGGCACCTAAAATCAAGTGGCTGACTATTTTTCTAGACTTGAGGAAGATATAATACTAGAATTGAAAGATGATTGACATTGATGATACTTTTATAGATGAGCAAGTATTGATTGCATCACAAGACTTTATATCATGGTTCGTAGATTTTGCTAACTATTTGGTGAGTGATGAGATGCTTTCAGACTTGTGCTTCCACCAGCAAAAAAAGTTTTTGTCTGATGCATAGAATTTTTTTTGGGACAATCCATACTTGTTCCATATTTTTACTGATGGGATGATTTTTATATGTGTGCTCGAGGTTGAGATCATAGGCTTATTAGAGGCATGTCACTCATCTCCTATCGGGGGACATCACAATGGTATTTGGATAGCCCATAAGATTCTACAAAGTGTGTATTATTGGCCATCCATCCATCAAGATACTCAAAATTATGTGAGGGTATATGACCAGTGGCTAAGATAAGACAAGGGGGAATATCATGAAAGCATGAACTTTATCTCTCTCCTGTGTTATGGTTGAGTTTTTTTATGTTTTGGGAATTAACCTTATGGGTTTGTTTGTAAGTTCGATTGGGATGAATTACATTCTTTTTTTGTTAATTATGTCTTTGAGTGGTTGGGCTTCCCAATAATGAAGTGAAAAGTGTCATAACATTCTTAAAGTGAAACATCTCTTCTAGGTTTGGTACCCAAGGAAATCATCAGTAATAGAGGCTCTTAAATTTATGATGTATTATTTTAAGCACTACTCGAGAATTACACTGTGAATTATAGGGTTGAAAAACCTTATCATTCATAATCTAGTGGGTGAGTTGAGGTCTCCAACTAGGAGAAAAAAGATAATCCTTACGAAGACTATGAATACAAGTAGAACATGATAGTCTAGGAAGTTGGATAATTCTTTATGGCATACCAAACCACTTTTAAGATCCCTGTAGGTATTTATCTTGATCAACTTATATATAAAAAATCATGTAATCTGCTACTGAACTTTAGCACAAGTCTGTGTGGGCGCTCAAGAATCTAAATTTTGACTGGGGTGATGGCTCCGCGTGATCAATTAAATGAGCTGGATGAGTTTTAGATTATAACTCATGAGAGTTCATCTCTTTATAAAGAAAGTATGAAGATGTACCATAATCAGAAAATTAAGAAGCAAGAGTTTTATTCAAGTGGCTTGGCCGTTTTGTGTAACTCATGGCTTTGCTTGTGTCTTGAAAACTAGATATCTAAGTGGATGGGGCCATTTCATGTTGTACATGTGTTTCCATATGGTGCCATTGAACTTGAAAATCATTAAATGAAATGGTTCAAGGTAAATAGTCAGCGTGTTAAGGCATACTTAGGATCTAATGAGAAAAAAAAGGTAGTTGATATTTGGGCCCTAGGTGAAGTTTGACTAACCAACATACCCAAGTTATGCTGCAACATCATGTCTCTGCTTTATAAAAGGCAACTCATGGGGTATCATGGTAAAGTCCAAGTAATCAAGATAACCATTACATGGAGTAACATTAAATTAAGCGCTACTTGGGGGCAACCTAAAGATTTTGTGCTCTATTATACCTTTATTTTTGTTTTTAGACTAGGCTTGATTTTATTAAAGCGTGCAAGATAGACTTGACCAAGAAAAAGAAAAATACTGATAAGTTAGTGACCACAAGATCTTACTATGGTTCAAATATTTAAAGCACAACTCGTGGTCTCGATCATGACAATTGGAACAAAATTTGACAAAATCAGGAGTTACATTACAATCGATCTTTACAAAATGCACTATCAAAGAATGAGATATGAAATAGATTGTACTGATTAACTCAAAAAGCACCCTTCAGGATTAAGGATCCATGAACTTCAACATGGACTGTATTAATAGTCAACAAACAAAATATATATAGTTTGTGGAAACTGGGATAAATTGCTGACAAATCTCTTATGTACGAACTATGGTAAGAAGTGCAATTTTACACCACAGGTTGCACTATGTATATGTAGATACTAGGTATGTTTCCTAATTTTGGTTCCTGTGCATCTACTTTTAATGGCATGTAAGTATTTTTACGGGCCATAGACAAGGGTCGTGGCCCAAACAATCAAGTTTTATAAAAAAAAATAGGCCTGATCCAACCTAATCTCAACCTTATCAACCTGAAATATGCCAGCGAGTGAGGGATGATGATAAGTTTGATGCAATCAGCGAGCAAAGAGATATTCAGAAGGGCTTCCAAACTGATTATCACTTGGTCCAGACTAATTAGGATAAGAGATGGTGCGGAGCATCCACGAGTGTGGTACCTGCGAGTGTCCATTTTTTTAGTGGAGATAGACATGTAACTGATCTTTTAGTATTAAGCGTACCAGCCACCACTTATGCCACTACTATAAGTGAGGGTACTTTGAGTATATTGGACACCACCAATGCCATTATTTATGATCCTGGGGCTGTACCCATAGCCCGTACTAATTCACTAGACTCATGCACCTAGGGCGCCGTAGTATGTCCGTGCCACTAGTATTATAATTTCTTGTGTGCATTAGGGACAATGAACTTCTGTTTTTTCATGACCCAATCTCTGAGTCATAATGGCACCTAGTTTATCCCACTAGTAGGTAAGCCCAATCTTAGTCCGGAGCTATAAATAATGGGCTAATTTGGTGAAAAATGGCATAAATGCCAGAAATATACATGTAAAGGTTTACAACCAATATGTCATGGAATAATAATAAAAAGAAAGATAAATAAGAGAAATAATAACACCATATGACCTAGTAGTATCGGCAGAAGAGCCTCTAGTCCAAAAGAATGCAAGTACTATCAAGTTAATATACAATATTCTCAAAAAGGTAAAGAATAGAAAAAACAGAAGAAGGAAAAAAGGTCAACTCCGGCTTCAATAGCTCATCCTATCTCCAAACTCCGACAAGCATAAATGTCGACATCAATAATGACAGTTAGTACATGAATCAGTACCAAAAAGGTACAGCAGTGTAATATGAGTACTAAAACCATGGGTACTCAGTAGGCATCATTAACCACCACCAACATACCCAGTGTATTCCCACCATATGGGGTTTGGAGATGGTAAAATGTATGCCATCCATACCATTACCTCTGAAAAAGTAGAGAGGCTATTTACAAAAGACCCCTGGATTAAGACAAAGGGGTAGTAAATAGAGTTGTAATAAAACACAAGACAAAGTGAAATAACCGAAAATACGGCACCCATAATGCAGTATTATAAAATACCAAACCGAAAGTCCCCCCTTTCCCAACCCTCCTAGCTAGAGATTCCACCCCATGTGCCAAGTTCTACCACTACTAGCAAGGTCACCCACCCACACTAACCTTACACCATAATTCACGCTCTTCATACCTTCCTATCCAGGGTCATGTCCTTAGTAGGTTGAAAATGCTCCATGTAATTTTTAATCACCTCTTTCCAGTACTTTTTCTGCCTACCTCTACCCCACCTAAAACCATCCAAAGGTAATTTCTCACACCTCTAAATAGAGGCATCTATGCCCTTCCTTATGACACACCATAACCATCTCAACCGCCCTTCTTGCATATTGTCCTCCATCGAGGCCACTCCCACCTTTGCTTGAATAGTCTCATTTTTTGCCCTATCACCCCTAGTAAGTTCACACATCCATCACAACATCCTTACTTCCGCTACCTTCAACTTCTGGATGTGGGAGTTCTTGACTATCCAATACTCCACTCCATACATCATGGCCGAATGTACCATCAATTATAGAACTTTCCCTTAAGCTTGGGGGGAACCTTCTTATAACATAGAACACCCAAAGCAAGCCTCCATTTCATCCAACCCTCCACTATTTGGTGCGTGACATACTTATCAATCTATCTATTTACCTGGCTCATAGACCCAAGATACTTAAAACTATCCATTTTACCAACAACCTGTGAATCTAACTTCTCTACCATCTCATCCCCTTAAGTTACATCATTGAACTTGCATTCTAAGTACTTCATCTTTGTTCTACTCAACCTAAACCCTTTAGACTCTAGGGTTTGTCTTCAAACCTCCAATTTATCATTAACCCCTCCTCGAGTCTTATCAATCAAAACTACATCATCTGCAAAAAGCATACATGAAGGTACCTCACCTTGAATATGCTGCGTCAAAATATCCATCACTAAGGCAAAAAGAAATGGACTAAGAGTCAATTGATGTTTTAACGCGACATATTCAGGATTAGGGATCATTGACTGACTGAGCTAACTCATAATATAAACATAACAAAATGTGAGATAAATTAGCTAAGTCAATAGGAAAGGTCAAACTTCGAGTGTTCTCCAAATACAAAAAATATGTAGCCGGAATAGAAATAATAAGTAAATGCATAACTACGCCTCTACATAACTAGCCCTTATAAGCCAAAAAGTGCAATAAAGTAAACAACTTAATGCGGGCCCCTATAAGCCCAGAGGGTGAAGTTAAGGAGAAATAATAACATAAATTATGCTAATTAACCATATCTCAAAATTACAACCAGAGAAATAATAGCATAAATTATGCTAATTAACCATATCTCAAAATCATAACCATATATCCTCCTATGCCGTGAAACACCAGACTCAAAACAACTCCATAACCATTATAAATACCCTTTCAATTTTAAACTTAAGCCAAAACTCATTCCATCATTTCCCAGGCTTGAACGAAACTCATATTATGAATAATGGCAGAATCAAACCAGTCTTACTATCACAAATCGATGATCTCAAAACTGAAACTACTATCAACTCCCAAGTATCAATCAAGAAATAAGTATCATACTTCTAAACCTCACCAGCTAAAGAATATAATTAAGGATAAGATAACACTTTTATAAGTCTACAAGGAGCTGGTAGCGATCTTTACCTAAGGTTGGTCGAGGGGCCACTCCTAATCCTCAAATACCGTTCCAACGACAATTTCTACCCCAAACTAGGATAAGGTATTAGATTTCACGTCTAGATATTAAATAAGCCACATTTTAGTCCTAGCATAGCAATTCTATCTATAAAATGAATAGCTAAGATAATTATGCCTAATTACTGTTCCTTAATTGATTAAAAGATCCAAATACTACTAAATATTCCTCAAAGACCTAAATCCCACAACAAAACTAGCATAATATCACATTCATACTATAATTTAGCTCAATCTAAAAGAAAGGTAAACCTAGCCTATCTAGACGTTGAAGAAATCTTGGTGAAGTCTGCTAAATAAATGATTTCCACTTTCGAGAAGCTTTGGAACATTACCACACTATTAAAATGGTAATTTACTCATCAATAAGAGATTAACAGTACCTATATTGCATTTTTATGCTTCGGGTCCAAAATCGAGTCAAAATCCTATGTGGGGCTCGCATGAAGAATCACACTTTCAAAATCGTAAATACGTCCCTCTATGATAATGGGCAACTTTCGAGCTCAAATGCTACCTCAATCTACTCAGCAGGAATATAGGGATTTTAGAAATAAACTGAAGAATTTACCAAGATTTTAATGGAAACTTACAAAGATTTTGACGAGAAAACGAGTAATCCGAGCTTATAAACACCCCATAATCTCCTAATAATCACTCTCCCACTTTTCACACACTCTTGGGTTTTGGCTCTTTGAGACTTGGGGAAAATAGGGTGAAAATTGGGTAAGAGGGGTATTGAATGGCCTCCTAGGTGTCGCTTAAGCAACCACTTGACTACTTAAGCGGTCTTTGCTAAAGCGGCAAAGTACCGCTTAAGCGATACCCACTAAGCCTGCCCCTACCGCTAAAGAAGACAAACAACTGCTTAAACGGCCTCTGTGTTAGAAAATCAAGATCCACTTTGGTAGCCTAGCTGGAAACCTAGTTCACTTAACTAATCGACTAGCCTCTGAAGCAGCCTACACTAAATAGACCCAAGTGTCATTCTAGCGGATGCACCAACTGGGACTTGGAAAATTTTAACTTTTCACAAACCCCTCGAGATTTATTTGAGATCATGTAAATGCAAGCAACTACGATCCCTTATCAAATTTGACTCTTCAGACTCAATGGAATAGTCAAAATTTCCAACCAATGTCGTGTTGACAAAATGTGGGCCCATACCTATGGTCCACTTTTAATAAATTTTGGCCAATAGCCCAAAATGAGCTCGAAATACTTAGAACCTAAACCAAAGGTCCCCTTAGCCTAAATTTAATGTTACAGAGCTGATGGACTGTTAGAATTTGTATATGAGGTTGTTAACCTGAATTTTGTGCTCGGTAGCCAATCCTTATCAACAAAAACTTCAAAATAGGAAATTGCCTCTAAAAAGCAAACAATCTATTTGGTAATAGAGCCGTTAGCTGCAACAAGTCATAAATGACATGGGGAAGCTAGAGGAAAGCTCTAAATGGTAAAAATATGAAAAAATATAGAAAATGACCTAGAGGATAATTACAATATCCACTACTAAAGAAACTTTGATCCGTGAAAGTAAAGGGTTTGAATGTACCTGAAGGTTTGAACAGGGGATGATACTGGGTCCACATCTTGCTCTCTATATCCTAAGTACCCTCTTCTATTGGGTGGTGTCTCCACAAAACCTTAACTATAGAAATTTCTCGGGAGCACAACCATTCGACATCCCTGGCTAATTTGAGCACCGACTCCTCCATGAAGGTTAATATCTTGTCCAACTGAATCGAGTCCTACTGAAGCATATGTGAATTATCCGTAATGTACCACTATAATATTAAAACATGGAAAATCAAATGAACAATAAAAAATTTTAGGGGATGGGCTAAATCATAAGCCACTATTCCATTGAGCAAATGATCTCAAAAGATCCACTGTATCTGGGGTTGAGCTTGCCTTTCCTCCCAAACCTTATCACACTATACTCGAAAGACAGGTCTCCAACTTTAAACCTTAAGGAACAAAGTGTATGATTTGCATAATCCTTCTTCCTACTCTGAGCTACCCTCAACCTATCCCAAATAACCTGAACTTTATCTAGCGACTCCTAAAGCAATTTTGGTCTACAAGGCCTAACCTAGGGGGTCTCAAACCACCCAATTAGAGATTGACATACCTACCATGTAATTTCTCAAATAGTGTCATATCAATACTCGAATGGTAGCTATTATAATATGCAAACTCTGCCAAAGCTAAATACTGCTTCTACTGACCTCCAATATCCATAACCTAAGCTCGGAGCATATCCTTAAGAACCCAAATTATCTACTCTGACTGCCCATCGGTCTGAGGGTGAAAGTTACGCTAAGATTATCCTGAGTACCCAACTCCTCCTGAAAAGCTCCCTAGAAGCTAGAAGTGAACATTGAGCCCTGGTATGAGATGATAGATATAGGCACTGCATGCAGTCAAACAATCTCACAAACATAGATATGGGCTAACCTCTCAGCACTGAAGAACATCTGAATAGGAATTAAATATGCATATTTGTTCAACCGATCTACAATAACCCAAATACCATAAAAAACAGTGGAGGTGTGAGACAAACCACTAATGAAGTCCATAGTGATTCTCTCCCACTTGCACTCAAGATAGATAATATTTGAATCAGGACACCAGGCCTTTGGTGATCAGCTTCACCTACGGACAACATAGGCAACGAGCTACAAAATCTTCCATATCTCTCTTTATACCACTCCACCAATAATGCTCCCCTAAATCTCTATTCATCTTAGCTATGCCAGGTTGAATAGAATATCCAGAACTGTGAGCCACATCCATAATTAACTAAATTAAGTCACCAACCCTCGAAACCCAAATACGACCATCAAACTTAGAATATCCTCAGAGTATATGGTAGCTCTCATGAACTCACCACTCAACACCTGATCAGGAATGATACAACGCCTCATGTCGTCAAACTACGACTCCAAATCTCCTTAAGTAAGGTAGACCTTACCTTAACACTAGCAAGAATCCTCCTAGGGTCAGAATTTTCAAGTCACACCATCAAGTTGGATAAGGACAGGATGTACCACACCAACGACCTCTAAGAAATTGAAATAAAAGCCAAGTTGCCTATACTCAATGCCTTTTGGCTTAAGGTGTCTGCTACCACATTCTCCTTCTCGAATTGTGTAAAATAGAGATATCATAATCCTTAAGAAACTCCATCCATCTACGCTACCTAGAATTAAGATTTCTCTGGGTCATAAGATACTGAAGACTATGATGATCAGTGTAGATCTCATAATGCACTCCATAAAGATAGTGCCTTCAAATTTGAAGTGCAAAAACTATCACCTTTTAATGTTTTTGATTTAATTTTCCGAGACATATATATATATATATTAACATTAATTAGTGGACAAGAAATCATGGGGTGGGGTAGTTGTGTTTGTGCACCTTCATCTACCTCGATGCATAAGTAAAAACTCTACCCTACTGCATCAATACACAACCCAAGCCAACACCAAAACCATTGTAATATACAATGAATCCCTCACCCCAATAGAAAGAGCCAATATATGAGCTTAAGTAAAAAAGCCCTTGAGCTTCCAAAAGCTCGATTCACACTCCCTGACCACTGGAAAGGAAGCTCTTTCAGAGTCAATTTGGTCATTGACGCTGCAATAGTAGCAAAACTCTAAATGAATCGCCTATTATAAATGGCCA
The DNA here is from genome assembly GCF_002878395.1 of Capsicum annuum. Taxonomy (NCBI): domain Eukaryota; kingdom Viridiplantae; phylum Streptophyta; class Magnoliopsida; order Solanales; family Solanaceae; genus Capsicum; species Capsicum annuum. The sequence continues at coordinate 43,417,714 of NC_061113.1, read as the reverse complement.
AATTAATAAAGCTACATACCTCAAACAGAGATATAGGCATATCCCAAACACAAATAGCCTCAATCATTAATGGGTCCACCACAATCGTATCCTTAGATACTATATGTCCTATGAATGTCATTGACTCAAGTCAAAACTCACACTTTAAGAATTTGGCAAAAGGCATATGATATCTCAAAGTCTGAAGGAAAATCCTCAAATGTTGAATTTCTCCCCCAATTTTTTAAATGCATAAGAATGTTGTCGATGAAAAAGTCATGAAGGAATTCGTATAAGGCCTGAGCACGTGGTTCATCAAATTTATAAATTCTATTAAGGTATTGGTCAACTTAAATGACATCACCAGGAACTCATAATGACTATAACGAGCCTGAAGGCTATCTTTGGGATGACCTCAGTCTAAATCCTCAACTGATGGTAACTGAACCTCAAGTCAATCCTAGAAAACACCGCTGCTCCCTAAAGCTGTTCAAATAAATCATTAATGTGAGGTATAGATACCTTATTTTTACCCTCACCTTATTAAGCTGCTTGTAATCAATACACATATACAAGGAACCATATTTCTTCTTCACAAACAAGATAGGGGCATCCTAAGGCAATACACTCGGTGTAATAAAACCTTTATCCAAAAAATCCTAAAGGTGATAATTTATCTCCTTAAGCTCGATAGGGGCAATATGGTAAAGTGCCCTAGAAATAGATTGGGGCCTAGCTCAAGATTAATAATAAACTCAATATCATGCTTAGGAGGAAGACTAGGTAGATCAGTAGGAAAAATATTATGAAACTCACAGACTATAGGAACAGGGTCAAGCGAGGGACTCCACACTAACATCACGAATGTAAGTGAGATAAGACTTGTAACCCCTCAATATAAGTTTCCTATCTCAAACATAAGAAATAATTCTCTTCAGCTCCTAACTAGTAGATTCCTGCCACGCAACTGAGGGTACGATGGACATCACTAAGGTAACGATCTTGGCAAAATATCCAAGAACACATGATAGAGGGATCACCATTTTATGCCTAGAATCACATCAAAATCCACCATATTCAAGATAATAATATCAACCTGAGTATCAAAATTTTGAACATTCAAAACACATGTTCTATGAAGTTGATTCACTACTAAGGAATCACCCACAGGAGTAGATACACATAACTACATAGACAAATAATCCCATGATAACTCTAGCCATAGGGCATAATAAGTAAATACATAAGAATAAGTAGATCCCAAATCAAAAAAAGAAAAACCCGGATAATGGCACACTAAAATCATACATGTTATAACAATATCCAAAGAATCTGCGTCTGGTCTACGAAGTTTAATATAAAACTGACCTCGTCAACCTGGCTAGGTGCCTGACTAATCACCTGTCCTGCCTGCTTAAGAAACTCTACGAGCACCCTGAGTGGACCACTCTGGTGACCATGCATACTATCTCAACTTGGGGGAAGCACTGCCCTAATAGGCTATACACTCTGAGATGAAGACCCAACTACCTTATGCTTTGGACACTCTCTACCGAAATAGCTGAAGGCCCCAAAATCATAATACACCCCAGGCACTGTACTAAACTCAAAAGATTTTTCTAACCCAAAATAACCACCTCAGCTAAAATACCCAAAAAATGAACCTTTCAGAGTCTGACTACTACTCTGGCTAGGATAATTATTATAGCTAGACTAGACTCCATTGGTAATATGAAGTGCAACATAAACAGGCCTATTAGACTGGCCCTGATCTTAATAAGGCTAATGTGAAGGGTACCTACCCTAAGAATCACTATCTCTAAACTATAAGCAACTCTAACTCCCATTGAAACTGCTCTGGTCATGCAACCTCTTATTGCTTCCCTCTTAGGCCTCGTGATGTATCTCTTCTATAACCTGAGCATAATAAAAAACCTTAGCAAAGAACCTACCAACAACAACCAAACTCTATATGGCTATTCAAAAAAGAAGTCTTAATATTTGGACAAAGCAACCCGATCATACTCAGTCAGCAAGATTGATGTAGCATGCCTGACCAACTTATAAAATCAAGCCTTGTGCTCTATAACACTCATAGAACCCTACTCTAATTATGACAATTGGTACCTTAAATAATTCTTAAGGCTTTGAGTCATATACTTCTTTAAGAAGGCCTCAAATAACTGAGACCATGTCAAAAAGGGAGATCTAGCTAGTCTAGAATAAAGATGACCTTTTGACCAATGTCGAGTTGCCAAATCCAACTGAAAGATAGTGTAGTCTATACCACGAGTCTCAATTAGGCACAAATTATGGAGCCTATCCTCACAAGCAACTAATAACCCATAAGCATCCTCGTTTGGTTCCTTAGAAAACCTAGGTGAAGCCAATCAAAAAAATCTACCTTATATTTTTTGCTCCTCAACAGACACAAAAGGCCGGCGACTACCGGCTGAGCAACTATTAATGCTGAAGGAATCTCAACTTTGGGAACTATAGCTATAGACTATGCTCCTACCTCAATAATAGTCTGCTCTACAAACTATGCCCTATCAAATGTTGCACCATTAGTTAATCCCAAAATCAAAACTAATGCATCTCTGAGTAGTGACGATGAAATAAACTCCGATGGAGCATAGGCTGGTCCCCGGCCCACCACTGGCTAGGGTAAAATCTTTGGTGTGGGTAGGAATAAGGTTTGACAAAGGCTTCTATCCTGAACTCTAACTAGGATGCATCCCTTGATTGTCCTTGACCTCTAGGTCATCCACATACTCTGGTAGTATCCTTAGTTGTAGACTCAGGGCCCTCATCTCGTGTAGCAAAAGAATGTATCTTGGCCATTTGTGAAAGAGTAAAACCAGATTAATCTTAGAAACCAACTCATGAAATAAGTGAAAAAAGTAAAGATCTCCTAAGATATCCTCCCGAAGATGAGAAATAGATATCATTATTTTGATTTGAAAGACTCTACTACACACTTGAACTTGTACCAACAATACTGGTGAACCTGACTTTGATACCAATTTGTCATGATCCAATCTCCAAATCATGATAGTACCTACTTTATCCTATAGGTAGGTAAGCCCAACCATAGCTCAAAGTTATTATCAATGAGCTAATTTGGTAGAAATGGCATAAATGCCAAAAATATGCAAGTAAAAGGTTTACTAGTAATAAAGCATAGAATAATAACAAAATGAAAGATAAATAAAGGAAATAATAAGATCCCAAAACCTAGAAGTGTCGGTGTAGGAACCTTTATCCCAAAAGAATACAGGTACTATTAAGTAAATAAATAATAGTCTTAGAAATGGAAAGACTAGAAAAAATAGCAGATGGAGAAAAGGTCAACTCCAGTTCCAAGAGCTCACCCTATCTTCGAATTTTGACCAACACAAATCTCGACATCAATAGTGGTAGCTAGTACTGGATCTATACCAAAAAGTATTTCTTACTTCTAAGCCTCTTTAGCTAATGAATATACTTAAGGATAATGTAACACTTCTATAAGTCTACAAGGAGCTAGTAGCTATCTTTGCCTAAAGTGGGATGGGGGCCCATTTATAATCCTTGAAATTTGTTCTAAGGCTAATTTCTACCTCAAACTAAGCTAAGGTATCATATTTCATGACTAGTTATTAAACAATCTATATTCTAGTACTATTATAGCAATTCTATCTATGAAATAAATAGTTGATCTAATTATGCTTAATCACGGTTCCTGAATTGGTTAAAAGATCCTAATCATGGTAAATATTTCTCCAAGACCTAAATCCAATCCTAAAACTAGTATAATATCATATTCATATTATAATTAAGCTCAATCTAAAAGAAAGGTAAACCTAGCCAACATGTACACTAAAGAAAGTCCGGTGACATTTGCTAATAAATGATTTCACCTTTTGAGATACTTTCAAATGATGCCTCGCCATCAAAATGATAATCTACTCATCAATAAAATATCAAAGGTACCCATGTTTTATTTTTATGCTCCAGGTCCAAATCGAGTCAAAATTCCATGTGTGGCATGCTTGCGAAATTACACATTCAAAATTGTCAATGTGTTATTCTATGTTCAAGGAAATTTGTCCTCAAGAATGGACAAATTCCGCTATCAAATAATATTTTTCCTCAAGAATGGATAAATTTTGAGATCAAATACAACCTCAATCTAATCATAATAATCTAGGGATTTTGGACATACATTAAGAATTAACTGAGAATTTAATGGAAACTTACCAAGATTTCAATAAAAAAATAAGTTTACGAGCTTATAAACATCTCACAATCTTCTAATAATCACTTTCTTACTTTACATACATTCTAGGGCTTTTGGATCCTTGAGACTTGTGGAAAATAGGGTAAAAATTGGGTTAAAGGGGTATTTAATGGCCTCCTAGGTGCCATTTAAGTGATCACTTGACCGTTTAAGCAATTATCGCTAAAGCGGCTAAGTACCACTAAAGTGGTACCCACTAAGTCTGCCTCTTTTCTTAAAATAGACAAATAGTCGCTTAATCGACCTCTATTTTAGTGGACTGTTCTTTGATTTAGCGACCCAGTTGGCAAGCCTGGTCCACTTAATTGATAGGATGGCTGCTTAAGTAGCCTCTCCTAAAATAACCCAAGTTTTGTCATATTTATTTTTCCTCGGGTGTGCTATCTAGTTGAAATGATTTCTAATTTTGTTTTTGTGTTTTGTGTTTGTGAAAGATATATAGTAGATCTTAGCACAGTCAATGGAATGAAAATCTATTTTAGAAAATAAAGACCCCTTCAAATTTTATATGACATGTTATCTTCTTTGATAGATTGACCGATATGGATCTTTGCATGACATTATGTTTATGGATATGATAATAATTGCTTAAGCTAGGGCATGAATTTGATAGTTAGTAATGGATAGTGTAACCCTGTGCCAAATATGTGTAAGCATGATTTTTATTATTTTTAATTTGGATGCAGAATCTTGAACTTGCTTGGTTAGTCTACTTAGGTCACTAAAAGGGCAGCCCGGTGCACTAAAGCTACCACTATGCACAGTGTTCGGGGAAGGATCCCACCACAAAGGTGTATCGTACGCAGCCTTACCTTGCATTTCTGCCAGAGGCTGTTTCCAAGGCTTGAACCCATGACCTCCTGGTCATATGGCAGCAACTTTACCAGTTACTCCAAGGCTCCCCTTCAGTCTACTTAGGTCACTATAGTTGAAAAATGATCATAGGTCATTTTATATTTCAGTCCTGTTATCCCAAATGACCATCCAAATAAGGTATCCTTTGATCATTGATTTTGAGCCTAATTTTACCCTTTTTATTGATTAGCCTATTCACCTTCCTGATTTATTTTTTGAACCTTAGTTTTGGCCCTGGTCCCTCCCTGGACATTATGCACCTTAATCCAGAGAAATTATCTAAGTTGAGGATGACTTATATAGACATGTATGAAAAGAAGAATAGGGTATGAAAATAAAAGACTAGTGATAAAAATGAAAAAACGGGTGTGTTATGTGCTAAGAGAAAATGAAAGAAAAATAGAAAAAGAAAAGAAAAGATGATATTGAATTAAAGATGCACCCATCACAAAAATATTGAATGATTATTATATGTATGAACTTTTTTGTGATAAGGGTACTAGAGTAACACTATTGATTATTGATTGTTAGGGAAATTGTCTGATGTTTATACAAAGTTTTCATGGATACCATAATGTAATTCATAGATCCTCTTGTGTAAATTTGATAGGGGATGTACACACACTTTTTTGTAGTAAGAAAAAAGGGTGTCGAAGTTGTGAGATTCACTGTCTAAAAACTTTGTGACTGTCATAATTTCCTAGTTTTCTTTTTCTTAAATGTAATGTTATTGTGTTCCTTACTTTATTACTTAAGGACAAGCAAATATTCTAAGTTGAGGGTGTTGACATGTCGTGGCTTTACAATACTTTTGACACCTAAACATGGGATAATTGTACATTTTTAAGTGCTTTTTGGTAGCTTTGATGTGTTCTTGTATGTTTTCATAGGAAAGTAGGTCTCGAAATGAAAAAGTTGAAGATTAGGTTGAACTAGACCAAGTTCCCCAAAATGGCTCAATACGGTCCATACTTAGTAATTATGGTCGTGGTTTACATCGTAGAGTGAAATCGAAAAGAGTGAACATTATTTCTTATAGTCGAGGTCCCTTCATGGGCCCTAGAAAGAAGTTCATGAGCACCATATGTTTGTACTGAGATTCGTGACAAGGAAGGCATGAGAGAAATTCTGGAGTTTAGTGCCACAATCTACAAGAGGATCTGTTAAGACACTATACAAGCGGTAGAGTTAGCTCATGGAAACATGAGAAATCTTGTAGACTATGAAGCCAGATTTTACACTATGGGCCATGTAGTCTATCCACGGGACATAAAAAGATGTCGACACTGCTTTCTTAGTTATTTTAGGATAGGTTTTGTAATGTCTATAGATACCTTTCCTAGGTTTTCTTTTATAGTTTACACATTATTACTTACTTTTAAATCTTAGAAACATACAACCTTGTTATGTTCTCATATTTGAGATATTATTCATACATTGATTTTGATGATTGAGCTTTCTTTAATAATTCATGATTTTTGATTTCTCTTTCATCTTGTAATTTTATGATCATGAATTCATCATTTTTTTCTGGTTATTTTCTTACGAATATGGGTAGCTACACCCATAACTAGAGTTGTGAACCATGATGAATTAGCGAAGGTACTTCATGATTCTTAAATGGTGTTCATTCATGTATTATTCTTCCCTTGGTATTATTTTCTTTTTAATGAGTACATGCATTAGAATTACCTTATTCTTACTTGCTAAATCAAAGGGGTAAAGAATGGGAAAGGGATTAACAACAAAAATTTAAGACTATATCAACTCTCATCTAATAACTTGAGCTTTGTCCAGGAATAGCTAATTTGAGATCAAGGGTAAGAATTAGTAAAGAAATCAGTTGTAGATGGACCATGTTGTGTGGTGATATTCATATAGATAAGGGACCGACCATTTAGGCGAACCAAACTTACCAATTTTGCATGCTAAGCACCAGGATAGATCACTAGTATGCTTTGCTTACTAAGTTATGAAATCATGGTGAACACAATCCTAGTTCAATCTAATCAATTGGTCACAAACAACAAAATATGCATGTTTGTTAATATTAAATTTATAAATTATTACTTGTTCATTTTATTCCCCTCTTCGAAAATAACTGATTAATATTTACAATAACCGTATTGACCTAGCTTCTAGTCATATTTTCTGTGGGACGGATCTCAACAATGACTGAATTCTACATTTGATCAATAATTGTGTTATACTTTATTGCAAGATGTAATTTATGCGACATTAGAAACTCGAATAGGAAGAGTTCTAAAAAGAAGGGCCAAATGTTACCTTACTAATCCTAAAGAGGTAGCAACCTGATGTATCTACAAAGCATGAAGAAAATATGAGTTGGAAAAGATTTAAGTACTCTGTAATCATCACACAAATTATAATACACTATGACAATGTCACATATGAAAGTGCTTACAATATAATGATAGCAAAGCAAAGGAGAAAGTTGAGTTATTTAGTATTTAGCTCAACCTCTATTTTACAAAAGTATGAATTTAAAACTATAGATGGACCATCTACAGTAATAACGAAGTTGAAACTTGTCTTTCTCTTCCGCTCTATCCGAAGAATGTTGATAACTCATTTTTAAACATACTGTATTTTGTTGAAATACTTGAAATGTGTCGCTTTTTTGCCTTGCCATCTTATTGGTAGTTGCCTCAGAACAATATTCACTTTGAGAGGCAAATTAAAACGTTTCTTGAAATAGTTTGAGTCTTTTCCACAAACAAACTGAGGAGAAAATAACACTCTATCTTTAAGGTTAAACTAAGTCACAAAATAAGTAGCATTCAATAATATAGCTCTTCTATTCTTGAATTTGTGACTTCAGCTTTTGATAAATATCTCTCAAATATTTTGATAGAAAAGTGTTTTAAAGTGATCTTTCTTTTTATATAAAAAGAACTATTGATAAAAGTTCTTATAGGACAAGAGTTTTTATCAAATAATATTTATTAATAGGTTTATAAATTTTGTCATATAAATGTATCTTACAAAGAACCTAAAACGTATTTACTAAATGGAATGATACTTATGAATTTACATTCATTCAATACGAAAATCAAAATTCTTATCAAATGTATATTGTTTCAAAATTAATTGAAACATTTATTTCAAGAATATTAGTGTTTATGTTGGAATAAAATAGCTGGACTATTTGCTGGTCAATGTATTTATGTATTTATAGAAAAATCCTTAAAATATAATAAATCGACAAAAACCTAATTGATGCTATATCAAGTTAGTTGGTTTGGTTCCAATACTTTTAAAACCAATTTAGTTATAAAAAGTTAAAAGAAAAAATCAAACTAAATCGAATCATGAACACCCCTATGTGCTTGTCCAATGTGAGAAAAATAACTTATTTATTTTAAATGTAATGATTTTGTTAAGTTATTTTGCTAGCTTGATGGAGAGACCAACGAGAGTTGTTTGAAAATGATTGAAGGATTATATGGTCAACCAATAACACGAGAAGAAAACTCATGATAAAAGATACCATAATTCAAAGATGAATCAATAGGTAGGGGTTCCTTCGACTAAGAACTATTCATAGGATAAAAATTTTCGTAGGATAAAGTTTTCATCAAATAACATTTATTAATAGGTTCATATATTTTGTAAAATAAATGTATCGTACAAAAGAACCTAAAACAAATGTACTAAACGAGGTGATACTTAAGAATTCACATTCATTCAATACGAAAATCAAAACTCTTATCAAATGTGTATAATTTCAAAATTAATTTAAACATTTATTCCAAGAATATTAGTGTTATGTTGGAATAAAATAGCTGAACTATTTGCTTGTAAATGTATTCACATATTTATATAAAATACTAAAAAATTGATAAATCCGACGAAAATTGAATTGAAGTAAAATTGAGTTAGTTGGTTTGGTTCTAATATTTTAAAAATCGATTTAGTTAATTTTTTTTTTTTTTTTCTAAAAAAGAAAATAGATTTAAATCAAATCATGAACACCCTACTTACGTCCCAAATGCGAGGAAAATAACTTATTTATTTTAATATATAATGATTTTTTAAAGTTGTTTTAACTTCCGCTAGTTTGATGGAGATACAAAAGAGCTATTTGAAATAATTGAAGGATTACATGGTCAGTCAATAACATGAGAAGAAGAATCATGATAAAATATTCCTAGTAATTTAAAGATGAACAAATAGGTGGGGTTTCTGGGGGCTTTGGGTCGTGCGGATATATAATAGATTTAATAGATTTATGTAATAGATTTAATAGATTTATTATATCTCTAGTGAATTTATTTTTATTTGTGCTTGGGTATTTCTTAAATTTTGTTTCAATCTTTTTTAATGATTTACTTTTTTCGTAAGATATATATATTAATTTATTTGGTTTATTATTTTATCCTGTAGTAATTGTAGAGTTACAAATTTCTGTATAATAATTTATCCTAACTGTACTGTAATGTATATCTAATTCTAGATTTTCAATGTTATTTATTATCTTGTGTTGTTCTTCTCGTAGTGAGTTTTTTAAATTATATAAACTATCACATGTACTTTTTTCTAAATTTTCTAAGGTTTTTTCTATCCATATTAATTTTTTTTTTAGATTTTCCATTATTTTTCTAATTTGGTTTCTATAATTAATCTCATTATTTAGGTTATCTTGATTTTCTCTAGTTTTTCTAATATATTCTAACATCTCTTAATCTGTATAATATCCTTCTGGGTAAATTTCTTCGTATAACTGTTCTATCCAATTTATGGTTTCAATTTCATAGTCTATTATTTTTTCTAATATTATTTTCTTAATATCTGTAATTTCTATATTTTTAAGTATATATAAGATTAAAACTTTAAGATAATCTAGGTGATCTATCTTTTAAAATTGGTTTTATTATAATATTTTGTAGTTGTTTGTTTTAGCCTTAGTAGTTCTTGCATATTTTTATTAAGAAATTCTATGTATTTTATATCTTTATTTTCCATGTATTTGTCTATATTTATTTTTATCGGTTTTTCTAGTAATTGTATGTTTCTCATATCTTTTTCTAAAAATTCTATGTAACTTATCATGGTAAGTATTTGTAAGAGTAATTAGGTAGGTATGGTATATAATTTACTCTAGTCATGTAATATTTACCAAAAGCTTTTTCTAATATGATTTTTCTTATATCTACTACTTTTATATCTCTAAGTGCATACAAAATAAGTATTTTAAATTTATCTACCATCACATTAGATAAATAATAATTATTCATTTTCATAAAATTGTTTTTTTCAAAATATTCCCTTCAACCATGTACATAACAAAATATGGTCATCTTAGCTTACTATATACTAGATTATTCTTAAATAATACGTTCTTCGGTCACTATTAACATGGTAATCCGGATACTTTTTCCCTTAAACAGCGCCTCTACTCTGGTTACTCCCCGCCACGGCTTCTTGCCTTATTGGTTTCACCTTTAGGATGGCATAGTCCTTAGGGATATTTCTCCGTTTCCGCTTTGTTAATAAACTTCTTAACATATGATTCTTCGAATAATTCTACTATAAAGTAACTAATATGAATTTATTTTATCATATCATGATTGTTGGGAATTATGAATTTAGCTATTCATAATCATAAATAAATATACCTGTTCGGGTAGTTTTGATATTTCTGAAGTTTGTTCCTCCATAGCTTTTTCCATTGAAATATGTCTGTTTAATTAACTGAGTAAAATATTTGTTGTGGAATGGAGAGAATGTTTGCTTCAACGCATGAAGGCTTGCCTTTGCAATGCCTTCGGCTTTCTTTATTTATAGAACGAAAAGTAACTTTACAAACCAATCTTTACATGTTTTTAAAATGTAAAACAAAAAAGTCAAAAAGGGAGGCCAGGCTATTAACTAGCCTACTAGCCTTTTGTTACAAATCTACAAATCTAATTATTACATCTTACGTAAGGTCTAAATAATAATTCAAGACTTTGTACAATAACTCAGACTTTGTACAATAATTCAACAATATCTTGTCTCCGTTGATTTTGTCATATCTGCTATATCTCCATTATTGCTTCTTATCTTTATCTTTCCAGTTGGCATTTTGTCTTCTTTTATTCTAGATGTACTTCTGGAATAATATTATCTTCTCCATTACACCTTGAACATTGGTGATCTGGATATTTGTGTCCAATTATTTTACAATATCTTGTCAGTAGTCCGTTTGAAATAAATCCTTTTTTTATTGCTCTTGCGGTAGATTATTTTTCTGGGTTGAGTAGCGTCATTATCTATTGTCTGACGTCTTCCATATCTGCTTGTCGTAGCTCTTTTGAATTAGAGTAAATCATTTGATGATCTCTCGAATAATAGCTCCATATTGGGTTTCCATTAGTATAATTATTTGCTAGTTCTTGAATAATCGTAGCTAGTCCAATAAGTCGTTTGTTTGCATAGAAGTCTGGTATCTCAATTCTGGGTATCTCCGGTTGTTGTGTAATATCTTCTGGTATGATCATATCTCTGGTTAGTCCAATCTTTACAACTTGTATAACTGGTTTTATTTCATCATATAGTATCTCTGCCGGTGCAGTATAACACTTTATATAAAATAAATTTTCTTTCGTTATCCTTTTGTAGGTGGTGAATATCTTGTATAATTCTTCCATAGCTGTTAATTCTTCTCCGTCTTGGGTATATATGGTGTTTAATAGTCCATAGTCAAAACAGGTTTTTACTAGGCTTGGGTTAGTTTTGGGTAGTGCAATTAATTTGTTATGTCCTTGTAATTTTTGGGTTATATAGTTGGTGTTTGGTTCTTTGATGTTTGTAGCTCTGGGGTTATGGTTTAGAAAAGTTTGTACTCTGTAGATATTTTCTATGTATTTCTGGGCGGTGTAGTTGTAAACTTTTTTATCTTTGTTTAGGCTCTCTCGGTATGTGCTAACTTGTGGGGGTATGAATAAGTGGTCTTTTTGTGTTTTTGGTGTAAATAGTTTTTCAAATATTTTATTCATATTTACATTCTGGTATCTTGGTCGATTAACTCCTTTGCTTGTACCTGCAGAAGTAGATTGATAAATGTTATGGATTTTATGGAGTGTCCCAACGTCTCCTTCTAGCTCTGAAACTTTAATGTCTTCCGATCGACGTAGCTCTGCACACTGCTGAGTTAGCTGATTTGTAGCTATATACTTCAGTTTATCTTCATTAGTCTTTAGCTTTTCTATCTCATTACCCATACTGTCCACTTTCATTGAAAGCGTAGTTAGGGTGTTAAGTATTTTTTCTAGAGTATCTTCTTCTATTATTTCAGTCTGTGTAGCTTTGTCTTGATATATAATCTGCAATAACATTTTTGTTAGTACTGATCACTTCAATTGTAAATGTGAAATTTAATATATTCAAAACTAGTCTCCGAATCTCTTTTGTTGTAACTGAATTTTGTATTTTCTTGGTTAACCACCAGCGTACCTGTGTATTATCTGTTCGTACAATAAATTTGTTATATACAATATATGGCTCAAATGCTAATAAACATTTATATAATGAACATAATTCTTTCCTATTTATTTCCCATTTTATTTCTGTCTCATTGAACGTACCTGAGTAGTATCTACAATGGTGTTCTATTTTTTCTGCTTCATATCGATATTTAAGTACTCCTCCGTAACTATATTCACTAGCATCTGCTTCTACTATATATATAAATTTTCTATTTTCATCTGGAAATTGTAATTTTAGTAATTCTTTACAAAGTAATTTTATTTTTTTAACTTGTTTTTTATCTTCTTCATTATAGTTATATTCTACATCCTTTTTTAATTTTTTCTGTAGTGGTTTTAAAGTTTCTGCTAATTTTGGAATATATTCTCTTACTTGGTTTACTAATCCTAAAAATGATTGTAATTTCTTTTTTGTATCCAATTCTTCTTTCGAATTTATTATTTTTTGTACTATATGTTGTTGCATTTTTACTCCAGTTTTATCTATTTGTATTCCTAAAAATTCTATCTGATTTTTCATAATTTCAGCTTTCTTTTCCCTTAGACTTGTTCCCGATTTTTCTATTATATCTGTAAATTGTTCTAATAATTTTAAATGTTCTTCTTTGGTTTTTGTATATAATAATATATCATCTATGTATACTATGCAATTAGATAATTGTTTAAAATAATTATCCATAAAATGTTGATATCTGCCTGGTGCATTTTTATATCCAAATGGTAATACGTTCCATTCATAAAATCCTTGTGGTACCGTAAATGCGGTTAATTCTTTAGATTCTTCTTCGAGCTTTAGGTGGTAAAATCCTGATTTACAATCGAATTTACTAAAATAATTATATCTTTGTATTTGTCTTATTTTTAATATCTTATTTGGTATTGGATAATTATATGTTATAGTTTTTGCATTTAAATTTCTATAGTCAATTACCATCCTACTTTTTCCTCTTTTTTGTTCGCTATGTTTATTTACTATAAATGCTGAACTATTGTGTTTACTATTACTTTTTTGTATATATTGTTTTTCTAATAATTCATCTATATGCATTTTAAATTCTTTTAAATCGTCAAAATTATATGTTAATGGTTTTTGTGTTATTATGCTATTTTTATCTATTAATTCAATTTTTATAGTAGTTTTATGTTTTTTCCATCCTTTTAATGGATCTTCACTATATAATTGTTCTAATTTTTTCTGAATTATTTCGATTTTATTTATTGAAAATATAGTTATTTCTGTTTTATTTATCGAAAATACTACTAGTTCTATTGTATCTTCAGTATTTTTTATATTTTCTAACTTTTGTGTAATTTTTTCACTTCCTTTTATCCAATCAGTTTTCTTTCTTATTTTATTATTAACTCTTTTTGCTCTTACTTTCTGTTTACATGGTGTTGTAAACCACCAGTCTGTTTTGGTTATTATATGTGGGTATAATTTATCTAAGAATGGCATTCCTAAAAGTATATCTTTTGATGTTAATTCATAATTATAAATTTCTTCTATTGTTAATATTTTATCCCAT